>NC_081414.1:649325303-649925303 GCF_030272615.1 Cryptomeria japonica | reverse complement strand
ATGGAGATGAGGATGAAGAAGAAAAGCAAGAGGAATCTATCAAGTCCATTCCTTAGTATGTCAAGCTGAATCATGATCCTAAGCAGATCATAGGAGATAAGGATGCAAGAATCCTTACAAGAAGAAAAGTCAGAGAAAACTCATGTATGATCTCTGAATTCAAGCCTAAAACATTCAAAGAGGCTCATAAAGATGAAGACTAGATCAAGGCAATGGAAGAGGAACTTGACCATATAGAGAAAAATGGTATATGGTCTTTGGTATCCAGACCGTAGCATAAAAATGGCATTGGTACCAAATGGGTCTTCACAAATAAGCTAAATGAGGATGGCACAGTGATTAGGAACAAAGTTAGATTGGTGTGCAAAGGATATGCTCAAGAAGAAGGAGAAGACTATGGAGAAACCTTTTCTCCTGTAGCTAGATTGGAAGGAGTTCGTATGCTTCTTGCATATGCAGCTATTAAAGGTTTCAAAGTATATCAAATGGACGTAAAATCTACATTCCTAAATGCTGTATTTGAAGAGGAGGTGTATATAGAGCAACCAAATGGGTTTGCCCTATCTGAAGACAGTGACATGGTATGTAGGCTACATAATGCCTTATATAGTCTAAAGTAGGCACCTAGAGCATGGTATGAATGCCTACATTCCCATCTTGTGAAGATTGGATTTGAGAGAACAAGTGAAGATAGCAATATCTACTTGAAGTCTGAAGGAGATCAGATCCTGATCTATGAGGTATTTGTTGATGACATTATCTTTGGTGGAGATGACAAGATGAGTCCTGAGTTTGCAGATGAGATGAAGAAAGAGTTTGAGATGTCACTCATAGGGGAGATTAAGTTCTCAGTCCAAGTATGTCAAAGAGGTATTGAAGACCTTTGGCATGGAAGATAGCAAACTGGTTGGTACTCTGATGGTGACCGGTTGTAAAATATCCAAAGAGGATGACTCAACATTGGTTGATGAGAAGGAATACTGATCAATGATTGGTAAGTTGCATTATGTAGTGCATAGCAGACCAGATATTGTACATGTAGTAGGCATTACTGCAAGGTTCCTGAAAAGCTCAAGAAAACCCACTTGGTTGGAGTCAAGAGAATTCTTAGGTATTTGAAGGGAACTATTGATTATGGATTGTGGTATTCATATAGCAAGGATTTCAACTTGAAAGTATACATAGATGCTGATTGGGCAGGTAATGTAGATGACCGAAAAAGCACAACCGGTGGTGCATTCTTTCTCGATGGTAGACTGGTCTCATGGATGAGTAAGAAGCAGAGTTGCATCTCTCAGTCTATAGTGGAAGCAGAGTATGTTGTTGCTTTCATAAGCTACACTCAGACAATTTGGATGAAGCATGTATTAAATAGCTTCAAAGTTCTTGTATCTGAACCGGTAAGTATATTTTGTGACAATACTATTGCAATTAATATCTCTAAGAATCTAGTGTTACATTCCAGAACCAAGCACTTTGAGCTTAAGTATCATTTCTTGAGGGAAAAGGTTCAAAACAAAGAGATTACACTAGAACATGTTTCCAGTATGGAGCAGTTAGTAGACATATTCACCAAGCCTCTCCCAAAGGCTACATTTATGTACTTAAGAGGTAAATTAGGGGTGTTGCCCCTTTAGGAGGTAAACTAAAAGCATATGGTCCACATCAGTCAGGTATTGCATAGTCAAATTTATTTTGGATTGATGTGTTGAAGGATGCTACTCCTCAAGGGGAGTAGCATAATGGAATAGGGAAGCTTGTGCCTCCACTTTGGCATTGTTGTCAAAGGGGGAGAAGATGTGAAGCAAAGAAGATATTTGCAGAAAATGGGGAGAAGATGTGAAGCGGAGAGATATCTTTGTATATTTCCATCAATGCCAAAGGGGGAGATTGTTGGCATTATGTGAACCGGTATGAGGACATAATGATATTGTGTTGTCGTTGATGTCAATATGATGGAGAGAAGAGAACTGGTATAACACTGTGAACTGACATTTATGCCAAAGTGAAGCTGTGTGCTTGTTCAAGGTGAACTGACATATGGTTATCGACATATGGTTATGGGAACCAGCACATGGAAGTGTTGTATGACTACCAGTTGGTAGTCTCAACTTCAGGGTTTCCAGTTGGAGTGCTTCAAGCCTGTGTGGCTCAACCGGTGACTTTGTGTGATGAGTCAGCATGATAATGAAGAACAAACTGTGTTGCCACATATGCCTTATGTGCATGAAGGATCTTGCATGAAGGAGATTGTTCCTATCTACCTTGGGAATGTGTGAATTTTGTAAATGGTGATAACGTGTGATGGGTTATCAACCATCATGAAATCGGTGGAAAACAAATGATGGAGATTAATGTAGTGTGCTCAATGGTCAGGATTGAACCATTTGAATTCCTTAACCTAATAGGTTTAGGGTTTATGCTACCGACCTATTTGTTTTCCTATAAGGTCGATGTTGTGATTCTTTCTAGGGTTGGAAAAAGTTGTGTGTGTGTATCCAAGAGAAGAGATATGTGATTCTTGCCAGACCAAAGGAGAGAAGTGATACCTACATAGTGTAAGTGCAGAAGGTGAAGAGGAGCTTAAGTAGATCTACATTGGCATTGAGTGCTATTACCAGATCATTGTAATACCTGTTGATCTCAAACCACTTCAACAGTTTGGAAATCCCTTAACAGGGTAGCTTTAACCAGCTTGCTATAAATCCTTTAGCAGGGTTACTGAAATCCATTGAGTTCTTGAAATCCTCTAACAAGGTAACCTATAATAGGGTTTAACCTTTAACCGGGTATTCCAGCCATCCCTTAATCGGGTGATCCCTAACACGATCGGTTCCTAATAGAACCTATTGTATCAGTCTTTAACTAGACAAGGCTCCTAACATAGCGGACTTCTAAAGAGTTCAAAAACAAGCTTGTGGGTATTCATCCCCACTGTGGTTTTTCCCATTTGGGTTTCCATGTGAAAAATATGTGTGTCATGTGTGATGTCTTCTTGATGTGATGCTATGTTGTTTTCTGTCAAGGGGTGAATCATGCTGATCTAGTTGGTTATATGTACATCTTTGATGGTAGATTACTTGTTCATGCATTACAGTAAAATGGAAATGAAGTGTTAGATTGTATGAGAAGATAATTGTCAACTAGTTTATGCTTGTCTCAGTTATTCTGGGTTTTGCCGGTTGTACTCTGTTTAAGGACCGGTGTTACTGTTTGTCTATCAATGCATAGTGTCTACAGACAAACTAGTTCAAGAGTGTGTTTTTGTCTGTACCAATTCACCCCCCCTCTCAGTACCAGTTTCATACTATTCATTCATCATTGAGTTATCACATGGAGCCTTTCTCCTTAAATATTTTCACTCTAAGAGCCAAGGGATTATACTGGTCACTTTGCCAAATTTTGGGAGAGGATGCTGAAGCAAACATGCCAACTCATTACATGTTAATGATTGCTCAAATTTTAAATCCTTCTCTGGCAGTGACATTTGATTATGCCCCCTATATTACTGATGCCATCCATGAAAGCTTGATAGGGATTAAGAATGGAAAAGTGGATAGGCCTTTTGGATGGTAGTCCCTCCTCATGCACCTGTTTCTATTCAAGGGTGGTGATTACTTTGCAAATGGAATGGACCTAGTGAAAGAAAAGGATGGAGAGAAGATGCCAGTTCAGTTATGGAGCAGAGAGCTATCATGGGATAGAGAAGATGCAAGCTACTTGAGGTTTGATAAGTTCTTTGCATCCAAGATCAGGCCTCTTTTATGCTCAGAGAATCTGAGAGTCCCTAAAGCTCTTTTGGAGTTCCTTAGGCCAAAGGATTTTGCTGAAGATATCAAAATTGTCCACAATTGGGTGATATGTACTTATACCCTCTTTCCATAGTTTTCAGAGTGTTTGGTTTCAGAGGCACTCCATTTTTGTTGCCATATCAAGTCGCACTAAAGTAGGAATTGCAGAAGTCCCCAAGTAGATTGGAAGTGTGCAAGAGGCAGAGCTAACAGGTAGAGGTAAAGGGACCATTTTACCTACAATAACTATAGCACATCAATTTGTAATAACTAAAGGGGGTTGGAAGTGCTTTGAAGATTTCCTTCAACCCTACCATTTATCAACTACAATATCAAGGTGTGTCGACCCTAAAGATTTCTTCAACATCATGTTCAGAAAGAGGGCAATATGTAGAGGAAGACCTCACCAATTCCAATTCCCTGAAGACCTTATCAGGAATGAGTTTGATTTGGATGACCAAGAGCTAAGGAAAGAAAAGTGGGTGACCTACAAGAAGGCCCTAGATCTTGTGCACCTAATTGACACCAGCTATGACCCTTTGTCCAGTTTCCACCCCTTTGAAGAAAAGGCAAAATTCTTAATTCTTTGTTTTGAAGATGTAATGCAGACATTGAAAGAAAAGGGGGATGCAATGATTGAAAATAACCCTGAGAAGGCCAAATTAGTTTTAACTAGGTCTACATCTGCCAAAGCAATCCCTCTAGGTGATTATATGCTACATAAAAGGTCCAGATACAGTGTGCTAGTGCCAACAACAGGGGAGCCTTCTATTGAAAGAGGGAAGAAGAAAATATGAGATGTCATTGACATTAAGGACTCCCCAAAGAAGCAAAGGGTGGGAAAGTAAGTGCAATCTGATGAGCCCTTGTATTCCCCATCTCAATCCCCTATTCATATAGGAGATGAACGGGTAGCAATTGAGAAACTATTACAATTAGGTAGTCTTGGGGATATAGCCTACACCTATGATGAAGTAGAAGAGGGAATTTCAGAAGAGCCCCTTAATGCTAAGATGAACATAACCACTAATGAGTTCAAAGGCCAGGAGCTAGATCCTGATATTAAATAAGACAGTGAGGATTTCTTGGTTGATAGAAACTTTGTCACATCAGGAGCTTTCATGCAATTCATGTGGAAGTAGAATATTGATCAGTCTAATGCTAGATGTGAGAAGAGTAAGATTAAGCAGCCCCACAAGGATCCAGCTATGGTGGAGGAAGAAATAAAGCAAGAAATGGTCACCGAGTTCAAGACCATCACTCCTGAGCAAGGAAGAGACATGGTAGCAAAGGTTGGTGTACTCATTCTCCCTAAATGAGATATAGTAGATACCTTGGTTTTGGAGGAAGTAAGGAAGGAGACCAAGCCTATGGAAGGAGTCACGTTCAGCAAGGATAACATTGCCCTAGTCATGTGGTCTCTAAAAAGAGATGAAAATAGAAAGAAAAAGGACACCCTAGGGTCAAGCTACCTTGGAGGTATGATAGTGAAAAGAGTACAAAGCACTGGGTTGGTGGAGGCTGCCAGCATAGTCCTAGAGACTGCAAAGTTCAATGTTGCAGTGGCAGATAAAGAAGCAAGGGAAAGGGCAAAGCTCCAAGCTATGTTGGAGACAATTTTAAAAGCTTACAACATTGCTAAGAAGGAGGTAATGGATAAAGATAGCACCATTTCCAAGTTGAAAAGCCAGTTGGTAGGACAATACCATCAAGGTGAGTCCTCAACATTGATGATCGCTTCTTCTCCTACACGGCCTCCATCTACTAGCCCTATGATTGAATTCCCACCATCTCCAACATGTTCTAGTTCCCAATTGGTTGAGATCACTCCCCATGAGTTGGAGAAGCTAAAAGAGGCGCAAGCCCTATTTGCAAAGAAATATGAAGAGAGAGTGAGGGCTACAATTTTGAGTTTTGCTGACACCATAGGGTCCTCATTAGTATACAACAACATGTGGAAATTTTTGGACATGTGGAATGAGCTAAATCAAGACAAGGCTGTTCTAATGCCTATTTTTGACAAGTGGAACCCCAGAGAGTAGGATCTAGAACTTATTTGTGTATCGTATGATGAGGTAGGGACTGACCCCATTGTCAAATCCACTTGTGACATAACAAAGGATCTAGCAAAGTTAGAAGAAGGAGTAGATAATGCAGATAGAAAGATCAACTTGAACAAGAAAGAGTACACTGATAAAGTATTTGAATTAGTCCCAAGGGGCTTTGCAAGGCCAACTCAATTGAGGGACAAACAAATATGCTTAATGAATTAGAAGCTAACCTATCATTAAGAATAAAAGGAATCATTAATACAGATGATACTTCCTTATTTGTCAAAACAATTGAGGAGATAGAGAAAATCAAATCACATTATGGTTTTCTAAATTCAGAGGTCAACAAAATGAGAAACTCTTGGAAAAGATTAGCCAAGACGAAGGGAAAAGTGATTAACTTCTCATGGCATACTGACAATGTATACCAGGAGTGGACAAGAAAGTACACAGTGCTAGATGTAGAGTAGTTAGAAGAAGTTGCAACAAAACAACAAGAAGAGGATGCCACAAATGTTGAAAAGGACTTGTAACCGCTTCTTGGAAAAGATGGTTGTTTGTAACAAACTTTATTTTGAAAGGTCCAAAGCTTGTATGCATCCATGCTATTATAAATGGATACCAGGACTTCTAAAAAATGATCCCAAGAATTTGTAAGAAAACTATGTAGAAATATATCTAGGATTTTCTAGTCTTATGGAGAATACTCTGAGTTTTGTAATATTTTCTCAGAATTAATATCAATATACAGACTATCGAGTTTCAAGCCTAAATTTTGTGTTGTCTTCTAGTCTACTTGCAAATATTTACTATTTTCAATATGAGTAATCTAGGGTTATTCATTTGAGTATGGATTGTAAGGCAATCTTAAATAGAGGCGTTTCTTAGCTTTTCTCTCCAGGAGGGAAATTAAATACGCATGAAGCACTTCTATTAGTAAATTCCTTGTGGGAGATTTTGAATTTTATGAATGCAGTTTAGTTTGATAAGGGTAAATTCTTATTTATGTCAAGAATATGTGGGTTTTTATAGAAGCCGAGGTGATGGGATGTGTGGAGATATTTGATTGTCGGAGTATTGTTTAAACTTAGATGACTCTGTGGCCTGGATAAGGCACTGGTATCAATTGTGGTTATCTTTTACGTATCTTGTAGGTCAATACTGAACATGAGTATAAGCTTTCTTTCTTTGTTTTAGTTATTTTTGAGGCGATAAGATTCATTGGTTTTCGGACTGGTTTATTGTGGATCTGTCTTTTAAAAAGTGTGAAGTCAATTCACATAAGGCATACCTGCCTAAACTTTGGATAAGTTCAAAGTGTAGAAGGTTTTAAAACCTTTTCATATGTTGGTCTGAAGTTTCCTTCTCTTTGATCTCTCTTTTGCAGACATAGTTTATCATTTTATTATAATGGTTTTTAAGGGGAATCAAAATCTGAGAACAACAAAAGTGGTGACTCTACTGGGGAGAGTCATACTAAGAATCCAGATGCAGATTGGTGTTTCAATGAAGTATCAATGTTGTCTTGATATATTCCTTTAAATAAATTGCACGATATTTGATATGTGATGGTGTTCTGAAGATTTGCAGTATTTTGTTTGAAGCTTGTTTTCATATTTCCCATAGATCTGTGGGTGGCGACTCTGTTAGTTCAACTAGTCCTTTTAAAATAAGAAAAATCTGAAAAGAAAACAAGCAGAATGCAAGGAGGAAAGAACACTAGGTCCTTCATGAAGAAACATCCTCATGAGATGCTGCAGGAGGGATTACCTGAACAATCACGAAGAGGTAAAAAAAGATGAGTACTACATGAGCCATCAAATGCTGCATGGGTGCAGAAAAGTAACAATACTGGTAAGGTATCTGATAGACCTGTATATGCAAAGTCTAATGCTTCTTCTCGAGAATCTGAACATGATGTTTTAGGTTTTCATTCTGGATTATTTGGAAATATAGATGATGTTCAAGTTTTAAATCAGGATATATCTCATGCTAGTTTCTCTAGGAAAGACAAAAGTAGTTCTAATGTAGTCAAACATTCTATGCCTAGAACAGTTGATGGAAACATCAGCTTGATTGATATAGACCAAATTAACATATCTGACTCTGAGGAGATTTTCCCTGATGAAGATGAAGTATCCCAAGAAATAGAAGACCTAAATAGAAAGGTTCATCACTTAATCTCCTTAAGAGCCCAAAAGGAAGCAAATAGGGAGAAGGAAGTCAAAGCAAAATTGATGGAAAGAGATAGGCTTCTTAGGTAGATTGCTGATCTAGAATTGTTGGCCCAAGAAAAGGAAAAGAGTGATGATGGAGGTCCTGTGATCAAGGAAATTCTAGTTCCCAAAGCCAAACCAGCATATAAGTCAGTACTCCAACCAAATAAGGAGGTTTTCAGTGACCCATAGCCTGTTAGAGACGAGGTTGATAAAGGAAAGTAAAAATGCATGGAAGGCGGGTCAGGATCAAAGACTATGGTGGACATCTCTCATAGATTATTAGCACATGAGAGGGAGATGGAAAGAATGAGGAAGGAGAAAGAATATCTACAAATGGAGTTAGAGAAAGCTGAGTTAGAGGTAGATAACCAAGAAGTCAAAATAAAAATTGGTTATCTAAAAGCTCCCCCTATCATTTTCCCATCAAAAGATCTTAATACGCTTGTTCCTCAGCAAGTTTCCCTCCTTTCTATTAAAATTCATCCCACTTTGCCTTTTAATACAACAATAGCCAATCAAGCCCCTGTAATTAACTAGAATAATCAAATCTCTCAAACTTAAATCCCTACCGTGAGAATGAACATGGGTAATAACAATGTTGTTAACCATTTACAAAGGAGACCCATCAACTTAGAGCAATACATGCAATAATTTTTTGATGGAATCCCAGGATATCCCAACCACATTCCTACTGAGTTAAGAGATAGACTCCCTAAGTTTGCTGGAAATAATGCAATTAGTGCAGAGGAGCATTTAAAATCTTTTAGCAACTTGATAAATGATTATGAGATAGCAGATGAAGATGTCATAATGAAATTATTTGTCCAGTCCTTAATAGATGATGCAAGAGATTGGTATAGAGGTCTTCCTGTTAATAGCATTGGGTCTTGGGAGGATTTCAAGAATTGATTTCAAGAATAGTATGGTGACAAAACAAATGTGAGTTTCATATTAAATGAATTCAATAATATTAGAAAATCTGATTATGAAATGGTCACCGATTTCAATGCTAGATTTTATAAAGCCATGCATAGGTTGTATCAGGTGATGAGACTAGATGATAACATGTTCCTGAACACTTATTATAATGCATTTGATTCCAAAATGGCTTATATTTTAAGGGATAAGAATCCACATATCCTGAGAGATGCATTCAGAATTGCCATCAATATGGAGAGCAATAGGAAAGCATTTAGAAAATTAGGAAGAAGAACTGATGGTAGGCTATGGCAGGAAACAAAACAACAACCAAACAAAGTTGCTAAGGAGGAAGATAAGATAGAAAAGTTAGGCACTTCTATGAAGGATCTAACTACTAAGGTAAATAAAAATGATAAGCCCCACTATAATTGGCAAGATAGACCTCCCAGATTGCATGATATGCCTCATAATACCAACTGGAAGGATGGTAAACCTCAGAATGAGAAGCCTAAGAATGTTCAGAGCCAAGACACCCCTAATCCCTTAAAAGGAAAAAATGTTCACAACATAGAGAAAACTCCTTGGTGTATTGCTTGTGATGGGCCACATTCTCCTCATCAGTGTGCAGTAGCTCAAGCCCTAGAAGAGTCCATGAGACAAGAGGTCAAGTCTGATATTAATATGTTTGAAACCATTGTAGAAAGTGATGAGGAATCTGTACAAAGTGAATTTAGTGATGTGTTGGATAGTAAAAGGTCCTTTCAAGAACAACTAACACTTGATTGGCATCCTACTCTGAATGTGGTAACCATTGAAGATGAAGAAGTTCATCTTAGAAGGCCTAGTGAGGAAGAAGTGAAAAATCTCACCAAAGGTGCTATAGCTAAGGCAAAGCACAATTATAACCTAAGGAGCACCAAAAGGGATAGTGATTAGGGTGAACCTGGTTCTATGTTTATAAAAGAGGTTCTTCAGAAAAAGGCAACAAGTAGTGCTACTACCCCCCAGATGGGTCAAGAAAACAAAGATTAGATTAAAGATGTAACCAAGAGTACAAATGATAAAAACACAAATGATACACAAGGAGCTGCCACAACAAAGAAGGTGAGTCAGCCTAAGGTAGAAAGAGTTAAAGCTAATGCTAAGTTGAGCAGCAGTTCCACATTTGACATGGCTCAGGCTCTTACACAAATGAAAGTTACTGTCCCATTAATAGAGTTACTGAAAAAGAAAAGAACATAGAGAAGTTGCTTTGTCTTTGTTTTCTAATATATCTGACAGTAACACAATCCTACCCACCGGTTCAATTAAAAATGGAAAGGATCAGGAGTTCCAAACCCCAGAGGTTTATTCTAGAACAACTATTACTCAAGAGCCTTCACAGGTAGATCCTTTCTATGTCACTTTGTTAGTGAATAACCAGTTGATAAAAAATTGTATGATAGATTCAGGTGCAGCTGCTAATGTAATGCCTTATGGTGTTATGAAAGAATTAGGATTATCAATGACTACAATTTATGGGAAATGCTATGCTATGGATAACAGAGAAGTGCCTGTGATAGGTACATTGAAAGATGTTGAAGTAAAGATAGTAGCATTCCCTGAAGTGACCTATAAGATGGATGTTATTGTCACTGACACTAAGCCTCATTATGGCATGTTATTATCCAGGTAGTGGGCAGTAGCAGTAGGCAGAAATGTCCAATTGGATCTATCTTATGCTACCATCCCAATCAATGGGATCAAGTCAAGTTGTACAGAGAACCACGAGCTCCTAGGGTAATTGAAAATGTAGATCCTAGCATGCTAAATTGTATGATCGATGTGGATCTTGACAATTTTAGAGTGCAACCAATTTTACCTCAGTTAAAGAATATTGACTCCATTGTGATTGAATTAGAATCACAACAACATGGTCTATGGCAAATTTATTTTGATGGAGCTTTCTCCAAAGAAAGGTCTGGAGCAGGAGTTCTTTTTGTATCCCCATCAGGTATAACTTTTAAATATTCTTTTTTATTAGCCTTTTAGTGCATAAATAACACTGTAGAATATGAAGCTCTGTTATTGGGGCTTGAAGTTGCAAAGAGGCATGGGATACAACTGTTGAAAGTTTTAGGAGATTCAGAATTGGTTGTCTCTTAGCTAAGATCCAAATATGCATAAAAAAATGATAGATTGAAAAGATATAAGCATGTAGTTTGGGATGTCATTGAGAATTTTATTACTTTTTCTATTAATTGGATAGAGAGATCAAAGAATATCATGGTAGAATTTTTAGCCAATGTTGCATTGAAAAATAATGATGCAACACTAACCGACATATCCACTATGGAAATAAAATCTAGGTTTGCCATCCCTGATAATGTGTATAATTGGCAAGTTTTTGCTGATGATGCAGATATTCTTAGGTTCATACAATGCATTGACGATTGTGATGGACAGAAAATTGATTGCAATGCATTGGTAGAGGTGGTTGACAACAGAGAGACAATATTCGGAAATGACTTGGTTTAGTTGGAAATGAATGAGATACCAAAAGGGTTGGTAGAGCTTGAGGGCATGTTTAGCTATAATGATAGTCACCTGCACCAGAAATCTACTACCAAATTAGAAGAATTGGAGGAAGTAAACTTGTGGACAAAATTATCCCCTAAGTTGGTATACATTGGAAAAAACTTGCCTCCTCATGTTAGGACTAATCTTATTAATTTATTGAAGAGATATAAGCATGTTTTTGCTTGGTCTTATGAAGACCTAAAGGTGTATAGACAAGACCTTTTTCAGCATGAAGTTCCTTTACTTCTAGATGCTAAGCCTTTCAGACAAAAGCATAGACCTATTAATCCCCTGCTAGAAACCAAGATGCAGCAAGAATTGACTAAGCTAAGAGAAGGGGGGATTATTAAACCTATAAGACATACT
This sequence comes from Cryptomeria japonica, assembly GCF_030272615.1. Classification (NCBI taxonomy): domain Eukaryota; kingdom Viridiplantae; phylum Streptophyta; class Pinopsida; order Cupressales; family Cupressaceae; genus Cryptomeria; species Cryptomeria japonica. The sequence goes on along the minus strand of NC_081414.1, from coordinate 649,913,396 downwards.
TCATGGGTCTCCAATTTAGTCCCAGTTAGAAATAAAAATGGGGACATAAGATTGTGTGTTGATTTTAGAAATTTAAATGTTGATTCCCTGAAGGATAATTATTCTTCTCCCAATATGGAAGCCATGTTGCAGAGAGTAACTAGCTGTGATCTTTTGTCAATGATGGATGGTTTCTCAGGGTATAACCAGGTGCTAGTGAAAGAATCTGAGAAATTCAAAACCTCTTTCACCACCCCTTGGGGGACATATGTTTATGTAAGGATGCCATTTGGATTAAAAAATGCTAGAGCTACATTTTAGAGAGAAATGGATGTAGCCTTCAAAGAATTTATCAACATCATCATGGTTGTGTACCAAGATGATTTAACATGTTTCTCCAAAAAGGCTGATGACTACTATGGACATTTGGAACAAGTGTTCAGTAAGGCTTTGGAATTTGGTGTGTCATTAAACCCCAAGAAATGTCATTTTTCTATTACTGAAGGGAAGTTGCTGGGGCATATTGTCTCCAAGGAAGGGGTAAGGATAGACCGTGAAAGAAATGAAGCAATAAACAATGTGCCTAAACCAAAAAGTCTTAAAGGTATTCAATCTTTTTTAGGCAAAGTTAATTTTGTTAAAAGATTCATTGCAAACTTTGCAGAGGTGGTAAATCCCATTGTTAGACTGCTCAAGAAGGATACAAAATTTTGCTGGGATCAAGAAGCTTCAAAAGTTTTTGCTAAGATTAAAAGAGCTATTCAGGAAGCACCTATGTTGAAATCCCCAAATTATAGTAAGCCTTTTTATTTGTTATCTTTTGCTTCATATCATAGAGTAGCTACAGTGTTGTTGCAAAAGGATAATGAGGGATTTGAACATCCCATAGCTTTCCATAGGAAGTCTTTACAACTAGCAGAATTATGGTATGAGATCATGGAAAAACAAGCATATGCTTTGGTTAAAGCTGGTAAGGCTTTCAGGCCATATCTTGTAAATGCACAAGTAGTTGCTTATGTTCCACATGCTGCAGTTAAGGACATTTTATCCCAATCCGAGGTCATAGGAAAAAGGTGTAGATGGATTAACATAATCCAAGAATTTGATTTGGAAATAAAGATCACCAAATTGGTGAGAGGCTTAGGCCTGGCAAAGCTTATGGCTGAATCCAATCTTCTTGGTGTTGATATAAATAATGTTGAGGTTGAAAACATTGTTAGGATTCCGACAGATATTGAGAGGGGGGGGGGGGGGGGTGAATCAGTATCTAACCGGTGATAAGAATTTTCTTAGTTAAAACATGTTGAACATAAAATAATAGTATACTGGTATGCAAGAATTAATGCAATAAATAGAATCAGAAATATCCACATGAAAAGAACACCATAACACAAGATGTTTAATGAGGAAACCCAGTGTGGGAAAAACCTCGGTGGGATTTGTGACCCACAATATTCACTCACTGGCCAATAAGAGAATATTACTTACAATAGGGGCCTGCACATGCACATGCAGGAAGGCCAACTACCTAGAGCTCACTGCTCAATGAGAAGTCACACTGACTTACAATAAGGATTATACTAATCCAATGACTTGTACTACTTTACAATAGCATCTCCAATGCCAGATTCAGTACCGGTTCTTGCTCTGTTCTTTACATATACCCTTGACCTATAATTCACACATTAGGTCTGCCTAATAATTTTCTTTATGCTCACTACATTACCTCTCTAAATGTCTACAATGATCTCCTTTATATACAAGAGTCATTTTACAATTTGCCAACTCGGCTTACAATAATAAACAAAATATTACATATCAAAAATCCTGTCGGCCTCTATGCCGGTATACATCTTTTCTTTTGTGCCAGTGTCGATGCCGGTGTAGAGTGATCTTGTTGATGCCGGTGCACTATCTTGCTTGTGTAATGCTTTGCCGGTGCCATAGGATTTCAAGGTTGCCATCAATGACAAAACCTTGAATCATATACAATGTCTCATTGGAGTGTCCATATGCCAACAATCTCCCCCTTTGGCATTGATGGCAACACTCATGAGAAATTTCAAAAAGTGTCCAAAATGTGTAGTCCAAAAATGTTTACCAAAAATATGAGGGCTCCCCCTGAGCATATGACTCCTATCTTTGAACTTACTCATCCTACTACTCCCCCTTTGGCATCAATGACAAAGGTTATCAAGATGTTAGTAGAGTTTGTAGTTACATCTGTCCATATCCTCAACCCTGTAGTTGGGTAGTTATTATGTGAAAAAGATCGCTCAAAATTAAGTTTATACTATCCATAAACTTTTTGCTATCTTTTATTGCTGTTTCAGTCCTCTTTATAATACTGGTGAGATGTTGTAAATGCTCTGCCAGTGTTTTGCTTCCCTGTGCTAATGCCTCTGAGATTTCCTTCCGCAAAGATGCTAAATAGTCCAATCTTGGACTCAGTTTAGATCTCAAGTGTTTTGCCTTGTTTATTATTCTTTCTTTCTCTCTTTCCTGTTTGAGCAATTCTTCCTCAAAATTTGCTAAGTTTTCTTCAAAAATAGATAATGAATCCGATGAGTTGACAAAATTGTCTGCAAGTTTATTTATCTCATCCTGTGTCTTGCTTATTTTGTTGTCAATATCTACAGTCAAGAAGTTTTTTTTACATGTATCTTTATACATATTTTTATACTCTTTCAACAAACTACATGGTTCTGGTAGAAGTGTGTCAAAGTCTTTGTTACACTTCTTTATTTCTTCATCAAATAATTTATGTTTCTCCTTTCTTACCATGTCCTTTACTGATTCTTCCTTTATTTTCTCAATATTTCAAGAAATGTATTTACATAATGTATCCAATTGTCCTAAAGAATCTTTATTATCTATATTACAATTATGAGCAACTAACTTCAAAATTGGTATTGAATCATCTATTGCTTTATAAGCCTGTGAACTGCAGTTAGTTATTTTCTTAATGGATTCAAGTAATACCTCAGTCACATTTGTTGACTTGAATGTTGATGATGACCCAACAAACTAAGTACCGGTGGAAGTGACCATGCTTGTATTGACCTTTGGTAGGTCAGTTTGTGTTTGCATTTCTTTTAGCACTGGTTTCCTTTCTTCACTACTTACCGGTGGCACTATTTCCTTGTGAACCTATTCTGGAGCCTTTAGCTCTATTGGTTTCTCTGTATGTGCCTTAGATTCCATCTTTTTCCCTGTATCCTCTGCCAGTTTGTCTATATCTCCTATTATCAGAGGCTCTTTAGCCATATCTGATTTGTCAGTTGTATCTTTATCAACAGTTATGTTGATCTTTTGGGTATCAACATTTACAGTGTATAGGACTTTAGGATTTGGATTTCTATCCTCTACATCCATACTTTCAGCTGCCGGTTGGTATTCAATGGTTGTAATTTTCACAGGTGGGGGTAGGTTGTCTTTAACCTTTATGCTTAGAGGTCCACCAACTTTGCCTTTCCCTTTGTCCTTATCCTTCTGATATACTTTAATAGGCTTAGGGTTCCTGTATTCTTCTTGTTTTTCCTTTTCAATCAGGAATATGTCCCAACCATCTTCTGTTTCTTTTGTAACTTTAGTAACTCTTCCTACCATTAGTGAAATATGCCAGTCTGCAGTAGAGAATACTGCCTGGTTCACCCGAGCAATCAAATCATCAATTTCCTTGGGAGAGTTTACCGGATATACAACAAGTAGTTTTTCTATTTTTATTTTCTTGTCTAATTCAATCACTACTTGCCTTCTGGCCTCAAGTCTTTTGTACAAATCATCAGGAATTTCATTGACTACTTCCATCAAATTTTTTTTGTACATGTCCATATGCAGTATTACACTTTTGCCAACTTGCCCTTTCTCATCAGTAGATAGAGTGTCATAAATTTTCTTTATGTTTTTTAGTTTTCCTTCCTCTGTGATCTCATTTTGCAATATGTCTAGAGGTGCCAAGTCAGTTTTTGTCTTTTTCTTTTTCTTAGGGATTATCTTTTTCTTAGGTGTGACCTTTCTAACTGGAGATCTCACAGCTTGTTGCTTCTGTCTTGTCCTTCTAGGTGAAGGAGTGGTTGCTAGTGAGGTATCTCTTTTCCTAACAACTCTTTTAAAAGTTGCTGGCATGTCACCTTCTGAAGAAGTACCTACCTATGATAGATGAGCTTCAGGTTGTGGGGCTACCAACTCATCTTCTGTTATGCCAGTTTTCTTTAATACATCTTCCTTAATGGCCTTTGCTTGTCTGGATCCTTTCCTCACAAATGCCTCTACCTTCTTTACTCTTTTCTTAGACTATATTTGGCTTTCTATGGTCTCAGCACTACCAAATACTTCTTCCTTAGGTTCTTTGGGGGCTTCCAAAAGTGCTTAGCATAAGTTTCAACTATGTGGTCATTTGTCTCATATCCCATTTCGGTTACCCAAATTGTCCTTGGGATGACTGCTTCCATCCATATTTCATCTTTCTTAATAAAAACATATATGTCTTCTTTGTATTTGTCTACTATTTTCTAAGATAACCTTATTCTTTTATTCATTTTTGTCTTCAATGCTTGGAAAAAGTCATGAATGTTGTTTTCCTTGTTCTCGCCCATGGTATTAAACAGTTCTGTCAATTGCTTTCCTATTGGTATGTCATATCCTAGTTCTTTATATCCTATACCGAGAACCTATTTTGTTATATGAAGCATTAGGTATACTAACAAATTTCAAAATCTGAAAGTTCCTTTCTTATCCTTCTTTATCTTTCCAAGGTTGTCTATCAGTTCATCTTTTAACCATTCACAAATGTCAATTTTTGCATTGTCTGTCACCATATCATACGCACTCTTAATGCATAAACTTGAAACTGAGTTAAGTCTATTAGCATGAGTGGCTTTGTAACCTAATATCATACTTATGAATCTCACATTGATATCTTTTACATCATTAACCCTTAGAGATCTATTATTAAATGTTGCACCTATTAGGTCTATGACTAAATCATTGGAAACCTTCTTGTTTTTGTTTGGTCTCTTATCGGTGGTCGGTAACCCTATGGCAGCTTTTACCACTTCCTTGGTGATCTTATGAATTGCATCTAGCCAGAAAAATTCTCCATGAACTCTGCTTAACACTATCCTAATCACATCCTTAGGAAATTCAGGAATGTTAAGGACTTCTGTGAATCCTAGGGTTTCAATAACCTTGTGTTCAGCTTTAACATTGCTGGTATCATCACATATCTCGGTTTTATACATGGTTTTGATTTCCTCATCTCCTAACTCTTCAATGTTGTAGTGGATGTACATTCTAGGGTCTTTAGCATATACAACACCTTTAGGAATTTGAGAAAATGCACCTAAGGTATCATCCTTCTTTTCTATCTTGGTGACTAATTGAAATATGGGCCTAGGTCTTTTAATTACTTCCACAATTGTAGGGTTTGCTATGTATTCAATTGCAGATGTGGATGCCATGATTAAATACCTTTCTCTGTCTTGGATGGATGAATGCTTGGAGTGTGCTTGCTTCTTGCTCGAAATGCCTTAGCTCGGAATCTTTGCGCTCTCTGAAAGTTTGAAATCACGGTGAAATGAAATGGAGCCAAAACCTTATTTTTATAATGTCTTTTTGCCATCTACCACATTAATTGCATGCCGGTTAAGTATTCACTTAACATTATTTGTCGGTAATAAGTAATTTTCAACTTCTTATCTCTAACTGAGGGAATAATAGCACATGTGTCATTAGATTGCCAAACCCTCAAGGAAATTTTCTTCAATTAGATGAAGAACTTCCTGCCGGTGGAGCACTTCTCTGTCCTACCGGTGAAGCATCACTCTATCCTGCCGGTGGAGCATTTGTTGGTTCTATCGGTGGAGGAGTATTCCCAATATTTAGATCAGCTTTTCTAATCCATTGCTTTGAGAATTCTTTCTTAACATCTTCAACCTTTTCTTTACCTTTCAAGCTAAAACTTTTGTTGTCTACTGGTGTACCTTTACTTCTACAAAATTTAGTAATATACCCAACCTTGTTACATGCATAACAAGTTACATTATTTTTCTGAATAGCTTTCCCATAACCTATGCTGGTTTGTGTTCTACATTGATTAGATGAATGTCCAAATCTTCCACAAACATAACATCTCACATTCATTCTATAGTTTTCAGAGTTATGACCAATTTTGTTGCATTTTGAACATTGACCGGTGGATGTATTGATATTCTGATAATTCCTAGATCTACATTCATTTTCCCTATGACCATACTTATTATAGTTAAAGCATTTTTCATTGAATTTATAAGCATTAGGTGGTCTTACCAGTTTGTTGTGATCTTGAGTATTTGCAGTACCGGAGCTTTCACCAACTTCAAAGCCAATTCCAGAAGTGTCACCTTTAGGTTTTTGATTCTTCAATAAGGTACCAAGTTCTTCTGAGCTTTTCTTGAATTTTTCTTTATGTTGATTTGCAGTTTCCAATTCCCTTTCCAAGATTTCTTTTTGTCTCATCAGTTCATTTGAGTCATTCTGAGTATGCATCAGATCTGTCTTCAACATGTCATTTTCATAGCTAAGTCTTGTGTTCTCATTTGCTGCATCACTTAGTCTTCTAGTCAATTCTTCTTCATTCTTCTTCCTATCCTCAATCTCTTTGTAAAATCTCATAGTCATATCCTGCATTTCATTTTTTGTTGTCATGTTCTCTTGTTTCAGCTTGCTTATCATATCATTAAGTGATTCCTTTTCATCATTCTCATTTTGCAATTTTTCACAAAGTTCTCTTCTCTTATTTCTTGCAACAGTAAGATTTTCTTGAAGTGCCTGAATGATATCCTGAGCTGCTCTTAAATCATCTTCTAATTTGATATTTTTCAACTTCTCTGCATCATAGTCTATAAGACCTCCTTCAAGTTGCTTCATCAGATTTTCCATCTTTACCGATGTCAAGATCTTCTTCAAGCTATTAGGCTTTTGAAAAATAGAGGACTAGGCTCTGATACCAATTGTTAGGATTCCCACAGATACTGAGAGGGGAGGGGGGATGAATCAGTATCTAACCGGTGATAAGAATTTTCTAAGTTAAAACATGAAAAACATAAAATAATAGTATACCGGTATGCAAGAATTAATGCAATAAACTGAATCAGAAACATCCACATGAAAAGAAAACCATAACACAATATGTTTAACGAGGAAACCCAGTGTGGGAAAAACCTTGGTGGGATTTGTGACCCACAATATTCACTCACTGGCCAATAAGAGAATATTACTTACAATAGGGGTTTGCACATGCAGGAAGGCCAACTGCCTAGAGCTCACTGCTCAATGAGAAGTCACACTGACTTACAATAAGGATTATACTAATCCAATGACTTGTACTGCTTTACAATAGCATCTCCAATGCCAGATTCAGTACCGATTCTTGCTCCGTTCTTTACATATACCCTTGACCTATAATTCGCACATTAGGTTTGCCTAATAATTTTCTTTATGCTTGCTACATTACCTCTCTAAATGTCTACAATGATCTCCTTTATATACAAGTCATTTTACAATTTGCCAAGTCGGCTTACAATAATAAATAAAATATTACATATCAAAAATCCTGTCGGCCTCTATGCTGGTATACATTTTTTCTTCTGTGCCGGTGCTGGTGCTAGTGTAGAGTGATCTTGTTGATTCCGATGCACTATCTTGCCTATGTAATGCTTTGCCGATATGATGTCTTGCCAGTGCCATAGGATTGCAATGTTGCCATCAATGACAAAACCTTCAATCACATACAATGTCTCATTGGAGTGTCCATATGCCAACAAACATTGTAGTCACCAGCATTCAACAACAATCCTGGTATTCATAAGTAGTACATTTCTTGAGAGATGCTACATTTTCAGAGGGGATGACCCATAATCAAAAAAGGACATTAAAGCTTAAGTCACAAAAATATGTTCTCATTCAGGGTGACCTTTTTTGGAGAAATAGAGATGGAGCATTGTTAATGTGTTTGGATGAATTCTAGGCCAAGAAAGTGTTGATTCAAATGCATGATGGAGTATGTGGAGGTCATTACTCTGCTAAGAAAACTACTGGAAAGATAGTCAGGGTTGGGTATTATTGGCCTACTTTATTTAAAGATGCTCATGAACATGTTAGGAAATGTGACCCATGCCAAAGGTTTTCATCCAAGCTAAAATATGAAGGAGCTTTACCTTTAAATTCGGTCACAATGGAAGCCCCTTTTGTCTAGTGGGGCATTGATTTTATTGGAGAAATTGTTGAAAGATCAGGAAGAGGCCATAGGTGGATCATAGTAGCAACTGACTATTTTACTAAATGGATCGAAGCCATACCCACTAGGAGAGCTACAAGTAAAGTCATCATTGATTTCCTGATAGATAATATTATAACTATATTTGGAGTCCCTACAAAATTAGTAATGGATAATGCTATGATTTTTAGGTTTGAAGAGTTTGTTACATTTTGCACTAGTCATGGGATACTTATTTCCTACTCTTCACCCTATCATCCTCAAGGGAATGGACAAGCTGAATCTAGTAATAAAAGCCTCTTGAACATTATTAAAAAAATCTTCGAAGAGAACAAGAGGTCATGGGATCAAAAGTTGAAGTTAGCTTTGTGGGCTAACATAATTATTGTCAAGAAGGTGATTGGAATGTCGCCCTTTGAACTGGTTTATGGTACACAAGCTAGAGTGCCAGTAAATAATATTCTTCTAGTATATAAATTTCTGCAAGCCAAAGACATGGAGTTGTCTGATCTTATGGAGGATCGAATGATTCAGATGGTGGAAGTGGAAGAAATCAAAACTTTAGCCCATAAGAGAAATTTGAAAATCTAATTGCAGTCTAAGTATCTTTTTGACAAAAGGACATCATTGAGAAAGTTTCAAATCGGTGATGTTGTTCTTCAGTGGAATGCAAAAGGACAGGACAAGGGAGAGCATAAGAAGTTTGAGTCATTATGGATTGGCCCTTCTGTGGTCTGTGATGTGAATGGAAAAGACTCCTACTTTCTAAAGAATATGAATGATGAAGTACAAGAATTTATAGTGCATGGACAATTCTTGAAGCATTACTTTTCTTGAAGTCCATGCACAGTAGGTCCTTGTTTGTATATATTTAGGTTTGCTTTAGTTGTTGTTTTTGGGCTTGTTTTTGGTCTGTTTCTCCAAAGTTATCTGATTTTCTTGTGTTGATCTTGAGATCAACCATCCCCAGTTAGAGCCGTTGTTATCACTGTTTTAAAAATGGATGTTCTCAATCCATAATTGGCTAGGTTTTTGAAAATTTTGAGTCTGATATCGCCCATGTTCTTTAAAAAATTGTTTTGAGTCCTAAGGGGTTCAGGGTTTAGGTTTTAAAGTCATTTCAATATCTGATATTAAACCTTTGGGTTTCTAATTTGGCATTACTTTATTCACTTAAGTGATGGGTCCATTTATCGTAAAAAGTGTTCCCCCCTTGTCATTTACCTAGGCGGTCCCTTTTAATGTTTTAATTTTATTCCCTTTTAAATCTGCCTTTTCTAATGTCTGTCGGGCCTTGTAAGCATCATGCAACTTTCTGTTGATCTGATGGCCCATGTTGATTCATGACCAAAAAGTACTCAAAAGTTAGCTTTCGTGAAGTAGCGAAAGGCGAAAGTGGACCCGACATATAGGTTTGGACCGAAGCTAAACACCGATCAAATTTCATCTAATCGAACGGACAACGTGGTTTTGTGAGATCAAGTTGAACGTGTTTTAACCTTTGTGAAATGGTGAAAGGGTTTGGCGGGTCCTAGAGACAAGCGGTCTTCTTAGGTTAAAGAGTGATCAGCTTGGAGAAGGATCAATGGCTCGTGTTGATTCACAGTCAGGAGATGCACAAGTTCTACCTTTAGCGAAATAGCAAAAAGGTGGCGGGTCTTGCTAAAGGTAGTAGTGAATGTGGTAGGTCCAACTGGCAATGACAGAGCAATGATGAGGTGCTTAGTTGGTGGTCTACAGTGGGCTCGAGCGAGGTTGCCATAGAAAGGAGTAAATAACAAGCAAATTTTTGAAATCTAAGGGCTCGAGTGAATTCACGAAGATAAGATGCTAGTAGGTTAACCTTCGCAAAGTGGTGAAAAGGCTGGTGGGACCAAGGGATAGGTAGGGAATGAAGCTAAAAGTAGATCAGGTCTATTTTGATCTAACAGTTCTCATGGTTTTGTGGCTGCAAGCCAAATGAAGAATAATGTTCGCAAAGTTGCGAAAGACAGGCGAAAATCACACGGAGGCATGACGTGGCATAACAGCTGCCGCTTTTTGTAGAGCTTGATAGTGATGTGTCGAGTGACACATGGTTTTAAAAAAAAGGCGGTTGAGGGCCCGGCTAGGTGTAACCGGCAGTTATGTGGGAATAATAAAGATAACACGTGGTGGATTAAAGGTGGAACCTATAGAAGTTTCCAGGGCTAATAGCCAACTGGCTTGTGGCGTTTATTAACTAGAGAACAAGTGGGGTAAGTAATTCTTGGATAAAGGGCCCACTTAAAAGGCATTCATCTCAAGATTGATCCAATGCTTCTCATTGTTTCGTGGCCTAGAGATGCCCACAGCTTAACTTTAGTGAAATGGTGAAAACCGTTAGCTCTCAAAGATGAGGCGTGGTTAGTAAGTAAGATTGATGGTCTTGGTTAGAGTTAAAGATTGGGTGATTTGAGCTCAATCTAATTGGCTCATGCGGCTTCATGAAAGAAAAGTGTTTGAGGGTTAAACCCCGTAAAGTGGCGAAAAGGAAGTAGGGCCCGACACTAACATAGTGAGATTAAGCGGAGAATAAAAACCGATCAAGTTCCATCCGATCAAATGGCTAGCGTGGCTTCGCTGGGTTAAAGTTATAGCCTACAAAATAGAGAAAGGATTTCTAGCCCGTGGCCAGATGGGGAAAGGTAAAAGGGTAAAGGCAATGCAAGTTTTGTTTGATCTAGTAGTTGGTGTGACTTTTCTAGATGAACATGCAAGGGTGTTATGCTCTACAAAATGGTGAAGTAGCAAAGAGAAAATACACAGACATGTTATGACCCGTTGGAGTGAAATTTTTGAATTCTTCCATGAATTCAATTCTGAAGGGATGACCGAAGCATGCGGTATCAATGTCATAGTTAAGATCCCAATTACCGTATATGGTCTCACATCAATTGAATGTAGGAATTATTTAAAAGAGCTATTGCGAAAAGGCGGGTGCACAACAAATTTCTTCAAGCCAAGAATAGGTTTTCTTGTATTTGTGCTTATCAATTACTTGACAGTTTGTTTGAATTGGGGTTTTGTTCTGTTATAGAATTGTTGTGGTTAGTAATTAAGTTACTTGCATAATATTATTGAGATGACACCTAAAAGGGAGTTCTTAGGGAAATTTAATTACCATGAGAGGGAAATCTATGATGATTTCCTAGAGCAGTTAACAATGTCAACTATCATGGCAGCTAAGGTTAAAGAGTTATTTCCAAAAGCTCCTCGCCTGAGAATAGGAGAAGGATTGTACCACAAAGGCAATTGGTTGAGAGACCCATAGATAGGATTGTCTGGGTTGGGTTGGGTTTATTCAAGGTCAGATTCAGTATGAGACACTCCCCAACCCCAATGAATAGTATTTGGGAGTTGGATGTAGGCAAATTGGTGGTCCATAGAGTGTTCATGGATGTGGATCTGCTAACTCAGATTGCACACAACTATGACCCCATTACAAAGAGTGTTAGGGACATAAATGGAAAAACCCTCATTGAAATAAATGATGAGGTGTTTAGAGATGTATTTGGGCTCAGTGAAGTGCCCAATTACTTGGAACCCATCAATTTTAAATCATTGGCTTAGGTTTACAATGCACAGAGGAATCATCTTAAGAATGGGCCTCTTAAAGAGTTCTTTGTTAAAGTAGACAGATTAATTGTTGTGTGACCTAATACCATGGAGCCTTTCTCCTTAAATCTATTCACTCTTCGATCCAAGGGATTATACTAGTCCCTCTGCCAGATTTTAGGACAGGATGCTGAAGCAAACATGCCAGCTCATTACATGTTAAGGATTGCTCAAATTTTAAATCCTTGTCTAGCACTGACATTTGATTATGCCCCTTATATTACTAATGCCATCCATGAAGGCTTGATAGGGATTAAGAATGGAAAAGTGGATAGGCCTTTTGGATGGTACTCCCTCCTCATGCACCTATTTCTATTCAAGGGTGGTGATTAATTTGCAAATGGAATGGACCTAGTTAAAGAAAAGGATGGAGAGAAGATGCCAGTTCAGTTATGGAGCACAGTGTTGTCATGGGATGGAGAAGATGCTAGCTACTTGAGGTTTGATAAGTGCTTTGCATCCAAGATCAGGACTCTTTTATGCTTAGAGAATCTGAGAGTCCCTAAAGCTCTTTTGGAGTTCCTTAGGCCAAAGGAGTTTGTTGAAGATATCAAAATTGTCCACCATTGGGGTGATGTGTACTTATACCCTGTTTCCACAATTTTCAGAGTGTTTGGTTTCAGAGGCACCCCATTTTTGTTGCCATATCATGTCCCACTAAAAGTAGGAATTGTAGAAGTCCTCAGGAAGATTGGAAGTGTGCAAGAGGTAGAGCTAATAGGTAGACGTAAAGGGACCATTTTCCCTACAATAACTATAGCACACCAGTTTGTAATAACTAAAGGGGGTTGGAAGTGCTTTGAAGATTTCCTTCAACCCTACCATTTATCAACTACAGTACCAAGGTGTGCCGACCTTGAAGATTTCTTCAATGACATGTTTAGAAGGAGGGCAGTATGCAGAGGAAGACCTCACCGGTTCCAATTCCCTGAAGACCTCATCAGGAATGAGTTTGATTTGGATGAGCAAGAGCTAAGGAAAGAAAAGTGGGTGACCTACAAGAAGGCCTAGATTTTGTGCACCTAATTGACACCAGCTATGACCCTTTGTCCATTTTCCACCCCTTTGAAGAAAAGGCAAAATTCTTAATTCTTTGTTTTGAAGATGTAATGCAGACATTGAAAGAGAAGAGGGAGGCCGTGATTAAAAATAACCCTGAGAAGGCCAAATTAGTTTTTACTAGGTCTACATCTGCCAAAGCAATCCCTCGAAGTGATTATGTGCTACATAAAAGGTCCAAGTATAGTGTGCTAGTGCCAACAACAGGGGAGCCTTTTACTTCAAGAGGGAAGAGGAAAATACAAGATGTAATTGACATTCAGGACTCTCCAAAGAAGCAAAGGGTGGGAAAGTAAATCCAATCTGATGAGCCCCTATATTCCCCATCTCAATCCCCTGTTCATATAGGAGATGAACAGGCAACAACTGAGCAACTATTACAATTAGGTAGTCTTGGGGAGATAGCCTACACCTATGATGAAGTAGAAGAGGGAATGTTGGAAGAGTCCCTTAATGCTGAGATGAACATAACCACTAATGAGTTCAAAGGCCAGGAGCTGGATCCTGATATTAAACAAGCCAGTGAGGATTTCTTAGCTGATAGCAACTTTGTCACATCAGGAGCTTTCATGCAATTCATGTGGAGGCAAAATATTGATCAGTTTAATTCTAGATGTGAGAAGAGGAAGAGTGAGCAGCCCCACAAGGATCCAGTTATGGTGGAGGAAGAAATAAAGAAAGAAATGGTCACCGAGTTCAAGACCATCACTCCTGAGCAAGGAAGAGACATGGTAGCAAAGGCTGGTGTACTCATTCTTCCTAAATGGGATATAGCAGATGCCTTTGTTTTGGAGGCAGTAAGGAAGGAGACCAAGCCTATGGAAGGAGTCACCTTCAGCAAGGATAACACTGCCATGGTCATGTGGTCTCTGAAAAGAGATGAAAATAGAAAGAAAAAGGACACCCCAGGGTCAAGCTACCTTGTAGGTATTATAGTGAAAAGAGTACAAAGAATTGGGGTGGTGGAGGCTTCCAACACAGTCCTAGAGATTGAAAAGTTCAATGTTGCAGTGGCAGAGAAAGAAGCAAGGGAAAGGGTAGAGCTCCAAGCTAGGTTGGAGATAGTTTTAAAAGCTTACAACAATGCTAAGGAGGAGGTAATGGGTAAAGATAGCATCATTGCCAAGTTGAAAAGCTAGTTGGTAGGACAATGCCATTAAGGTGAGTCCTCAACATTGATGATCACTTCTTATCCTGCATGGCCTCCACCTACTAGCCCTATCATTGAATTCCCACCATCTCCAGCACCTTCTAGTTCCCAATTGGTTGAGATCACTCCCCATGAGTTGGAGAAGCTAAAACAGGCCCAAGCCCTATTTGCAAAGAAATATGAAGAGAGAGTGAGGGCTACAATTTTGAGTTTTGCTTACACCATAGGGTCCTCATTAATATACAACAACATGAGAAAATTTTTGGACATGTGGAATGAGCTAAATGGAGACAAGGCTGTTCTAATGCCTATTTTTGACAAGTAGAAACTGAGAGAGAAGGATCTAGAACTTATTTGTGTATCTTATGATGAGGCAGGGACTGACCCCATTGTCAAATCCACTTGTGACATAACAAAGGATCTAGCAAAGTTAGCAGAAGGAGTAGATAATGCAGATAGAAAGATCAACTTGAACAAGAAAGAGTACACTGATAAAGTATTTGAATTAGTCCCAAGGGGCTTTGCGAGTCCAACTCAATTGAGGGACAAACAAATATGCTTAATGAATTAGAAGCTAACCTATCATTAAGAATAAAAGGAATCATTAATACAGATGATACTTCCTTATTTGTCAAAACAATTGAGGAGATAGAGAAAATCAAATCACATTATGGTTTTCTAAATTCAGAGGTCAACAAAATGAGAAACTCTTGGAAAAGATTAGCCAAGATGAAGGGAAAAGTGATTAACTTCTCATGGCCTACTGACAATGTATACCAAGAGTGGACAAGAAAGTACACAGTGCTAGATGTAGAGTAGTTAGAAGAAGTTGCAACAAAACAACAAGAAGAGGAAGCCACAAATGTTGAAAAGGACTTGTAACCGCTTCTTGGAAAAGATGGTTGTTTGTAACAAACTTTATTTTGAAAGGTCCAAAGCTTGTATGCATCCATGCTATTATAAATGGATACCAGGACTTCTAAAAAATGATCCCAAGAATTTGTAAGAAAACTGTGCAGAAATATATCTAGGATTTTCTAGTCTTATGGAGAATACTCTGAGTTTTGTAATATTTTTTCAAAATTAATATCAATATATAGACTATCAACTTTCGAGCCTAAATTTTGTGCTGTCTTCTGGTCTACTTGCAAATATTTACTGTTTTCAATATGAGTAATCTAGGGTTATTCATTTGAGTATGGATTGTAAGGCAATCTTAAATAGAGGTGTTTCTTAGCTTTTCTCTCTAGGAGGGAAATTAAATACGCATGATGCATTTCTATCAGTAAATTGCTTGTGGGAGATTTTGAATTTGATGAATGTAGTTTAGTTTGATAAGAGTAAATTCTTATTTATGTCAGGCATATGTGGGTTTTTATAGAAGCCGAGGTGATGGGATGTGTGGAGATGTTTGATTGTGGGAGTATTGTTTAAACTTAGATGACTCTGTGGCCTGGATAAGGCACTGGTATCAATTGTGGTTATCTTTTACATATCTTGTAGGTCAATACTGAACATGAGTATAAGATTTCTTTCTTTTTTTTAGTTAGTTTTGAGGTGATAAGATTCATTGGTTTTCGGATTGGTTTACTATGGATCTGTCTTTTAAAAAGTGTGAAGTCAATTCACATAAGGTATAGCCGTTTGAACTTTGGATAAGTTCAAAGTGTAGAAGGATTTAAAATGTTGTCATATGTTGCTCTAAAGTTTCCTTCTCTTTGATCTCTCTTCTGTAGACAAAGTTTATCATTTTATTATAAGGGTTTTAAAGAGGAATCAGAATCTGAGAAGATGTAAGATAGATCATATTTCTGGATCTTTAGGTAAATTGGACACATTGTCCAAATTTATAGCTTCAAATATTATAACTGTAGATAAAATTAATGAAGAGACTGTTAAGGAAAGGGTGAATAAGGGGAAAGGTGAATTCTTTGATAAGACTATTAAGGATTTTATGGAGCATATTGATTATTTATTACCTACACTTAATTCCACTATTTTGGAATATAAAGAATTGTATAAGGAAGCATGCAAGCCTCACCACCTAACAGAGGGTATTGATGAGGAGATAAGGAAAACACAAAAGGAGATTGATAATATAGTAGATAACATGATAGGTTCTTTGAAACTTAATTCAGTTTTGGATCAAGAAATGGTAGTTTTTGAAGAAAAGATTGAGAAATTAGAAAAGGAAAAGCAAGGATAAGAATGAAGGCTCGGGAGCTGAAAAATAAACTTTGTCCTAGATTGGACAACCTTCCTACACAATGAATTGAGCTGTCTAAAGAAACCGTTCAAGGAGAAAGATCACCAGAGCAACAAATGCATAATCTGACCAGTATGATCAGACAAATTGAATTCATTATTTTTGACAGCACTAGATTTATGCAAAGTCTTAATCTGATTTTAGCGGATATCTTTCCGATTGTACATAACCAGCTACAGGCTTTGAGGTAGAATTTTGAACTCTTTGATTCTTTTTGACATCCTTTGTCATTGATGTCAAAGGGGGAGTATTAGTGTGGGAGAAAAATTTATAGAAGGGATCATTTGCTCAGGGGGAGCACTCTTATTTTTGGAATTCATTTTTGGATATCAGCTTTTGGATTTTTCTCATGAGTGTTTCCATCAATGCCAAAGGGGGAATTATTGGCACTATACACTCATATGAGAATAGTTGATGTTGTCATTGATGGTAACCGACTAGTAACATGGTTCACAGGTTACACCGGCAGTTACCACAAGGTTATTCACATCGACATCCAATCTACACTGACAGAAGATCTTACTGACACTTCTAGCCGACATGGAAATTATATTATTTTGTATTGTAATATTATTTTTATAGCCGACATGATGTATTGTAAAGACTTATATATATATGAGATCTTGTAGGTCATTTTGTAGGTATGTAAGCGAAGTAAGGATATGTAATTAGGTAATGAATGCAAGCGGTATATGAGAGCGAATAACTATATATGCATTATGATGTAATTAATTTTATGAGCGAATAAGAGCAGAGCAGAGCAAAGCAAGGTTTATGGCAGAGGTATCTGACAGAGCTTAAACCGGTACTGAATCCAACATTGTAGATTCTATTTTGATTAGTACATTATCATTGGATTTAGTCATCTAATTTTGTAGTCAGTGGGACTCCATTTTTTTGTTGAGCAGTGAGCTCTAGGCTATTCCCTTCTTGCATGTGCAGGCCTCTATTGTATAAGTAATATTTATTCATATTAGCCAGTGAGTAAATATTATGGGTCACAAATCCCACTGAGGTTTTTCCCCTACCAGGTTTCCTCACCAAAAATATATATGTTATGATGTGCATTGATGGTTATACTGTTATTTCTCTTTATTGCATTATTACTTGTTTCCCAATATATTAATTTAGGATATAAAGTTGCAAACAAGTTTAAATCTTTTCTGTACCGATTAGACACTAATTCACACCCCCCCCCTCTCAGTTTATTTGGGGCTAATCAAGTATCTAACAAATTTTTCATAATATCTCTATGATTTGATGGTTGAGCCCGCAATTTTGTATTTTTGGTTCATGTTTTCCTATGAAAAGGGTGTTCTACATTTTTGTGAACAAGGTTTACATATTTCTTTCAAGAATTATCAAGCAGTATATTATTTGATATCCCAAAGTAATTTGGGTGGCGAATTTGAGGTTTTTATGCCAGTGCATATATCTTTGAATAATTCTAATTAATCTTTTAAGGACTCTGCTACTATGAGTAAAGTGAAGAACACCAGAGGTAACATGAGGCTGCACCTTGAAGAAAAGTTGGAAGAGCTTCAGGGAGCTCCCGAAGATAGGGAACAAGAAGAAATGAAGATACAAGCATCACTCCCTAATCATGGAAGACCAAGCATAAGAATGCAAGTAAGTCATAGTTAAACTCTATTCCTAAGGTTCATGCATCATCCTCCAGAATTTATGAATAAGATAGTTTAGGATTTTTCAATTATTTATTTGATACACCCATACAAGAAGAAATGCAACCACAAAGAAAATAATGCACTGAAGTTAAACATTCAGAGAAGGCAAGAGGTCGGAGTAGAAGTAGAAGTCATCAAAATGAGAATTCTATTGGTGTACCTCCTTCTCCAGGTCTCAACAAATTTTTCTTGTAGTTATAAATCAATATGAGAACAAAATGATGTGAACTTGATTGATTTAGATGACACTTCTAGATTTGAAATAACTTTGCCAGATCTAGAAAAAGTTTTTGGAGATATAGATACATTGAGAAGAGAACTCTAAGAACAGATAGATCCCAGAAGTAAGAGAGAAAAGGAAAAACAATATGAGGTTATTAGAGATATGATAGAAAGAGATGGTTTGATAAGATAGTTAGCAACACTCAAAGCCTTAGAAAAAGAAAATGCCAAGCCTAGTGTTGAGGGCCCTGTTTTAAGAGAGATTTTAGATAAGAAATATGAAAAATGTCATAAGGGAAAAGGATAAGAATAATGTGGATAACTAGAGGTTAGCTGATCTTAGTCAGCCAAGTATTCAGGTTCCTAAATTAGACTTGGATAAGGGAAAACATAAAGTGTCTGGTGTTAAGATAGATGATAGAAAGTCTTTGACTACCCCAGATTTAAGCCTAAAGTTATCCCAAATCAACATTGAGCTAGAAACAACTAGGATAGAAGATGAAACTCTTGCAAAAGAGTTGAAGAGAGTTGAAATGGAAGCCTCAAATGTAGAGATGAAAAGGAAAATTGATTTCCTTAAGTTGTCAACTTTAAACAGTGCTTCATTTATTGTTGGCCCATCCAAAACTCAGGCTATTTCTGGTGCAAAGCCAAATTTTATTATGAGTTTTCCATCTCAAAATGTCTAAAGTACTCAGAATACTGGGATTTCACTTATTGGACAGAAAAGTCAGGTAACTACTCAAAATACTGGTCATGCCCAATGTCCTAAAGAATTTAACATAGTTGCAAGGGTTAACATTAGAATAGACGCTATTGTAGCTAATACTATAACAAGTGTTGGAGGATGAGCTACAGTAGGGCAATTTCAAAGAAGACCTATCCACCTAGAGAGGTATAGGCAATTACATTTTGATGGGATCCCAGGATGTCAAAATGTTATCTCGAATGACTTAAGGGATAAATTTAGTAAATTCGTATGTAATAATGCTATAACTGGCAAGGAACACCTAAGGGCATTCACTGACAAGTTGAATGATTATGAGGTGGAGCATGAAGATGTGGTTATGAAATTATTTGTACAATCTCTAACAGAGGATGCTAGGGATTGGTATAGAGGATTGCCAACTGCAAGTATTAGTTCTTGGGAGGAATTTTAGAGATTTTTTAAGGAGAAGTATGGTGACAAAAAAAACTCTAGTTTCATGTTAAATGAGTTCAATAACATCAAGAAGTCATTGAATGAGGACGTGTCTGATTTCAATATCAGATTTCAGAAAGCTATGCACAAGTTGTTTCAAGTGTTAAGGTTGGATGACAATGTTTGTCTGACTACATATATGAATGCATTTGATGCGAAAATGGCATATATACTTAGAGACAAGGATCCTCAAACTTTGAGAGATGCATTTAGAATAGCTATAAATGTGGAAGGAAATAGAAGAGCTTCGGGTAAGCTCAGAAGAAGAGAGGATGCTAGACTTTCTAAAAATGTCAAAGATAAAATTGAAAAGTTTTTAGGTACAAAGCCTAAAGAAGAAGAAAGATGGGACAAGGTACTTAATACCTTGAAGGACTTGAAATTTCCTATGGAAAAAAATGCCAAGATTTCTATACCAGAAAAGCCAAAGTTCAATAAATTTAATAGACCACTAAGATTGCAAGATTATACTTACAATACAAATTGGAAGGATGGAAAGCCTTTCCAACAACAAAAGGGTAAACAAGAACAAAAAACCCCTGACCCATTACATAAACATATAGTGAACATGATGGATGATACTCCCTAGTGTGTTGCTTGTCAATTACCCCCTTCACTTGAATATTGTGCTGAAGCATAATTTATTTCTACCAAGGATGAGACACATGAACAAGAGGAAGAAACCTTTAAAGGTGATAATGTTGACTATCTTGTGATTTCTTCCTATCTTGGAGAAGCAGAATATTCTTCTGATATTGAGACTCAAGACTTTGATATAGATAATCAAAGGCAAATAGATGAAACATATCATCAATTGGTTTTCTTTGATGAGGAATTATCTGTTGATGATCGAACATGCAATGTTGAATAAGGTGAGTGTTATGTGTCCTTGAGAAGACCCTCAAATGAAGAGATTGCTAAAATAACAACTGTTATGGTAGCTTAGGTAAAAAGCAACTATCAATTGAGAAATAGGGTTGTGGGTGAAGACCAGGGCAAGCCTTCGACTCTATTTGTCAAAGAATTGAAAAATAAATGAAAAGAGGTCAAAGAAGATAAATTAGTGAAAGAAGAAATCAAAATTAAGGAGGTCAAGAGAAAGGAGTGGGCTAAGAAATAAGAGGTTATGAAACCTATTGAAAAAATTTCTCCACTTAAGATGAAAGAAAAGATGGTTGAAAAGTCTGCTTTGCCCATTGAAGGTGACTCACAAAAGACTCAAAATATTTAAGGAAACATACCCAAGAAATATGAAGAACAATTAGGTATGTCACTTGAATTGCCAAATTACACGCCTGTGGATATGCTTTAGTTGCTTTCTCATATTACAGTTAAGGTTCCTTTGCAAGAGATGTTAAGAATTGAAGAGCATAGGGAGAAAGCCATGGCTTGGGTCAAGGGTATTTCCCATTTTGTTGAAATTGAAAATAGGAATGAACTCATAATATAAAGGAACAAATGATTAAAAATGAAACAAAGGATAAAGAGTTAGAGAGAATGGTTTCTCAGATTCCCCAAATTTATCTTGAAGATACAATAGGTGAGAGACCTGACAATGTATATCCTTTCTTTCTAAGTGTTATTATAAATGGAGGAGTCTTGAAGAATTGTTTGATTGATTCTAGGGCCTCAAATAATGTCATGCCAATAAGGATAATGCAGCCCATGGGTTTAAAGGTAGATACTCACGTAAGATGTTGTGCTATGGATTCAAGAGAAGTGCCTGTGATAGGAACTATAAAGGCACTACCTTATAAACTTGATGCTTTCCCTAAGAAAGAATTAGTTATGAGTGTCCTAGTTGTGGATATTCCACCTCATTATGGGATGCTATTATCAAGAAAATGGAGTGCCTCTATGGGTGGAAGTTTTCAATGTGACCTGTCTTATGCTACTTTTTGCATTGATGGTAAAAATGTAAAGGTCAAAATAGAATCCATGGTACCATATATGATGGTACATACAACACAATCTGATGAAGATATGACTTGTTTTGTAGACACAGAGACTCTCCACTGAAGAAAAAGGAACAACCTAAATTATTGGATGAAGAAGTAGAAAAATAATTAGGAGATGATGATTTGTGGACCATGTATTTTGATGGAGCCAGTTCCAAGGAGGGCTCAAGAGTAGGTGTTTTATTCATATCACCCCATGGAGAAAATTTTAAGTTTTCTTTTACTTTGTCCTTTGCATGTACAAATAATGTAGCAGAATATGAAGCATTGTTCGTTGGTTTGAAGTTATTTGAAAAACATGGGATAAAGAATCTCAAGGTGGTTGGAGAATCTAAGTTAGTCATATCCCAAGTTAGATCTAAATATGCGTCAAAAAACAAATGACTGAAACAGTATAGAAATATTGTATGGGACAAAATTGAGAACTTTGATGCATTTGATATTGAATGGAAGAGAGAAGTAATAACATAATGGTTGATCTCCTAGAAAATATAGCTCTAAGGATAGAGGACATCACTTTTGCTAGAATCTCAAAGATTGAGATTCAGACAAGGCCTTCAGTCCCTGATAACATTGAAAACTAGCAGGTTTTTAATGATGATGATGATATTTTAAGATTTCTACATTGTTTAGATGAATATGAAAATTAGGAGATTGATTTCAGTGCTTTTGTGCAAACAAAGGATGATAAAGAAACAGTCTTTGGGAAGGAAGTGATTCAATTGAAGACAAATAAAATTCCCAGAGGTTTGGTTGTTTTAGAGAGGGTGTTTGATAGTCAAGATAAAGCTAAGGTTGTTAGTACTGCCCCGCACCCTGAAGATTTAGAGGAAGTTAACCTTGAGCTGGAAGGAGCTCCAAGGAAGGTATATATTGGAAAAAAATTGTCACCTAGGGTTAGGAAAGTGTTAATTGATTTATTGAGAAAATACAATCATGTTTGTTCTTGTTCGTATGATGATTTGAAGGCTTATAGGGAAGATCTATTTCAACATGAGATTCCTTTGGAAGAAAATGCCAAGCCTTTTAGGTAAAAATAGAGGTCTATTAATCCAACATTAGCACCTAAAATGCAAGAGGATCTAGTCAAGATAAGAGATGCTGGGATTATAAGACCTATCAGACATTCATCATGGGTGTCTAACTTGGCACCTGTCATAAAAAGGAATAGATATATCAGACTATGTGTTGATTTTAGAAATCTGAATATATCTTCATTAAAAGACAATTATCCATTGCCAAATATGGAAGCAATGTTACAAAGGGTAACAAGCTGTGAGATTTTATCCATGATGGATAGATTTTTGGGTTATAACTAAGTGATGGTTAAAGAGTTAGAACAATACAAAACAACATTTACTATACCTTGGGGAACCTATGTTTATATAAGAATGCCTTTTGGTTTAACAAATGCAAGAGAAACATTTCAAAGAGCCATGGATGTTTAATTTTCTGATATTATAAATGTATTCTTAGTGGTATATCAGAATTATTTAACAACTTATTCCAAGAAGGAAAGTGATCACTATGGTCACCTTGAATTTTTTTTTAACAGAGCTATTGAATATGGGATATCCTTAAACCCCAAAAAATGTTCTTTTGGGGTAATTTAAGGTAAGTTGCTGGGTCACATTGTTTCAAAAGATGGTGTGAGAATTGACCCAAAGAGGGTGATAGCGATAGACAAAGTCCCTCAGCCCAGAACAGTGAAAGGTATCCAATCTTTCTTTGGGAAGATGAATTTTGTAAGAAGGTTTGTCACTAATTTTGCTGAAATTAGTAGACCTATATCCAAAATGTTAAAGAAAGATGCAAAAATAGAATGGAATGAAGAGCCAGTCAAGGCATTCCAAGAGATTAAACAGGCTATTAAAAATGCACCTATTATTAAAACACCTCATTATGGCAACCTATGCAGATATTTTCAGTTGCATCTTTTCATATTGTTGTCGTTGTATTGTTGCAAAATAATTTAGATGGTTTTGAACAACCTATAGCATTTTTTAGTAAGTCTTTGCAAGCTGTAGAATTGAAGTATGATTTAAATGAAAAGCAAGCTTATGCACTAATGAAGGTTGTTAAAGCTTTTAGGAGTTACTTGATGGGAGCAACAATGGTTGCATATGTGCCTAGTGCTGCAATGAAATATATTTTCACACAACAAGAAGTGTCTGAAAGAAGATGCCAGTGGATAAATAGGATCTAGGAATTCAATATTGATATCCAAATCACTATGTTAGTGAGAGGATTAGGATTGGAAAAGTTAATGGCCTAGAGTAATTTGGACGCCAATCAAATAAATATTGTGGAAGAAGAGCACAAGTCTTGTATCTGTGATATGGATGGTTGCAAATGGTATGATGATATCATATATTATTTGCAAAGGATGAAATGTCCTGAAGACATGATTGGTAATAAAAGGAGGACATTAAAATTACATGCTATTAAGTATGACATTGTAAATGGGAAGCTCTAGTGGAAGAACAGTGATGGTGTCATGTTAAAATGTGTGGACTAGGATCAAGCTCAGAAGTTGTTGTCTGAACTGCATAGTGGAGTTTGTGGAGGGCATTATATGGCTAAAACAATTGCACACAAAGTATTAAGAGTTGGGTTCTGTTGGCCAATAATTTTCAAAGATGCACATAAATTAGTCAAGAAATGTGACCCATGCCAAATATTTTTCAGGAAAATTAAAATTTTTGGGAAATTTACCATTAAGACCTTTAAATGTGCAAGCTCCATTTTAGTAGTGGGGTATAGATTTCATTGGAGAAATAGCATGCAAATCAAGTAGTGGCCATTCTTGGATTTTAGTGGCCACTGATTATTTCACTAATTGGGTTGAAGTTGTACCCACTAAAAAAGAAACAAGTAAGGTGGTAATTGATTTCCTTACAGACAATATATTGACCAGATTTGGATGCCTAGAGAGGATAGTCTCTAATAATGCAATGAGTTTTAGGTCAAAAGAATATGAAGACTTCTGCAATAAATATGGTATTCAGATTTATTATTCATTAGCTTACCATCCACAAGGAAATGGGCAAGTTGAATCTAGTAACAAAATTTTGATGAAGATTATTAAACAAATTCTAGAAAAGAATAAAAAGGCTTGGGATTCAAAGTTGAGTTTAGGTGTTTGGGCAGATAGGGTAACCGTCAAGAAAGCCATTGGATGTGCACCTTTTGATTTGGTGTATGGTATGCTTTCAAGGTTACCCCAAAATAATCTAATGAAGATGTATAAATTTGTCCAAACTTATAATAATGATATAGATAATGATATGTAGTTGAGAATTGAGGCTTTAATTGAATTAGATGAAGCTAGAAGAGAAACA
The DNA here is from genome assembly GCF_030272615.1 of Cryptomeria japonica. Taxonomy (NCBI): domain Eukaryota; kingdom Viridiplantae; phylum Streptophyta; class Pinopsida; order Cupressales; family Cupressaceae; genus Cryptomeria; species Cryptomeria japonica. The sequence goes on along the minus strand of NC_081414.1, from coordinate 649,888,642 downwards.
AGTACTAGAAATACAAAGTTACAGATGCAGGTTAAAAACCTGTATGACAAAAGAACAACTACAAGGATATTTTAGGTTAATGATTTGGTTCTAATGTGGAATGCCAGAATAGAAGACAAAGGAAAACATGGCAAGTTTGATGCCATTTGGTTTGGCCCATATCTGATTCAAAGCAAATGGGGAGAAGATTCTTATATTCTCGAGGATATACATGGTGATACTCTTGAATTGCCTGTTTATGGACAATTCTTGAAGCTCTAATTTTCGTGAAAGTAGTTATTTTTCATGAGCATTAGTTAGGTTTTGTATATATTATTATAGTTTCCTTTCAGCTGAGGTTACCCTGTACAGGTAATTTATTTTTGGTCTACTCTATAATTGGTCTTCTTCACCCAAAGATCTTGGTTTTATTTTTTCCCTTGGTCAAGTTATCAGGGTTTAGGGGTTCAGGGGTTATGTCTTTTATGATTAAAACCTAGTTTGAAAGTAAGTCTTCGGTCCCTTTTATATCCTGTTGTTACCTGTTTCTCACTTAAGACCGAGGGTTCCCCTTGTTATTAGTATTTTTGAATTTTTTGGAAGTCTCACCTTTATCCTTTAAAGCCTATCAATCTCAGTGACTTTGCCCTTATTTGCAAGTTTTTTATGTGTTCTAAGGGTTTAGGGTTTTGTAATTTTCAAAAGTTCTCAAAGAATGAACCTTTCATGTTGTTCTTCTAAACCTTTTATTTAATCTTGTTTCTTTTTCCACTTAAGTGGAAGGGTCATTGTGTCGTTAAGAGGGGGCCATTTTTAGTTCTAGCCTTGGGCGGGTTCTAAATAATATTTTAATTTTTCGTAGATTCCCTAATGTCCTAAGTTTTCTCCCCTTTATTATCTATTGGGTTTCCTGAAGATTGAGCAGGTTCTTGTTGATCTAACGGTGGTCACTGAGGTGCTATGTGAATTTGCATGATGATTATTTAGCATGAATCAATGACAAACCACTAACATTCTAAGAAGGTGGCCGATGGGTTGCAGTTAGCGGTTAAGGCACACGGTGTATGGTTGGTGGCTAAGTGCTTACTGTTGGCAAATGCACACTCCAATGAGAAATTGTAGGTGATTAAAGGTATTGTCATTGATGGAAACCTTACAAACATGTGATACCAGTAGGAAGACACAGGCATTGACATAGACACTCTACACCGACATACAGATCACCGACACCAAAAATATTGATCATCGGCACCATGGTCGATAGGAATTTTGTTTAAATGTATTTTGTATTTAATTATAAAATCTTTTGTAAGCCGACTTGGCGAATTGTAATATGACTCATATATGTATGAGATCATTGTAGATCATTTAGGTAAGATATAGATAGAGAGATGGAAAGATAAATGCAGACCTAATATGCGAATTGTAAGGCAGATATTGGATAAGGGTTTATGTATGTAGCAAAGCTTAAACCGATACTAAATCTAGCATAGTAGATGTTGATCTGAAGTAGTAAAATACATTGGATTAGTATAATCCTTTTTGTAAGTCAGTGTGACTTCTTTTTGTAATTGAGCAGTGAGCTCTAGGCACTTGGCCTTCCTACATGTGCAGGCCCCTATTGTAAGCAGTAATATTCTCTTATTGACCAATAAGTGAATATTGTGGGTCACAAATCCCACAGAGGTTTTTCCCACACCGAGTTTCCTCATTAAAATATTCTGTTATGGTGTGTCTCTTATGTTGTGGTTGCTATTCTTATTTATTGCATTATTTTTGGTTTACCGGTACACAGTTTTGATATGCTTTTCATGTTATAAGTTAAGAAAATTATTATACTGGTTAGATACTGATTCACACCTCCTCTCAGTATCTTTGGGAATCCTAACAATTGGTATCAAAGCTTGGTCCTCTATTTTCAAAAGTCTAATAGCTTGAAGAAGATCTTGACACTAGTAGAGATGGAAAATTTGAGAAAGCAATTGGAAACAACTCTTTCAGACTATGATGCGAAAAAAGTAAAGAATATCAAACTTGAGGATGATCTGAAGGCTGCACAGGATATTATTTGAGGACTTCAAGAAAATTTCATTATAGCAAGGAATAAAAGAAGATAACTTTGTGATATGATTCAAAATGATGAAGATGAAAAAGAAACTCCTAATGATCTGGTAAACAAATTTAGACAAGAGAACAATACAATGAAGAATGAGGTGCAAGATATGACTATGATTTTTTGTAAAGAAATTGAAGATAGAAAGAAGAATGAAGATAATTTGGTTAGAAGACTAAATGATGCTGGAAATGAAAACACAAGACTCAGTCATGAAACTGATATGTTGAAGATAGATTTGATGCATACAGAAAATGATAGAACTGAACTCATGAGACAAAAAGGAATCTTGGAGAATGAACTAACTACTGCAAATCAACACAAGGAGAAATTCAAGAAAAGTTCAGAAGAACTTGTTGACATGCTGAAGAATTAGAAACCTAATGGTGATACAAATGGCCTTGGATTTGAAATTGGTGAAAGCTTCGGTACTGCAAACAATCATGATCATAGTAAACTGGTAAGACAACCTAATGCTTATAAATTCAATGGGAAATGCTTTAACTGTAACAAGTATGGTCATAGAGAAAATCAGTGTAGATCTAGAAATTATCAGAACACTACTACACCCATCGGTCAATGTTCTCAATGCAACAAAATTGGTCATAATTCAGAAAACTACAGAATGAATGTAAGATGTTATGTTTGTGGAAGATTTGGACATCTATCTAATCAATGCAAAACACAAACCAGCATAGGATATGGGAAAGCTATTCAGAAAAACAATGTGACTTATTATGCTTGTAACAAGATTGGGCATATTTCTAAATTTTGTAGAAGCAAGACTTCACTGGAAAATAACAAAGGTCCTAGTTTGAAAGGTAAAGCAAAAGTTGAAGAGGTAAAGCAAGAATTCTCAAAACAATGGATTAGAAAGTTAGATCAGAATGTTGATGAGAATACTCCTTCACTGGTAGAACAGAGTATCACTCTAATAGTAGGAGACTCTTCATCTAACTGAAGGAAAATCCTTTGGGGGTTTAGCAACAAACTAAAAAAACATGCTAACATACCCTCGGTTGATGGTGAGAAGTTGAAATTACTTCTTTACCGACAGATGACTTAAGTTGTGACTTAACCGACAAGCATTAAATGTGGTAGTTGGAGAAAATAACATTATGAAGCAAGTGTTTTGGCTCCTTTTTCATTCACCGAGCATTCAAATCTTCGAGAGCACAAAAATTCTCGAGCGAAGGCATCCTTAGCGAAGAAGTGAAGCAGTTCATCCAAGCACTCATCCTAAAGGCAGATTGAGGTATTTATAACTATGGCTTCCTCATTCACTCCTGAATTTATTGCAAACCCTATTATGATTGAAGTAATCAAGCGCCCTAGACTCGTATTTAAACTTGTTCTCGAAATAGAAAAGAAAGATGATACCCTAGGTGAATTTTCTCAAATTCCTAAGGGAGTAGTACATGCTGAAGACCCTAGGATATACATACATTGTCATATAGAGGAATTAGGAGATGATGAAATCAAGAACATGTATCGGACTATGAATTGTGATAAATCTGGAAATATCAAACCGGAACATAAGATAGCGGAAACCCTAGGTTTTACTGAAATCCTTAGTATCCTGGATTTTCCCAAGGATATTATAAGGATTGTGCTAAGAAGAGTGCATGGAAAATTCTTTTGGTTGGATTCAATCCATAATATCACCAAAGAAGTAGTAAAGGCAGTAATAGGGTTACCTTCCACCGGTAGTAGGCTTGACAGAACTAAAAAGGTCTCCAATGACATAGTAATAGACCTAATCAGCGCAACATTTGACAAAAGGTCTCTAAGGGTAAATGATGTAAAGGATATCAATGTTAGATTTGTCAGTATGATTTTAGGCTACAAGGCTACACATGCAAATAGGTTAAACTCCATATCAAGCCTATGTATTAAAAGTGCATATGATATGGTTAACAATAATACTAGAATAGATGTGTGTGAATGGCTCAAAGATGAATTAATAGACAATCTAAAGAAGATAAAGGGAGACAAGAAAGGAACCTTTAGATTTGGAAATTTGCTTGTATGTTTAATGTAGTATATTACTAAGCAAGTACCCAGTATTGGTAGGAGAGATTTTGGTTTTGACATACCAGTAAGAAAGCAACTTTTGGATACATTAAATAACATGGGAGATAACAGGGAGAAAAACATAAATGAACATTTTTAGGCACTAAATGTTGGTATTTTGGTATGGTTTTGTCATTGATGTCAACACCTACTAACACTAATCAACTCTAGCACTTTGGAGAATCACCAATATTCACTGGCAAACAAATGACTCATGTACAGTCACTAGTATCTAGTACACTAGCATGATATAATGATCACCAATACTTAGAATGGCATGGAAAACACCTGGTTATGTCGAAGGCATTGTTTGGACACTTTGTCTTTAAGATTTGTTTATTGGCATATTCGTATTTGCATATTTGTTGTTACCAGCAAATAGGTCCAGGTTATACACTGGCAGAATTATCTTTTCCAGATCAGCATGGCACACTATGGAGATGATTTATTATTGTTGTAAATGCATCAAGCCTACATGTTGTATTGGTTATTACATCGGATATTGTTTTAATTGTAAATTGATTCTATTGTAATATCCTTTAGAGCTGACCTACTAAAATTGGTCCTAGGTTATGATATAAATGTAAGATCTTATTTGTAAGATTGGATGTGGAATGCGAAGAAGAATTGTGTTAAAGTATATGTGAGAGTAAGAAGAGCTATACACATAGACATCATTTGAAGGTGAAGCAAGGTTTTTGTGAAAGCATATCAGAACTACACCGGTACTGAATCCAGCATATGAAGATGCTATTTTGAGAAGTACATCCTTATTGGATTTAACCATCCAATTGTAGTCAGTGTGACTCCTATTTTGTGTTTGAGCAGTGAGCTCTAGGTGCTTGGCCTTTTTGCATGTGCAGACCCCATTTGTATACACTTACTATCTGCAGTATTATCATCTGATTGTGGGTAAGGTTTCCCACCATGGTTTTTCACCTTATAGGGTTTCCACGTAAAAATATTGGTGTTATGTGTTGTGGATGACTTTGTCTTTTTGTTTCATGCATTAATCTTTACCAGTATTGCAATTAACTGATAAAACTGTCAACCGGTATAAAAAACTAGTTTACCAGTGTTCAACATTAAGTTGGGTAAGATATTTTTGGTTTGAATTTATTTGACAACTGATTCACCCCCCTCCCCCTCTTAGTTGTCTTCAGGACCTAACAATTGGTATCAGAGCGTAGTCCTGTTTTGTAGAAGTTTAACAACTTGAGGAGATCCAATGTCTAGTAACTATTTCAGGAAGGACAATCCTAAACTTGATGGAACCACCTATGGCATATGGAAGATCGGAATGGAGACACATCTGAATTGTATTGGAAATGACATTTGGGAAGTTACAAAGAATGGCTATACTTCTCCTACTCCTAGTCAACCTAATCCACCTACCTTGGGAAAAGATGAAGAAAATGATTGCAAAGCTAGAGAAGCACTTTTGAGCGCACTAACAGATCAACAAATCATAGGAGTATCAGATAGATTCACTACTAAAGGTATTTGGGATCATTTGGAAACACTTAATGAAGGAGATTCCACAGTCAAAATTGCAAAACTTGAAAGCCTCCGGGTCAGGTATGAAAATCTGAAAATGGAAGAAGATGAAAGGATTTCTACTTTTATGGAAAGAGTAAATGAAATTGTTTTGGGTATTAAATGTTGTGGAGGAACCTTAAGTGAAGATGAAATTGTTTCAAAAGTTTTAAGAGGATTATCACTAACATATAAAATGAAGGTTACTGTTGTAAATGAGTTAAGAATAATGCCTAATACGGGGATACATTGATTGGAAAACTCTTAGCTTTTGAAATTGAGGAATTTGGTCCCGTTGCTACTATAACAACATATTTAGCCTTCAAAGTATCAACATCATCTGCACCATTATTTGACAAATCTGATTGGAAAGCCTTCTATGCAAGATAACTTGAAGAAAGTAGGAAAGAAAATGAAGAACTTGAAGAACTTGAAGCACTACTCGCAAGAAAAATGCCTAAAGGTCTAGTTGGAAGTAAGTATGAAGGTAAAGCACCCTTTAAATGCTTTAACTATAATAAGATCGGTCATATGGCTTCTAGATGCCCTGATAGACATGCTAGACTAAGAGAAGAAGCTAGAAGAACATACAAGCCTAACCCTGAATATCAGAGGTATAGATTTAAGAAGAATAAAGACAAATCTTGTTATCTTGTTGATGAAGGAGTGGCTGATGATTCTGATGAGGATCTGACAGACAATGGATGGGTTTTTTGTTGCTATAACAGAAGACCAACTAACACCTACCATTCAATCGATAGAGTAGGCCTTGATAACTAAAGATGAAGTAAAGGATGAATGGATCATTGATTCAGGATGCTAACATCATATGACTAGAGATAAAAGTAAATTCTTGAACTTTCAAGAATATAATGGAGGCTTAGTGACATTTGGAGATGATAAAGCTTGTCTGATCAAAGGTAAAGTTACAATATCTCTTGATGGTAAGCATAATACTGACAATGTTTACTATGTTGAAGGTTTAAAACATAATCTTTTAAGTGTTGGTTAATGTGTTGAAAAAGGATTTCAGTTACAATTTAAAAATGGAAAATGCAAAATCATGAATAGAACTGGTTTGGAAATTGCAACCGGTAATCAAACTAGAGGTAATATCTTTCATTTGAATAACAATGAAAAGACATGCTTGATTGCACATATTGATGAAAGTTGGCTATGGCATAAGAGACTCTGTCATGTAAACTTTGATTGCATGGTAAAAATCAGTACTACTAAGGCGGTTAGAGATTTACCTAAAATTGTCAAACCTCACAATACAGTATGTAAGGAATGTCAATTTGGAAAACAAGTTAGAGATACTTTTAAAAGTATTCCAGAAAAATCAAATAATGCTCTTGACTTAATCCATACTGATTTATGTGGTCCAACTAGAACTAAAAGTTTGCAACGTGATAGATATTTCATACTAACCATTGATGACTACTCTAGAATGTGTTGGGTTACTCTTCTCAGAGAAAAATCAGAAGCACTTGGAAAGTTCAAACTGTTCAAAGCAATGGTAGAAAATGAAACTAGTAAGAAAATCAAATGTCTGAGATCAGATCAAGGAGGAGAATTTACATCTAAAGAATTTAATTCATTCTGTGAAGTGAATGGAATCAGAAGACAACTATCAACACCTCAGACACCATAGCAGAATGGAGTTGTTGAAAGGAAAAATAGAACTATCTTGGATGCAGCAAGAAGTATGTTATCAGAAGCAAATCTACCACATGTGTATTGGAGAGAGACAGTAATTACAATGATGAATACATTCAACAAAGTTCACATCAAAGTTGAAAATGGTAAGACCCCTCATAAACTATGGTTTGGTATTACTCCTACTCTTAAATATTTTAGAATATTTGGAAGTAAACACTATATTAGAAGAGATGAGTATATTGGGAAATTTGATCCTAGAAGTGATGATGAAATATTTTTTGGTTATTCATATAAGAGTAAGGCATATAGATGTTTTAACAAAAGATTGCAGAAAATTGTTGAGAGCACAAATGTGAAGATTGATGAACAATTCAAAGGAACTTCAAGGTATATAGATTCTGAACCAGGAACAAATTTTTTGACAAATGAACCTACACTGAACCCACTGATATAGAATGAAGATCCAATTACACCGGTATCATCTGAAAATTCCACTGTAACTTAGGAACAACAACAAACAAAGACACCTTGGTATGTAAGACTGAATCATTCTGAAGATCAGATAATTTGAAACAAATATAAAGGAGTTATGACAAGAGGAAGATTGGAAAATGAAGAGGTATGTCTTATTTCTCAAATTGAACCATCATCAATTAATGAGACATGTGAAGATAAACACTATATTAAATCTATGGAAGAAGAATTAGAGCAAATTAAGAAGAATAACACTTGGACATTAGTTCCCCGACCTAAAGATAAAAATGTAATTGGAATTAAATGGGTATTCAGAAACAAACTTAATGAAGATGGCAAGATTATCATAAATAAAGAAAGACTAGTGTGTAAGGGATATTCTCAGAAAGAGGGAATTGATTATAAAGAGACCTTTGCACCGGTAGCTAGAATTGAGGCAGTCAGATTATTTTTGGCTTTTGCAGCACATAAGAACTACAAAGTATATCAAATGGATATTAAATGTGCATTTCTAAATGGAGATCTTGAAGAAGAAGTTTACATTGAACAACCAGATGCATTTTCTTTGACAGATAACAAAGGTATGGTTTGTAGGTTAAGGAAAACTTTTTATGGGTTGAAGCAAGCTCCAAGAGCTTGGTATGCAAGATTGGATAAGTATCTTTTGAAAATTGGTTTTTCTAAAGGTAATGCTGACAACAACTTATATTATAAAGTGACTAATGATGACATCTTGGTTATAGAAGTTTTTGTTGATGATATAATCTTCGGAGGAGAAGATGGATTATGTAAATAATTTTCTATTTAAATGCAACAAGAATTTGAAATGTCAATGATTTGAGAAATAAAATTCTTTTTAGGATTGCAGATCTCACAGATTGATAAAGGTATATTCTTTACTCAATCCAAGTACTTGAAGGAGTTATTAAAGAAATTTGGGATGGAGAACTCTAAACTGGTAAGCACACCTATGACTACAAATGACAAATTATCACAAAGGGATGAATCTACACATGTTAATCTGACTAGATACAAATCTATGATAGGAGGTTTACTGTATTTCACACAAACAAGACTTGATATCATGAATGCAGTATGTGTTGTTTCAAGATTTCAGAGTAATCCTAGAGAAAATCATGAATCAACAGTAAAAAGGATTTTCCAGTACTTGCAAGGCACAACAAATCTTGGATTATGGTATCCTAGAGATGAAAACTTTCAATTATGTGCATACATAGATGCAAATTGGGCAGGAGATGTGGATGATAGAAAAAGCACCACCGGTGGAGCATTTTTTCTTGGAAATAGACTAGTTTCTTGGTTGAGTAAGAAACAAAGTTGTACATCTTTATCAATAGCAGAATCAGAATACGTTGCAGTAGCAACTAACTGTACACAGGTACTATGGCTTAAACAAATGTTTAAAGACATAAAGGTAAAATGCAAGGAACCTATAACTATCTATTGTGATAACACTGCAACAATTGATATATCTAAGAATCCAGTACTACATTCTAAAACCAAACATGTTTCTATCAAACAGAATTTTCTAAGGGAGAATGTTGAAGCAAAAGAAATAAAACTAGTTTATGTGAATACTAAAGAGCAGATTGCAAATATTTTCACCAAACCTCTGCCTAAGGAGACTTTTGAATATCTTAGAGATCATCTTGGGGTCATACCCCCACTAGTAGATACTTAGGAAGTTGATGTTTGTCATCAACCAATAGAATTAATAGAGAAATCTTTTACTCTGACTTTGATGAGGAAGCTACTTCTCAGGGGGAGTAGTTCGTATACTGAATTGGTTGGTATTTTGTATCTGAAAAATGTTTTTACTTTGGCAATTGATGTCAAAGGGGGAGAGATTGGTATGGAAAAACACAAGGAAATGCTTGTCACTCTCAAGGGGAGAGATTGTTACTTTGGGAGAGATTATTTATATTTGAATTTTTGATTTCTGGTTATGATCTTTTTTGGGAGATTTTTGGCTTTTGTTGGCTTTTGGTATTTGGCATTTCTGTTTTGGCACTTTGATGGTTTTTCAATCTTGTGTTGCCATCAATGCCAAAGGGGGAGATTGTTGGTATTTTGGTATGGTTTTGTCATTGATGTCAACACCTACTAACACTTATCAACTCTGGCACTTTGGAGAATCAGCAACATTCACCGACAAACAAATGACTTATGTATAGTCATCAGTATTTGGTACACTGACAAGATATAATGATCACCGCTACTCGGAATGGAATGAAAAACACCTGGTTATGTTGAAGACATCATTTGGACACTTTGTCTTTAAGATTTGTTTATTGGCATATTCGTATTTGCATATTTGTTGTTACCAGCAAATAGGTCCAGGTTATACACTGGCAGAATTATCTTTTCCAGATCAGCATGGCACGCTATGGAGATGATTTATTATTGTTGTAATTGCATCAAGTCGACATGTTGTATCGGTTATTACATCGGATATTGTTTTAATTGTAAATTGATTTTATTGTAATATCCTTTAGAGCCGACCTACTAAAATTGGTTCTAGGTTATGATATAAATGTAAGATCTTATTTGTAAGATCGGATGTGGAATGCGAAGAAGAATTGTGTGAAGGTATATGCGAGAATAAGCAGAGCTATACATGCAGAGATCATTTGAAGGTGAAGCAAGGGTTTTGTGAAAGCATATTAGAACTACATTGGTACTAAATCCATCATATGAAGATGCTATTTTGAGTAGTACATCCTTATAGGATTTAACCATCCAATTGTAGTCATTGTGACTCCTATTTTGTGTTTGAGCAGTGAGCTCTAGGCGCTTGGCCTTTTTGCATGTGCAGACCCCATTTGTATACACTTACTATCTGTAGTAGTATCATCTGATTGTGGGTAAGGTTTCCCACCGTCGTTTTTCCCCTTACAGGGTTTCCACATAAAAATATTGGTGTTATGTGTTGTGGATGACTTTGTCTTTTTGTTTCATGCATTAATCTTTACCGGTATTGCAATTAACTGATAAAATTGTCAACTAGTATAAAAGATTGGCTTACCGGTATTCAACATTAAGTTGGTTAAGTTGTTTTTGGTTTGAATTTATTTGACAACTAATTCACCCCCCCCCCCCCTCTCAGTTGTCTCCGAGACCTAACACTAAAAGCTCAAATGAAGACTAGAACAAGACTGTCACAAGTAATTGTGGATAAATATCAAACGGAAATATGTTTTGTGATTAAGAAAGATGAAATCTGGATGTAGGCAGTTTTACCTAGGACTATCTGGGTAACTGAAATGGGCTATGAAATTGATGATAACATCATAGAAACTTATGCAAAAGCCCTCCTTGAAGCACCGAAGGATCCCACTGAGAAAGTATTTGGAAATGCATAAACAATTGAAAGTGGAATTCAGTCAAGGAAAAGGGTTAAGAAAGTTGAACAAACTGTGAAGAAAGGAACCTATCAGGCAAAGGCAATTAAGGAAGATGTTTTGAAACAAACTGGTATCAAAGAAAGTGAGCTGGAAGGACTTCAATCAGAAGCTCATCTTTCACCGGTTGGAGCTTCTTCTGACAGTGATATACTGACAGTATTCAAAAGGGTGGAAAGGAAAAGAAAACCCTCACCGATACCCTCACCCACACCTAGGAGAACTAGACAAAAGCAAGAGGCAGTGAGGCCTCCAGCAAGGAAGTTGACTCCGAAGAAGAAAAAGGTAAAACAAGACATTGCTCCACTAGATAAGCTCTTTAGTGAAATAATAGAGGATGGAAAATTGAAGAATATTAGCAAGCTATACAATACACTTTCCACTGATGACAGAGAGAGCATAGAAAATAATGTAATTTTACACTTGGATATTTACAAGAAATTTTTGATGGAATTGTTGATGAAATAGTCACTGAACTTTATAGAAGACTTGAATCTAGAAGGGTAGCTATTGTTGAGTTGGATAAGAAAATAAAAATTGAGAAATTACTTGCAACTCACCCAATGAACTCACCTGAAGAAATGTAATAATTAATCAATGAGGCCAACTAGACTGTATTCTCAACCAGTCACTGACATGTAGCACTGATGGCAGGGAGAATGAATGAAATTTCAGAAGAGAATGTGGATCAATGGGACATATTCTTTGTTGAAAAGGAGAAACATGAAGAACTCAAAAGACCCAAGACTGTCAGAGTATATCAAAAAGATAGGGATAAGGAGAAAGGGAAGGAAGGTGGACCTCTGAACCTTAAGATAACTGACAACTTACCCCCACCTCCTTCTGATACTCCATTAGTAGAAATACTTGACACACAAACCACTACAGAGAGTATGGAGACTCCTCTAGAGGATACAAATCCTGAGTCTGAAGTTTTGTATACCATGAATATTGATACACAAGAGGTGAATATTGTGGTAGATATAGAGACCACTCAAGATAAGAAGAAAGTTGTGGCTACTGAGCCACCGGCTGCAGATGTGGAAATCAATGTTAGCACAAAGACAAAGAAATCGGTAGAGGACTCTACTGAGAATTAATTAGAGAAACTGGAAATGAATAGTGCAGAGGCAAATACACACAAACCGGAAGTACATTCAGAGGCTACATCTGAGAAACCAATAGTTGAGAGCTTAGAGAAACCATCTGAGGCACTAGAACAGAAACAAGTTGATGTACAAGTTCAAACTGAGACAATGCCACTGGCAAAAACTTAAAAACCAAAACCTTTGTTGATAGAAATGCATACCCAAACAGATCCTCCTGAGAAAGAGGAAAGCAAGGTTACTATTACAATTGACAGCATGGAAATTGTAAAAATAGTTGGACAGACATCTGGTACTTCTATAGCAGAATTCCAGCCTACAAATGTAATAGAGGTCTTATTAGACTTAATAATGAAAATCATAGAGTGTAGTGCACAAGCCTATAAGGCTATTGATGATACAATCCCCATTCTTAAATTGATAAGACCCAAGTGCATTGTGGATAATAAAGATTCTTTAGGTCAACTAAACACATTGTCTAAATACATCACCAACAACATTTTGACAATTGACCAAATAAATGAGGACACACTTAAGGAGAAAATGAATAAAGAGAAAGAGAAATTATTTGATGAAACAATAAAGAAGTGCATGGGACACATTGGCACACTTTTACCGACACTAAACAAAATAGTAATGGAGTTTAAGGAACTCTATAGAAATACATGCAAGAAAAATGTTCTGACAATAGATATAGACAAGGAAATAAGTAAGGTACAAAAGGAAATCGACAATATAGCTAATAAACTCATCGTTTCATCTGATCCATTATTAGTTACAAAGCAAAAGATACACAGTCTTGAAGAAAAACTTGAGAAATTTGAAAACGAGAAAGACAAAATAAAAGAGAAGGCAATAGACCTTAAATGCAAACTCAACCACAAATTGGAGTACCTCATCTCTTTGAGTAAAGACATCTCTGAGGCACTTGTTAAAGGACTGAAGACATCGGATGAACAAATGCATCACCTCACTAGTACTATTCAAAGGACAGAGGTTGCACTGAAAGACAGTGAAAAGTTCACCGAGAGTCTAAATTTGGTATTAGCAGAACTCTTTCAGATTGTAACCCATAGGTTACAAGGATCTAGGCAGGAAACACACTCCACTGATAGCAAATGACAACCTTTGTCATTGATGTCAAAGGGGGAGTAGTGAGATGAGAAAAAAATGATCAGAATAGGACATCATCAGCTTAGGGGGAGCATGGATTTTTGACAACAAAGTTTTGGTAAGAAATTCTTTTTGGACACTTTTTTATTTTTCTCATGAGTGTTGTCATCAATGCCAAAGGGGGAGATTGTTGGCAAATGCACACTCCAATGAGAAATTGTGAATAATTTAAGGTATTGTCATTGATGGCAACCTTACAAACATGTGATACCAGCAGGCAGACACAGGCACTGACACTGGCAGACTCTACACCGGCATATAGATCACCGATACCATGGTCGATAGAAATTTTGTTTAAATGTATTTTGTATTTAATTGTAAAATCTTTTGTAAGACGACTTGGAGAATTGTAATATGACTCATATATGTATGAGATCATTGTAGATCATTTGGGTAAGATGCAGATAGAGAGATGGAAAGATAAATGTAGACCTAATATGCGAATTGTAAGGGAGATATTGGATAAGGGTTTATGTATGTAGCAGAGCTTAAACCGGTACTGAATCTAGCATAGTAGATGCTGATCTGAAGTAGTACAAGACATTAGATTAGTATAATTCTTTTTGTAAGTCAGTGTGACTTCCTTTTGTAATTGAGCAGTGAGCTCTAGGCACTTGGCCTTCCTGCATGTGCAGGCACCTATTGTAAGCAGTAATATTCTCTTATTGGCCAGTAAGTGAATATTATGGGTCACAAATCCCATTGAGGTTTTTCCTACACCGGGTTTCCTCGTTAAAATATTGTGTTATGGTGTGTCTCTTATGTTGTGGTTGCTATTCTTATTTACTGCATTATTTTTGGTTTATCGATACACAATTTTGATTTGCTTTTCATGTTATAAGTTAAGAAAATTATTATATCGGTCAGATACTGATTCACCCCCCCTCTCAGTATCTTTGGGAATCCTAACACTTATGACTCCTAAAGGTTGAGAAAGTTGGAACTGATCTCATGACTAATCCTAAACCATAATATAAAGTTGCTTGACTGTTATTCTTCATGGATCAATGACCAGGTGGTGGGGCCCATGAGAAGAGAGTGGCTTAGGTGTGTTAACAAATTGGCAAGTTCAGAGAAAATCAAGGGTGGCCCTGTGCCACAAAGGGGAGTTGCACGATGGTTATTATTTGTGACTTAGCAATGAGCCACTAGCAGTAGCAGTTAAAGCCAATGGTTACGACAAGCGGTTATGGTGAACAATAAAATGTTGGCGGTTAAGTCTTCAAAGTTTCCTAAAGATCGTGCAAGTTCCTGTTGATCTAACGGTTATCGCTGAACCACAATGGAAAGATGCTTGAATGTTATTCTTCAGGGATCAGCAACTAGATGGTGGGACCCGTTCTAAGTGGGTGGCCCAGGTAAGTCAAAGGGCATGCAAGTTAGGGAAGATCGACGATTGTTGCTGAGTCGCTATGCGAAGTTGCATGACTATTATTCTTTGTGGATCAACGACAAAGGGAAAATGAATAACTAAACAATGGGCCCACTTAGAAGGCATGTGGTTAATGAGTGTGCTAGTTTTATGTAATCTGGTGGTGGTTTCTAAGCTGCTATGAGAAGAAGCTTGAGTTTTAGTCATTGCGGATCAACGACTAAAGGAAAAGTACTTAGAGGAAGTTCCTTCTGGTCCGTTGGATAATTTTTTTTGAAATTTAAGAGGGTTAATTATCAAAGCGTGTGGCTTTACTGATCTTAATCAATGCTTATTTATTGCTATAATCCCTCTATAGGCCATTGTTTTGAATTGCAGAAAACATTCAAAGAGATTTGTGGAAGAACAAGTGTGCAGGATGTATTTTCTCGGGCAACAAGTAAGTTTTCTCACAATTGTGCTTTACAATTCTTGTCTACTTGGTGTTATTGGGCGCTTGAAATTCTGAAGAGTTTGTTTCAATATTAATTGAAGTAAGGGTAGTTCTGAAGATGGCACCACGAAGGGAATTTGGAGGGAAGGTAGATTTCTAGGAAAGAGCTATTTGTGATGATTTCTTAGAACAACTAACCCAATCTACCAATAGTGTAGCCAAAATGAAGGAACTTGTACCTAAATCTTCCCGCCTGAGGATTGGTGATGGTTTGTATGATAAGGGATATTGGCTAAGAGATGCCCAGATAAGAATGGTAGGTTTAGGATTATTCAGAGTAGGATTTGGTCAGCGAAACTCACCTACTCCAATTAACAATATATGGGAATTAGATGTTGGAAAGCTTGTAGTGCCTGGAGTATTCATGGATGTCAATCTGTTAACCCAAATTGCAGAAAATTATGACCCCATTACTAAGACTATGAGAAATATAAATGGAGGAGTTTTAATTGAAATCAAGGATGATGAATTTAGAAGAGCTTTCCGACTTAGTGAGGTCTCAAACTACTTGGAGCCTATTGATTTTGACATGCTTAAAGAAGTCTATGATGCATAGAAGGATCACCTTAGGAGTGGGCCATTGAAAGAATTCTTTGAAAAAATAGGAGGATTGATATTAGTAGGCCCAAGTACAATGGAGCCTTTCCCTTTGAATTTCTTTACTTTGAGGGCTAAGGGAATATACTGGTCTTTATTTTAGATTCTTGGGGAAGATGCAAAAAGCACCATGCCAACCCACTACATGCTTATGATGGCACAAATTTTGAATCCATCTCTGGCAGTGACTTATGATTTTGCACCCTACCTTACTGATGTCATTCATGAAGGCCTAATTGGAATAAAAAATGCTAAAGTAGATAGACCTTTTGGATGGTATTCCCTACTTATGCACATGTTCTTATTTAAAAGTGTTGAATACTTTGCAAATGAGATGGACTTGTTAATGGAAAAAGATGGAGAAGAAATGTCTGTTTAGTTATGGAGTACAATTTTGTCCTAGTATAGGGAGCATGCAAGTTATTTGAAATTTGATAGATACTTTGCATCTAGGCTCAGAATCCTTTTATGCCAAGAAAAACCTAGGATTCCTAAGGCCCTCTTAGAATTCATTAGACCCAAAGAGTTTGTTGAAGGTATTTAAATTGTGCACAACTGGGGTGACATTATCTTGTACCCAGTCTCTACTATTTTTAGTGTATATGGTTTTAGAGGAAATCCAAAATTTCTCCCCTACCAAGTCCCTTTGAAGATAGGCATTGCTGAAATCTTGAGGTGAATGGGGGGCCTACAAGAATCAGAGTTAACAAACAAAGGAAGGGGGCCATTTTCCCAACAATCACTATGGCACATTAGTTTGTGATCACCAAGGGTGGCTGGGTACATTTTGAGAATTTTCTTTAGCCATATAAGTTACCCACTGCAGTTGCTAGGTTTCCTGATCCAGAGGACTTCTTCAATGGTATGTTTAAGAAGAAAGTTAGGTGTGGGGGTAGAGCTCATCAGTTTCATTTCCTTGAAGACCTAATAAGGAATGAATTTAATCTGGATGAACAAGAAGGAAGGAGAAATGGATAGCATTCAAGAAAACTCTAGATTTTATTCAACATTTTGATAAAAACTATGATCCCTTGGCTAGTTTTAATCCTTTTGAAGAGAAGATTAAGTTTTTGGTGTTCTATTTTGAGGATCTAATGCAAACTTTAAAAGAGAAAAGGGAGGTTGTAATAGGAGCTGATCCTGAGAAAGCTAAACTTGTTTTAGCTAAGCCTGCTTATGCCAAGGTGGTTCCCCCAGGTGAGTATGTGATGTACAAAAGATTAGGGTATAACATAGTAATTCCCAAAAGGGATGAGCCCTCCACTTCAAAGGGAAAAAGGCCAATAGAAGATGTTATTGAATTGCAAGCTTCCCCAAAGAGGCAAAGGTTAGGGAAAGAAGTGCAGTCAAATGAGCCCTTGTATTCTCCTTCCCAATCCCCAATACACATAGGAGATGAGCATGTAGTAGCTGAACAACTGTTGCAATTAGGGAGTCTTGGAGAAATTGCATGCATCTATGGAGAGTTGCAAGAGGGAATGCCAGAAGAGCCAACAAGTGCCAAAATGGACTTGACTATTAAAGAGTTTGCAGGCAAAGAACTGGACCCTATCATTAAGCAGGCCTGTGAGGACTTTTTGGCAGACAACAATTTTGTTAAAATAGGAGCATTTTTACAATTTGTTTGGAGGAAACATATAGGGTAATTCAAGGAGAGGTGTGAGAAAGGGAAGATTGAACATCCCCACAAAGATGCATCTGTTATTGAGGCAGAAGTAAAGCACAAGATTTTAGTAGAATTTGAGGCAATTACCCCTGGGCAGGGGAGGAAAATGATTGCAGAAGTTGGAGTTTTGATTCTCCTTGAGTGGGATATAGCTGATGCATTGGTTCTTGATGCAGTTAGAAAAAAGACTAGGCCTCTAGCAGGGGTAACTTACAACAATGAGCATGTGGCCCTAGTTATGTGGTCATTAAGAAGAGAAGAAAGCAAAAAGAGGAAATACTCCTCAGAATCCAGTTATTCACGAGGAATGATTGTTAAGAGAGTGAAGGACACATGGGTAGTAGAGGCTGCCAGTGCAACTTTAGAATCTGCAAAGTTTAGTATGGTTGTGGCTGAGAAAGAAGCCAAGGAGAAAGGTAATATTCAGGTGAAGTTAGAAGTAGTCCTAAAAGCCTACAATGAAGCTAAACTTGAGATAGCTCATAAGGACAACATGATTGCCAAGTTGAAGAGCCAGATGGTAGGACAACAACAAAAAGGTGAATATTCTAGTTTGATGATTTCAATATGCTAAAAGTATCCAAGATGAGATTGAAAGATTGAGGCAAGCTCAGGCGATTTTTGCAAGTAAATATGAAGAGAAGATCAGGGGCACAATTTTTGAAATTTGCTGATACAGTTGGGGCTCCAATTGTGTGTATATATATGAAAACAATTCTGAATATTTTGACTTCTTTGAAAGAGGATAAAGTTGTTTTGGAGCCAATATTGGATAAATGGATTGCTAGGGAGGCTGATTTAGAGCTCATATACTTATCCCGGGAGGAGGCAAGTGTTGATGCCACTATTAAAGCCACTCATGAGCTGGTAAAAGGTATGTCCAGGTTAGTAGAAGAAAGAGTTAATATAGAAAGGAAGGCAAACCTCTATAGAAAAGAATATGCAAATCAGAAGTTTGAATTGTTCCCTGGAGGTTTTGTTAATAATGATAAATTGAAAGATAAAAAGGAATGGCTTGGTGAACAAGGCCATAAGCTGTCACAAAGAATAAATGGTATCATAAATGCAGATGATACTTCCTTGTTTATTCAAACCATTGAGGAGACTGATAAAATAAAATCACACTTTGGATTTTTGGAAAAGGAAGTCAAACGATTAAAGGAGAAGTGGAAAGGTTTGAATAAACTAAAAAAGAAAATTGTTAGTTTCTCATGGCCTAGTGATGACATATTCAAAGAATGGGAAAACAAATATGTGATGAAAGAAATAGAGGCTCAGGAAGAATCAACCGATGCTGCAACATGTGACAACCCTCAGGAAACTAGAAGCGGTTAGCTCTTGTAACAAATTATTTTGGGGTAATCAGATTTTTGAAGAATTGAGGACACCTAGCGCTTGACTTGTGAATATTGAGAAGTCATTTGGCCTTTCCCCAGCTGGTTAACTAATTGGTTTTTCTCATGTTTTCTTTAGTAAACAATGTAACCCTTTTGAGGGGGGAATTATGGTTAGAACAAAAAAATATTTTCTAGGGAAGTTTGAAGCTTGTCGCATCCATATCTCTATAAATGGATACTAGGATTACTTAGAAAATCATCACAAGAATTTTGTAAAAAAGCTCTAGCAAAATATATTATGGTTTTTTATGGAATTTTAGGAGATCATTATGAGTTTTGTAAAATTTTGATGGAGAATATTAATATACAGATAAAAACATTTTGAGCCTTGATTTATGTTGTCTTCATGTCTGCGTAACTGGTTACCATTTTGATTGAATGATCTAGGATTATTTAATTGAATAATTTCCAAAGCAATTTACAAGAATGTTTTAGGTTGTTCCTTCAAGGAAGGAAATTAAATATACTTAAATTCTTTTCGGGGGTAATCGGTGATTTTGCTTGAATTTGATGGTCGGGTCTAGCATAAGGTGAAAGTTTATATGTGTCAAGAATATGTAGATTTAGTGAAGTCAATGTAATGATATGTATGTGAGTTTCTATTGTGAATTCTTATCTAACTCTGAATGACTCTGAGGCCTAGATAAGGCACTGGTATAACTTGTTGAAGTTCATGACCTTCTTGATGATCAATAAAAAATGAATACGAGTCTTTCTTTTATGTTCAGTTATGTTTAAAAGTGATAAGGTTTATAGAAGTTGGTACTGGTCTTCTGTAAGTCTTCAATTGCAGTTATGAAAGAGTGATTACAAAAGGTATACCCACCTAAGCTAAGTGGAAGCTTGAAGTGTAGAAGGTTTCTCTATAAACCTTGTCAATTGTTTCTTTTTTTTCTATTTCTTGTTGTTCTCTCATAAGCGACAGAGGTTTGAAATTCTTGTAGAGAAACAAAGTAATCATAAATTGAGAACAACACCACTTTCATTCATGGGGCCATTTTCATTTCCTAAGTATTAAGTGGTGATTAACTGGTTCGTGAAATATGATATTCCTAAGTCATTCGCATAGAATTTCCTATGACCAGTTTTCCTTTGAAATATTTGTGCCCACGCTTGTATTTTCCTAAGTCTAAAGAGTCCTAAATACTCTTACCATTTGCTAAAGAAAGGATGGATCCAAAGGTTGGTTCTTCCTTGAGATCAAAGATGTGAGGATTTTAGTGATCGCGGCATCGCGAGATTGTGTCGCGTGTTATCGGTGGAAACCAGTAGGGTTGGTAGTGTAACCGGTCAAAAGCATTTTGTTACCAGTTCGCAAGAAGTAAAGGTCGATCTACTAATAGTCCCATCAATTTGCAGGTGCTCAGAATGAATGGAGATGTTTTATCCTGAGGTAAAAGGTACTTAATTTTTTAGTTCAGGAAGAGTTAACGGATAGTATGCTAGGTGGTAAATTTTAAATAGATCAGATGAACCTCGTGTTCTTGCAATAGAATTTGCAATGTGGTTATGGACCGTGACATCATGAGATGATGTCATGTATTCTAGGTTGGCCAAGAAAACCTACAGTGGGGCCATTGACAGAGTTTGACAGAAAGATGATGTGGTACTGATTAGTCACAATTTTTTGGGGCCATTGACACAAATGGAAAATCAAGTGTTGAGTCAACAAGAGATGATCGCTGGATTGGCCAATGTGGAAGACAATCGATGGCTAGTTTTCAATTTTTTTAAAAATAGAAAGTTATGAGCTCTTGTTTCGCTCATGCGAATATTAATAGAGGATGAGACATTTGCGTTCTTTCCTAGGTAACAATTAAAAGATTCTTAAAAGGTTTTTTCAATCACAAAAGATTTCATAGCAATCCTGAAGAATTTCCTGCTACTGAAGGAGACTGAAATGACTCTCTGCAACACATAACTATCATCTCTAGCAAAAAACAAAATAGTAAGTTTATCTGAGTTCTCCATATGTTCTTGAAATAAATTGATATTACAGATTATGTGTAATGTTGCAAGAAGAGAATTTAATTTGTTCTAGGGTTAAGGTACTAGATAGAGAATAGTGAAATTTGTTTGAATTACTCTGGTAATTTAAAAATCTTGTACTAGCCCTAGTTTTCCTTCCCAAATTTGGAAATATAGTATAAAGCTCTAGTTGCAGAAGATGACTCCCTCATGGAAACATTTAAGACAAGTGGATTATATGAAAAGAAATCTCTCTGCTGATTTCTTGGACTAGTTAAATCCCTCTACAAATGATAAACAATGGGGCAGAAGTTTGTGGATGGCAAAACCCTAGGGGAAGGGTTAACTGACAAATCATTTTGCTTGGTGGATGCTAATATACCACCAACTAGGTTAGAGATTTTCAAATTATGGTATGGAAAAAGGAAAGTAAATTCCCCATTATCTAGTCCTTGGGGGTATGATTTGGGAAAGTTGGTAGTACTAGGTGTTTTCATGGATGTTGATTTACTCAAGGTTGTTGCAGATAGATATGACCCAGTTTCAAGGGTTATTAGGGGAAATGATGGAGAGATTCTATTAACCATCAGAAGGAAGGAGTTTCAAGATATTTTTGACTTACATGAACCATCCCCTAACCTGGTACCAATAGATTTAAATGAACAAAAGGTAGAGTATTGCAAGATGAAGGAATTTGTTAGAAGAATTTCCTTCCAATGCATTTAGACAGAGCAGGAAGTAAAACATACCATATCGGCCCTAGCTCAGAGGAGTTGTTCCCAATTGGTGCTTTCTCTCCCTATTTCCATGCTACTTTCTTTTCTCTATACCAAATATTGGGTTTTAATCCCATTACAGTGAAACCGCCTAATTTTATGTACATGGATATGTAGATACAACATCTGGATTTCATAGTAGTTTTTGATTTTGCCCCTTACCTTGAGGAAAATATTCATGAGGGGTTATTAGACATTAAGAATCAAGTTGATGGTGTTAAGTTCTCTTGGTATTCTTTACCCATGTATATGTTCCTCTCAAGGAATGTAGATTACTTTGAGGGTACCATGAACCTTAGAAGGACAATAGATAACCAGGAGATTCCAATATAGCTTTGGAGCATAGACATGTCTTGGGATAGACAAGAGGCTAGCTATATAAGGTTTGATAACAATTTTGCTTCTAGGTTAAGGAAAAAGTTGACAGTAAATCCACCAAGGATTCCTAACGAATTGCATGATTTTGTGAGACCCAAGGAGAGGATACCTCTTTCTATGATTTAAAATAATTGGGGGGATTTTATCCCATAGTCTGTAAGTACTATAATCAGGATCTATGCCTTTTCCGGACAGCCACATGTACTGCCCTTCAATATTCCTCTGAGTTAAGGTGATGTGGAAAATAGGATGTATTCATGATAAGGATTTAAAGGGAAAAGGAAAAGGAACAATTTTCCCAGATTACACCATTATCCCTTACTTTGTGATTATAAAGGGAGGATATGAGCACTTTAACAAATTCTTTGCTCCATATCATTTGAGCGTAAGTATAGCTAGAAACAGTGATCCTGAGGGTTTTTATAGTAATTTTGGAAAAAGAATAAAAGGAGCTTTGTTGCCCCATGTGCATAATTTTCTTGAGGACTTAATCAGGAATGAGTTTGACCCCATGACTCAGGAATAGAGAAAAGAGAAGTGGATAATTTTTTAAAAAATTATGGGTTGCTATTCAGAAGATGGATCCAAAATATGATCCATTAAAGGAGTTTTCCCCATTCCATGCCAAGATTGAATTTGTTATGAAATTTTTTGATGAATTGACAAAGGTATTAAGGGAGCAGCTAGATAGACTTGAAGAAGTTCATGGCCAACAACAATTAAGCTCACAACCTCCTGTATCCCAAAGAGAAAGTGGTGTGATAGTAGGGAGGCCTATTCAGCAATCTCCTCACAAAAGAGTTAGAGAAGAAACAAGTGAGGAAGAGGATAGTAGATATGATAGTGGGAGATTGATAAGGAGAAAAGGTAAGAAGATGATGAGTTCAGATCCTTTCCTCAAGGTACAAACTAAGCCTTAAGGAGTCAGGATCATTAATCTTGAAGATTTTGATAGAAGTCCTCTACCATCAGCTGTATCTTTTTCACCAGTAACGCAAGATGAGGAATAGGTGGAGGAAGATAGGTTTATTGAAACAAGTGCACAAATGCAAATTGGTATTCTTGCATTGCCTCCTTATTTGGAGTTGGATCTTACTCCCTTTGATATCCAGGGTAAAGCATTCACAGATGCAAGAAAGGAGGCATGTGATAATTTCCTTGAGGATGATGTTTTTTTAAGAAGCCTAGCCTTTTTGCAGTTAGTAAGGAAGACAAAGGTTGAGGAATACAAAGGAAGAATTATTGAGAGGAAGGTGCAAAGTCTAGATAGATCAGATCAAGAAATACAAGAGGAAGTAAAGAGTGAAATGAAGAAAGAGTTCAAGGAAATCACTGCTAATGAGGGCAGGAAAATTGTAAGTCAAGATGGAATCTTGATATTGCCAGAATGGGATATAGTAGATGCAGTGGCATTTGACACAATTATGAAATCAAAGGAAGAAGAAGCATGGTTACCATTAAGAGGAACAGATTTTGGAGATGATTATGCAACCTTGGCAATATGATCACTAGAGGAAGGACCTAGGAAGCCTAACATCAATGATTTAAACCCCAACTTAAGGGGAAGCGTAATTATAAAGGGAGAAACCGACACATCAAGTATAGAGGCTAGAAAGTTAAATGTTGATGTTGCTAAGCTAGCACATGAGAGCAGAAGAAAAGAAGCTTCAGAGAAGGCTGGGCTGATAAAGAAGTTTGACAAGTTTTTTAATGATTATAATGCATCTCAGAAAAAGTGTGTGGAGTTGCAAACGAGAATGCAAATCCTTGGGCAAGGACAAATAAAGGTTTCCTATCCTGCACTTAAAGGACCATCTGAGCCATCAACATACAAGTCACCACCTACTGTCCAAGGAGGAGGAGAAACTCAACTAAATACAAGTACTAATGATCATGACATGGTATTAGTCCCATATGATGATGATGATGATGAGCCTGATACTACAAGGTCAATTGAACAAAATGAGTCTAAACTTTTAGAGAATATTTCTAAATTAGAAAGTAAATTAAAAGAATCAGAAAAATAATCAGCCGAGCAACATAAGGATATAGTTAGCTCAGTGCTAACTCATTTGAATGAGAAAATTGAAAGCAGGTTAAACAATATCCATGCCTTATATTCTTTATTTATTAATGCTTTTCAAAAAAATTATGATGATAAAGAAGTGGAAATTCCCCTATTTACAAAGTGGTTACAAAGGGGAAATGAGCTTAGAATGATGTCTATGACCTCTAAATTTCATGCTGAGAGACCACATGCACTCCAACCAACATATTTGTTGGTGAAATCAATGCAGGAAGCTCAAATTTTTCCAGAAAATATAGAAAGAAAGGTAAGGGAATTGATGAAGAGTTTTAGTGAATTAGAACAAACTATTTTGCCAGATATTGAAGATAGAGAAGGGGCAGTCAAACCTTTGCAATTTTGGAAGGAAGAGGTAGAGAGAGTCATCAATACCCAGGTAGAAATGATTTGTGATGGGCTAAATATGGATATGCTGGAGGATAGTATGGATAAAATAATTGCTACTATTATTTTTTGAAAAATTTGAAAGAGAAGCAAACCAAGTAGCCATTAAGTATATTCCATACTGGGCAAAAGCTGATGAATTCATGAATTTGAATTGGCCATCCGTTGAAGACCATAGTGCATGGAGAAGCCTGTATGTGAATGATGAATAGAAAGTTGTAAATAGTTTACATAACTCTTTTTTGTCTTTAATGGCTGATATTTTTGAACCTGTATAATAGGATGGGGGTAATTTTCATCATATGTTTTGAAGAAGGCGGTTGCATATTTTGATCCTGTGTAAGCAAGTTCAAGGATGATTGTTTTGTATAACAAAATGTGGTTATGTATAGTCATTCTAAGATGATAGGTGTCTCCTCTGGCCTGAAGCTTGTTTGCTCCCTTGTTTTTTAATAAAAGGGAATTGAGGTCTATGAGACAGGGTTCAAAATTTCAGTCCCTAAAGTGTTCCGAATTTTTGTTTCCAAATAGAAAAATCTAGGTGAAACAAGAGGGTTGTAAAAGGTTATTTTACAGATCAAAAAATAGAAAGTGTCTTGTGTCTGTAAGTTTTGCAGGTTCTTGAATGAGTTATGTATGGATTGTATGAATGCATATTATCAAGGATTTTATCATTCATTGCACTATTGTGGTGTATGTAATTTTTTGTTCATGCTTTGGTCTAAGAGGTCAATTAAATGCTTGAATGAAATTGAGTTATAGGGATCTTTATAGGGATTTTGATAAGTAGTTATGGGTGGGGATTACAAATACGATGTATTGCAAGGTGATATTATCTCAAGTTATATGCTTTTAGATAAATTCTATCAGAAATACTGTATAATGAAGTATGAATACATGTACCCAATGGAATAAGGCATTGATTATAGTTAAGTGAATGCCTGGGTATTTATTTACCATTCAGAATCACCACTAGTTTTCTATAACTTGTTGAATATCAGAATATTTTCATTTTACATGAATTTTGTCATGTGTATTAGTCATCTCATGCTCCAAGTTGGTTGAGGATCACTAAGGAATTTTCCATTCCTGAGCATTCTCCCTTATTGTTGAGTCTTTATATGAGATTATTTTCTTTGTTTCATGCATGATTTGTGAGTGTGGCATAAAATCACAAATAAGCATGGGGATCACCCTCCCTGGTTCTACAGAGCCTAAAGTGCAAAGGGATCTCACATCCTTGTCATTGTTGGTCAGGGTTCGAAGAATATTAAACAGTTGGAAGTGGCATTCCATATATATTTTCAGGAGAAAACAACTTGATCTCTGTATTTGAGTCAGTGTAAACCCATTTTTGGGCACCAAAACATCAACCTTAACCTTAAGGTCAACTCAACACATAAGAACTAATTACAAAATTGCACCACATGGTACATAAATCCATATGTGGACCAATACAATGTCAACAAGGACATAATATGGACCCAAATCAAATCCTCCAACATGCAACACTACCAAATATCACGACAAGATCATCTGTAACACACAACAACCATCGAGTCAAACAAAAGTTACATAAAATGAAGAATACCACCATACCAATAAAATATTCAATAACACACAACACAATAAATGTGGACCACTAGAGTGCATAGAAGAGAAAATCAACTAGAAACATGAATTCCATTGTAATAACCGCAACAACTTAGCTAACAAGAATCATCATTATTTCATCACCAAAGCTCAAGAACACCAGCAACAAACTAAAAGATATGCTTGTGAAGTTCTAAATCATGAATCATCTGAACTCAGAACACACATGAACGTCCCAAAAACTCTCCAAAATCAATACAACATTATGAATCAATTCCAAAGCAATATTATCCAGAAACCATAACTCTGCAATACAAAACTAACAAAAAAACCAATCATCTCACCAAATCACATAGCTCAACCAAATCACCTCCTGGAACACTAAAACTCATATTGAATCGACTAGAGATAGGTATCTCAAAACCCATTAATCTGTAACAACTCATCTATAATAGTTCACCCAAAATAATTCTCTACAACAAACCAATTCTCCACAATATAGGAATATGTTGACATCAATGATAATAACACATTCCAACAACTCTAATATCCAACACTTTTATTATGGTGTCTTTGAGACATTGGGCTCTTTCCTCTTCTTCTTCTATAATAAACATAGTACACATATATTCAACATAACTGGTTTTGATTGTCCATGCAAGGTTATTTAATCTAGTGATAATATGTTCTTGGTCATTTTCAAATCCTAGGTTGGGTTGGAGTACAGGGGTAACATTTTCACCAGGGAGAACCATTTTGGATCATTTTCAAAATTGAAGCCATCCTATTTAAGCCATGTGAAATTAAAACTATAATGAAAAGAGTGAATTTACCTCCTAATTATATCTAAATGAAGATTATGAACTGAAATGAAACTCAATTACCCCTAATTAGATCTAGGATGAAGATTGTAAACTTGAAATTGAAACTTGTTAACCCCTAATTAGATCTAGTTGAAGATTGTCAACTTGAAATTAAAACTCAATTACCCCTAATTAGATCTAGGATGAATATTTTTAACTTGAAATCGAAACTCATTAACCCCTAATTAGATCCAGGTGAAGATTGCCAAATTTGAATTTGAAACTCAATTACCCCTAATTATATCTAGATGAAGATTGTAACATAAAATGAAAGTTCAAAATCCTACATGCACATATTATGCCTTCCAAAATCTATAAGTACAAACCCTAATTAATTAAATTTCTACATGCGATACATCAAATTTGGCAAAATCTTGCATATCAAAAGTAAACAATGAAAATGGATTAATGTGACCGATTGCAAAGGTTTAAGGACCAATTGCGTAGTTCTATGTGTTAACTGTGCAGTTTTATGAACCAACTGTGCAATTTTGAGCACCAAGTATGCAGTTTTGGGCAACAAGTGTGCAGTTTTGGGCACCGAGTGTGCAGGTTTGATCTCTGGGAGCTTGAATGGTGGAAAACTTGATTTTTGATGGAAAAATATTTTTAGTCACCTACAAATAGTCAAAATCTCACAAATATGTTAAGATAGATGCGTGGTTCATGTTGGGTTCACTAGATGTGGATCAGGAAAATTCAAGTAAATGGTTAGAAACAATCAAATGAAAGCATGAATGATGAAACTAAGTTAATGACAAAAACTTAATCAACCACACTAAATCTATCCTAATCTAACCAATGAAATAACTGAAACAAAACATGAAATTGTAAACCATTTGTGTGTGCTTCTTCAATTAAAGTTTGCTTCTCTTCCTTTCATCTCCAATTTTGATATGTTGCTCTCATTGTGTAGAAGCAAATACAAAGTGAAAGAAAGGACAAGATGGGCCAGATTTACTACCAATGTCATTGATTGACAAAATAAAGGATACTAATTACTAGATGAGTAAATGAAATTTGATTGAATTAAAATGCATTAAATTACTAATTGGAAAGCATGATAATGCTAAAAAACTAGATTTGATTGATGAAAGAGACCCCAATTTATAGAAAACTTGAGACTCAACAAATAGACAAGATCAACAATATTTTTGGTTAGATGGACGAACATGATTGATTGCATGACAGAGTTTCCATATGAGGAAGGATGAAGGTGACACAAAAAAAGTGGAGAAAAAGAAAAAAAAGCAGATTTTCGAAGATGCATACCCTATTTTTGAATTTAAAATTAAGATATATGAGATATTTTCAAAAAAATGGATTTTCAAAAATCGAAGAGAAAATTGGCAAATAAGAAGATATTATCCTCATGTGAGAAGATAAATATAGATAATTTAATAAATATAATTTATTAAATATCTCATCCTAAAAAGAAAATAAGGATGAATTAATAAATAAAATTTATTAATTATCCTTATTTTGGAAGAAAATGAATTCAGTAAATTAATAAATTAAATTTATTAATTTATTAACCATATTTATAACAAGATTAATTAAATAAAATAAATTTATATAATGAAAGGACAAAAGGGGACAAATAAATAAATTATTAAATTTTAGAAGAATTCTTAGGTGGAAAAGGGGTTAAATTAATTAAACCTAAAAGGGAAAATTAGTCAAACTAGCACCTAAAGACCTCAATTTGGCCAAAATAAGTCAAAATTGCTCAAAATGGGTGAAAGTGGGAAGAAATGGGAAGGGCTAGATAGAAAATGGGAAAATGAGGTCAAACTGAGTAAAACTAAGTAAACTGGGTCAAAACAGGTCAACGAATAAAAAAGAGATCGATGTGATGCCATGGGGTAGGAGAAGAGATCAAAATGATGCCATAAAATAGGAATTGGGAGAAAATGATGTCAAAAGGACAAAAAATGGGAAGTAGGAAGCGATAGGACAAAAAAGGAAGCAAAATGACCTAATTGGAGTAGGTTTATGGACAAAATGGACATCATCGGATTAGAAAATAGGACAAGCTAACATAAATAGGGGAAGTCAGAGATAAAATGATATCATAAATGTGAAATAGGGAGAAAATGATATCATTGGGACAAAAAATGGGAAAGGCGAAGCCAGACAAGATCACGTGAATAATGAAGACCATATGCGCAATTAGGCTAAAAATGAAGAACATAGGCATTTACTAGTTTTTAGTAGCTATAGATGTCATGTGGGCCTAATACATACTTTTGGGAATTAGACTAGTTCCATGAGATCCTTGGATAGATGTGATAGATGAAGGGCTGAGTCGAGTATACTCAGCATGGTTGGATCAACATAGGCCTGCCAAATTGATCGTGATTAGTGTATTGGAGGTAGATGAGGGAGGGGTTGGGGTGGATCAAGTTGTTGGAGGAGATGAGGATGATGGTGATGATGAAGGAGATGGTGGAGGAGACATACTAATGGTAGAGGCCTCGCTAGTAGGGTAGGCATGAGCACAAAGACCACCATGGGTAGCAATAAGAAGGTACTGTAGCGTAGGTACAAGGACAAGAAGGAGCGCAATATCCAACACAAGTACAAGGACATATGTAGGAGCAAGAGGGTGGACAAAGAGTGGGGATGAGGGACAGACCTAGGGGAGTTTCAGTGGTGATACAAGAGGCCTATGATCGCCTATATGTGTTGAGAGATCAGTTGTCAAGGGCATGAGATGAGGAGAGAGTGATAACTCAATGATGAATGAATAGTACCAAACTGGTACTGAGAGGGGGGGTGAATTAGTACAGACAAAAATACAGACCTAAACTGGTTCAACAACAATCACTCCAAATGACTGGCAAACAGTGACACCAGTTTGAAACAGAGTGCAACCGGTATAACTCAGAACAACTAAAACAATAATTAACCAGTTGCTCACTGAGCTTTCCACTCAACTCAGAACTACACTACCATTTCACCCTTATGTATGAATAGATAATCTATCATCATATCTTCACAACAACTAGTTCAACATGTTTTATTGACAGGCATAAAACATAAAACCATAATATGATTAATAGGTAATAACAAAGCATCACAAGATAAAAAGCATCACACATGACACACATATTTTTCACATGGAAACCCAACTGGGAAAAACCACGGTGGGGATGAATACCCACAAGTTTGTTGTTGAACTCTTTGGAAGTCTACTCTATTAGGAGCCTTGTCCTATTAAAGATATATACAATAGGTTCTATTAGGAACCGATCTTGTTAGGGATCACCTAGTTAAGGGTTAAACCCTTTAAGGGTACCTTGTTAGAGGATTTCAAGAACTCAATAGCTAAAGGATTTCCAGAGCTCTCTAGCTTTCCAGATCTCAATAACTTTGAGTTACCCTGTTAAGGGATTTACAACAAGCTGGTTAAAGCCACCCTATTAGGGGATTTCACAACTGTTGAGGTGGTTAGAGATCAATAGGTATTACAATTATTTGATAACAACACTCAATGCTAATGCAGATCCACTTAAGCTCCTCTTCACCTTCTGCACTTACACTCTATAGGTATCACTTCTCTCTTCTGGTCAGGCAAGTATCACGTATCCCTTTTCGTGGATACTCACACACAACTTTTGCCAACAACCTTTGAAAGAGTCAAAACATCGACCTTATAGAAAATAGTTAGGTCAGAAGCATCAACCCTAAACCCTAAACCTAATAGACTAAGGAATTCAGATGGTTCAATCCTAACAATTGAGGATACTTCGTTAATCTCCATCATTCATTTTCCACCATTTTACAGTCTTTTCATATTCCTCAGGTAGATAGGCAAGATCTTCTTTCCACTATTTCCATGGCGGCTGATAACCCATCACGCATTATCACCGTTTTATAGTCTTCTCATATTCTCGAGATAGATAGGCAAGATCTTCTTTATGCACCCAAGGTTTACGTGGCAACATGATCATCTTCTTGTTGTCATGCTAACTCATCGTACAAAGTCATCAGTTGAGCCACACAGACTTGAAGCACTTCAACCGAAAACCCTAAGGTTGAGACTACGAGCCAATAGTCATTCAATGCTTCCTTGTGCCAGTTCCATAATCATATGCCGGTTCATAGTGTTAAACCGGTTCTCTCATATGCCAGTTCACACCTTTGCAACATATTGACATCAATGACAACATAAAATGTCATTATGTCCACATACCGGTTCTCATAATGCCAACAATCTCCCCCTTTGGCATTGATGACAATAGACAAAGGTATCTCTCCGCTTCACATCTTCTCCCCCAATTTCTGCAGATGTCTTCACCGCTTCACATCTTCTCCCCCTTTGACAACAATGCCAAAGTGGAGGCACAAACTTCCTTATTCTAGTATGCTTCTCCCCCTAAGGAGTAGCATCCTTCAACACATCAATCCTGAAGAAAGATTTGACTATGCAATAAATGACTGATGTGGAGAATATACCTTTAGTTCACCTCTTGAAGGGGTAGTACCCCTAATTCACCTCTTAAGTGTGTAAATGTAGTCTTTGGAAGAGGCTTGGTGAATATGTCTGCTAACTTCTCCTTACTAGACACATGCTCCAGTGCAATCTCTTTGTTTTGAACCTTTTCCCTTAAGAAATGATACTTAAGCTCAAAGTGCTTGGTTCTAGAGTATAAAATTGGATTCTTTGAAATATTGATAGCACTTGTGTTATCACAGAATATACTTACCGATTCAGGTACAAGGATTTTGAAGCCTTTCAGTACATGCTTCATCCAAATTGTCTGAGTGCAGTTCATGAAAGTTGCAACATACTTTGCTTCTACTGTAGACTGAGAGATACAACTCTACTTCTTACTCATCCATGAGACCAGTCTACCATCGAGAAAGAATGCACCACCAGTTGTGCTTTTCCGATCATCCACATTACCTGCCCAATCAGCATCTGTGAATACTTTCAGGTTGAAATCATTACTGTATGGGTACCACAATCCATAGTCAACTATTCCCTTCAGATACCTAAGAATCCGCTTGACTGCAACCAAGTGAGATTCTCTTGGACTTTTCTGGAACCTTGTAGTGATGCCAATTGCATGTGAAATATCCGATCTGCTATGCACTACATAATGCAATTTACTAATCATTGATTGGTATTCCTTCTCATCAACCAATGCTGAGTCATCCTCTTTTGATAATTTGCAACTGGTCACCATCGGTGTATCAACCGGTTTTCTATCTTCCATGCCAAAGGTCTTCAACACCTCTTTGACATATTTGGACTGAGTGATAAAGATTCCATCTTTCATCTGATGGATCTGTAGTCCAATGAAGAATTTAATCTCCCCTATAAGTGACATCTCAAACTCTTCCTTCATCTCACTAGCAAACTCATGACTCATCTTGTCATCTCCACCAAAGATAATGTCATCAACAAAAACTTAATAGATCAAGATCTGATCTCCTTCAGATTTCAAGTAGATGTTGCTATCTTCACTTGTTCTCTCAAATCCAATCTTCACAAGATGGGAATGTAGATGTTCATACCATGCCCTAGGTGCTTACTTTAGACCATATAAGGCTTTATGTAGCCTACATACCATGTCACTGTCTTCAAATAGGGAAAACCCATCTGGTTGCTCACTATACACCTCCTCTTCAAGTACACCATTTAGGAATGCAGATTTTACATCCATATGATATACTTTGAAGCCTTTAAAAGCTGCATATGCAAGAAGCATACAAACTCCTTCCAATCTGGCTACAGGAGAAAAGGTTTCTCCATAGTCTTCTCCTTCTTCTTGAGCATATCCTTTGCACACCAATCTGGCTTTGTTTCTAATCACTATTCCATCCTCATTTAGCTTGTTTCTGAACACCCATTTGGTGCCAATGACATTTTTATGTTTCGGTCTGGGTACCAAGGACCATGTACCATTTTTCTCTATCTGGTCAAGTTCCTCTTCCATTGCCTTGATCTAGTCTTCATCTTTATGAGCCTCTTTGAACAACTTAGGCTCAAATTCAGAGATCAAACATGAGTTTTCTCTGATCTTTCTTCTTGTAAGAATTCCTACATCCTTATCTCCTATGATCTTCTTAGGATCATGATTCAACTTGACATACCGAGGAATAGTCTTGACTGGTTCTTCTTGCTTTTCCTCTTCATCCTCATCTTCATCAGTATCAACATTCACCGGTTCAGGAAAACTATTACTGGTACTTGGTTGACTAATGACCGGTTCCCAGAAGGTTGCAACCAGTTCATTTACAACTTGCTCACTATCAGTTTCCTCAGTTTTCTCAGAGGATTCATCAACTCTTACATTGATACTTTCAATAATTTTCTGAGTCCTATTGTTGTAACACTTGAGAGCTTTACTCTTGGTGGAATATCCTAGGAGTATTCCCTCATTGCATTTAGCTTCAAATTTGCCCTGATGTTCACTCCTCTTGATGTAAAATTTGCTACCAAATACCCTAAAGTAGCTAACCATAGGTGTCTTACCAGTCCAATACTCATAAGGAGTTATGTCCTTACCTTTCTTGATGAGTACTTGGTTCATTGTGTAGACTGCAGTGCTCACTGCTTCTCTCCAAAAGGTGTGAGCTACCTTTCCTTGAATCAACATGGTTCTAGCTGCTTCAACCATAGTCTAGTTATTCCTCTCTGCTAGGCCATTCTGCTATGGAGTCTGGGGGGCAGACAGTTGCCTCTTGATGCCAAATTCTTCACAATACTTGTTGAATTTACCGGAAGTGAATTCCCCTCCTTGATCAGTTCTGAGACACTTAATCCTTTTACCACTTTCCTTCTCCACTAATGCTCTAAAAGCTTTGAACTTCACAAAGGCTTCGGACTTGTCTTTCAAGAATGTGACCCACATCATTCTTGAGCAGTCATCACTGAGAATCATGAAGTACCTATCACCCTGCACACTTCTAGTTTTCATAGGACCACACAAATCAGTATGCACAAGATCAAGCAAGTTGTCAAGAGTGAAAGATTTACCTTTAAAGGTTGAGGAAGACATTTTCCCCAATTGACACTCTCTGCACAAGGTATTATCTAGTTTCCTTAGCACCAACAACGCTCTAATTGCTTTGATATTACTAGCCTTCACAATGTTATCAAAGTTTACATGGCATAGTCTCCTATGCCATATCCAGCTATCATCAAATTTAGCCATAAGACATGTACTTATATTTGCATTGAGATGAAATAGGTTACCTTTGGTCTGCATGCCGGTGGCCACCAATTCACCATCTTTTCCTTTGATTTTGTAGAGTCAATTCTTGAATTCCAAAGTGAGGCCACTGTCATTCAACTGGGCAACACTCAGAAGGTTGTGTTTGAGACCATCAACCCAGTACACATTGTCAGCACTACTCTTTCCATTCAAGAGATGGACCCTCTGCCTTTGACCATGCATGGTGAATCATTGTCAAAGAGAACCACACAACCATCATACTCCTCCAAGGATAGAAACTTTCTCTGGTCACCAGTCATATGATGAGAATAGCCACTGTCAATGATCCACTCATTGGAATTATCAAACTGGGAGACAAGAGCCTTCTTGTTTGCCACATCTTCCTTTACAACAACAAACACAATGTCTTCATTCTCTTCTTCTTATGATTCCTCATCTATGACACCTTCGTCAACTACCACAAAACAGTTTCTCTGATTTCCTCCTTTGAATTTCCTGAACCTTTCTTATCTGTCCTTGATATCGCCATTAGGATAGTTTATAGCAATATGTCCTATTTGGTTACAAGAAAAGCATTTCAAAGGTAGCTTACCTTTGTATTTATCGGTTCCTTTAGGAAGCTTCCTGGCAAGGAGAGTTTCAAATGCCATCAGAATCTCCTCATCATCCATTTCTCTGCTCTGTCTAGGTTCACCACTAGTGCTAGCTTATTTTGCTTTTTTGGATGGTATAACAGAGGCTTTAAATGCTGATTCAGTCTTTTGAATACTGCCATCAAAACTATTTAGCTCATAGGCTGTCAATTTGGCTATGATGGAGTCCAAGGATACCTTGGTCTTGTCTATTGATCTCAACTCCTGAATAGCAGCAACCCTTATTGCATAGATCGGCAATAGGGATCTCAGGACTTTGCTTACCACAGTGGAATCTTCTATTTTACCACCTGCACTCTTTATTTCTCCAACAACTATTTTGATTCTTATTCCATACTGTTGAATGGTCTCACCTTCAACCATCCGCATATCTTCAAACTTCCCTCTCAAGCTTTCTTCCTTAGCCTGTTTTACATGTTCATCACCACCATAGATATTTTCAAGAGCATCCCATACCTCTTTGGGATTTACCTTGTCCTGAACATCAATAAACTCAATGTCAGATAGACTACTAATAAGGGCTTCCATGACTTGCCCATTTTCTTGTATCTCTCTCTTTTGGTCATCAGTGAGAGTACCGGTCTGGACAACATAGACATTCTCAACATAACTCCAGTGTTGAGCACCCATGCTTTTGATGAATATCTTCATCCTATCTTTCCATATACCAAAATTTTCTCTGTTAAAGTTTTGACCTTCCCTCTTCATCATTTGACTGGGATCTTTACCTCAAGCGGTTAAGCTTACAACATAGAGGACCTAGAGGACGCTCTGATACCAATTGATAACTCAATGATGAATGAATAGTACCAAACCGGTACTGAGAGGGGGGGTGAATCAGTATAGACAAAAATACAGACCTAAACCGGTTCAGCAACAATCACTCCAAATGACTGGCAAACAGTGACACCAGTTTGAAACAGAGTGCAACTGGTAAAACTCAGAACAACTAAAACAATCATTAACTGGTTTCTCACTGAGCTTTCCACTCAACTTAGAACTAAACTACCATTTCACCATTATGTATGAATAGATAATATATCATCATATCTTCACAACAGCTATTTCAACATGTTTTATTGACAGGCATAAAATACAGAACCATCATATGCTTAACAAGTAATAACAAAGCATCACAAGATAAAAAGCATCACACATGACACACATATTTTTCACATGGAAACCCAACTGGGAAAAACCATGGTGGGGATGAATACCCACAAGTTTGTTGTTGAACTCTTTGGAAGTCCGCTCTGTTAGGAGCCTTGTCCTGTTAAAGACAGATACAATAGGTTCTGTTAGGAATCGATCCTATTAGGGATCACCCGGTTAAGGGATGGCTACAATACCCAGTTAAGGGTTAAACCCTGTTAAGGGTACCTTGTTAGAGGATTTCAAGAACTCAATAGCTAAAGGATTTCTAGAGCTCTCTAGCTTTCCAAATCTCAATAACTTCGAGTTACTCTATTAAGGGATTTAGAGCAAGCCGATTAAGGCCACCCTGTTAGGGGATTTCAAAATTGTTGAGGTGGTTAGAGATCAACAGGTATTACAATGATTTGATAACAACACTCAATGCCAATGCAGATCCACTTAAGTTCACCTTCACCTTCTGCACTTACACTTTGTAGGTATCACTTCTCTCTTCTGGTCAAGCAAGTATCACGTATCCCTTTTCTTGGATACTCACACACAAATTTTGCCAACAACCTTTGAAAGAGTCACAACATCGACCTTATAGAAAATAGTTAGGTTAGAAGCATAAACCCTAAACCCTAAACCTAATAGGCTAAGGAATTTAAATGGTTCAATCCTGACCGTTGAGCATACTTTGTTAATCTCCATCATTCATTTTCCACCATTTTACAGTCTTTTCATATTCCCAAGGTAGATAGGCAAGATCTTCTTTCCACTGTTTCCATGGCAGCTGATAACCCATCACGCATTATCATTATTTTATAGTCTTCTCATATTCTTGAGATAGATAGGAAAGATCTTCTTCATGCACCCAAGGTTTACATGGCAACACGATCATCTTCTTGTTGTCATGCTAACTCATCGCACAAAGTCATCGGTTGAGCCACACAGACTTGAAGCACTTCAATCGGAAACCCTAAGGTTGAGACTACGAAATGGTAGTCATTCAATGCTTCGTTGTGCCAGTTCCATAACCATATGCTGGTTCACAGTGTTATACCAGTTCTCTCATATGCCAGTTCACACCTTTGCAACATATTGACATCAATGACAACATACAATGTCATTATGTCTACATACTAGTTCTCATAATGCCAACAAAGAGCACATGCCACTAGCTTACCAATGGATCTAGACATAAAGAGGGATTGGTCAATGATCCTATAGGAGGAGGTGGAGAGGGAGAGAGAGTGGGATAACACTCTATAGGTAGAGTAGCACAATCTATAGAATACACTAGACACATAAATCTAGGAGAGAGATGCTTATCAGACAAAGAGAGATGTTGTGCATGAGTCCCTACAAGAGCTAGAAGGGTGAGCTATGGTGGACAAGATGGAGGGGATACAAAAGGAGAGGGATAGTCTATAGACTCGACTATCCTGAGCAAAGGAAAACATCACTTGACTAAAGGGAGAGAGGGACTTGGCCCAAAAGGCATCACCACCATAAGGTTTAGGATAGATTGTGAAAAATTTCATGTATTCATGGAGAGAAATGGAGAGGGCTACACACAAGACTCAATTAATAGGAGTCTCTATGAGGATGCAATACCATTGGGGTAGTAGGCTCCTTTTGTTTAGAGGACAGTCAAGGAAGAATAGGTCAAAGGCATCAAGGGGATCTGTGACTATGAGGGCACCATGGAAACACCCAAACCAAGCTCAAGACGAAGATGCCCTACAAATTAGATCATGAGAGAACAAGAGAGGGGTGTTCATGGACACACCCATTTTGACCGTATGAGTATATTCCCTGTATAATGATATGGAATACTATTTAGTTTTCTGGTATATATATGAGATGAGAATGGTGTTGGTGGTGAATATGCATTATATTTATGGACATTTATGATGGATTTTGATTATTATGATCTATTATGATGTGTCATGGGTATGATGTGACTGACTTATGTATATGCAAGGTGGAAATTTATGATATGACTAGCATCTGTGATGTTGTATGTTGTATGAGTTATATGAGACTAACATGTAGCGATTTAGGATGAATTTTTTTATGATGGTTTTAGTATGATGTATGCAGTGATGCTTATGGGATGGATAGATGATATGCATAATGGTGCTAACACAGTTTGTGTTGCAGGTGGATGCTCATTGTATGGATTTCTACATGATGTTTTCTACGTTTAAATATCATTTTTATTTATAAATTATGGATGAGTTAGTTTCTATATGTTGATGAAATGCAATAATGGATAAATATAATACATTAGAGAAAATGCATCTAGTATAAATGTATGATGAAACTATATGAAAGATAAATAATATGCCTAAAATGAAATGAATATGAATTAATCCTAAGGAGATATGACCTAATAGGGAAAAATTTGTAGAACCCTCATATATGTTAGATGAGATATGATGTACAAAATGAGTAAAGAATAATTCCCTATTGTTATATAAAATGTAGAGAGTACTAGTAATTCATAGGACTTTGGACACTTGTCCCAAGCATTTTGTACTTACTAAAGTTGAGAACTTAGAGAACTGATGTGTGAGAGGGGGAGCTTGTATTTTTATATGAAGGTATCCTACATGAAAATTATTTCTAAAATGAGGGCCTAGGATGAATAGTGTGATAAATAATTATGGTTTGTTATGGAAAGGTGACTTGTTCAGCCCTAGACAGATGCAATGACATGATCGTAAGCCTAATGCAGAAGATAATGGAGAAAACCCTACCTAGAAAAAGATAATGTATGTCATTATGTAAAAACAACTATGTAGGGTTTTGGAGTGGCCAGATGCACAATGTTATCCCATAATGGAAGAATAGGGACAAGGTTCTCTTGCCTAGGCCATATTTTATGCATATTTTGTTCTTTTATAAAATGCAACCTACATGGATAAGGAAAATTTGATAAGAAAATAAAGGATGCCAATTGATAAAATGTGGGTTATGATGGGGAAAACATATCCTAATGAAAATATAGGATGACCTATGTGAGAATGATGAATGCATTATGAATGAAGATGCAAGTGGAAGTGATGAGATATTTTTGGTGTGTGTCCAAACCATACTACATGCATAGGACTAAGAAGAAATGGGGGGGTGGGTGAGAATAAATGAGAGCCTCAAGGTAGATAAACGAAAAAGAGTGAAGGCAAGGGTGATGGAATAGATTGGATGGAAGGCTTATGAATGATAATTGTGGGATTGTTGTGCATTTATGTGGGGAGAAATCCTAGTTTTTAATATTGCGAAGGGATAATGACACCATTGGTTGTAAAAGGAAAGATACAATGATCTCCTTGTATGTGGACTAGACTCTCAAAAAAAAGTTTACCTTATGCATGAAAGTTCATGTATAACTATGACAGTACATATGAGGCATGGGAGTATGGTGACATCCTTATGAGCACAAGCCCCTTATAGGAACTTCATGGGTATATGTAAAGGAGAACTACCACCACCATACCTACAAATTCATATTTATAGCTAGAATTTTTGGACCATACACAAGAAAACAAACAAACATGCCAATTAGATAAAAAGCTATGCCCCATTGCACACTATTCAAGGCACACCAAGATGTAGGAAGATCATGGTGATATTAAGTAGGTATAGTCCTACAAAAAAGATAATAAAAAAATATATCAATACATGCAAACAACTCCTTTGGCCAACAAACATATCATGTCAAGAGATAGAACATGGATTTGGATTAAATTGCTAGGCATGAAAAGGATACATCTTGATGG
The DNA here is from genome assembly GCF_030272615.1 of Cryptomeria japonica. NCBI lineage: Eukaryota > Viridiplantae > Streptophyta > Pinopsida > Cupressales > Cupressaceae > Cryptomeria > Cryptomeria japonica. The sequence goes on along the minus strand of NC_081414.1, from coordinate 649,848,769 downwards.
GATTGATTGATAGGATGTGATGGGAAGGTAGTTGATATGTTGATTAAGGAGAATGTGAAAGAATTATGTAAGTCAAATGTTGGATGACACATTGTTGACAGGTATTTGGTGTATGCACAATTCCAGTAAGTCCAGTTTGGTGGGAAGCTTAGTGTGATGGGATGGATCTTTACTTGTGATTTAAATTATCTCATCATCTCATAAAGTTGGGTGGGGGGGTGTAGTGGTGATGGAAAAGATGATATGTGGAATGGATGCATGAGACAAAGGCGAATAACTCCTACACAAATGGGTAAGTGATGTGATGCCATTAAGATTATAAGACTTTGACACGAATGGTAAGTGGGGAAGAAATGATTGGCGAGGAAGGGAAATGGGAGGTATCCAAAATAGATGGTGGATTTAGTGAACTATGCATGACACTTGTAAACATGTTTTTGCCACGGTACTTTCCCATAGTGCCACAATGTGGTTTTCACTGATTGACGAACTTATTTCTCTTTATTTTTTTTTATTTTTTTGGCAAAAGTGGCAAGCCATTGATATATATTAATAAAATAACTGATTCAAGAGCTCAATAGGGAAAGAACCAGGAAGAAAACCCTATATCCTTGCTATAAGAAGAAATCCCCAAAGATCCTAAGAAAGAGATGAATTCTTCCCATAATACATTCCTCATAAAGGCCAAAATTGAGTCTAGCAGATCTAGATAAAATCCTTATTCACTCATAAAAAACTGCCACTAGTACCGGTTACCACTAAAATTGAGTACCAAAATGCCATTATGTATGTTGGTTCACTATAGAGCTGCCACAACTGGTTACCAGTGAGTAGATGTGTATACCGGTCCACTTAAGAAAAATCCATCGTTACTAGTTGTGTTATACTAGAACTTGAATACCAGTATGTTGTCCTATTAACTAGTTCACAAGAGAGTCTCCATTACTGATACTACAATATTGGATTACAAAATGTCTCCATTGTCAGTTCTTCTATACCGGTTGGATTAAAACCAAAGAATCTAAACCTATTAGGCTGAAATGGTTGGCCCCAAAACCTGAATGAACATCAAAAGTTACTCCTCCATAAGCTGCGACCTCGACAAAATTCCATCTCCAACATTGAGTCCAACAAATGAAGATATCAGGTCTTCAATTGGTGAACAATGGATTTCATTAACTTGGTCAAACGAGAGCTGAAGAGGAGGATAAAATATGTTAACCTGCATAGAAGCTTCATTACCCACTAGCACTTGTAGAGAGATAGTAGATGGGTCTGTTTTCCCATGATCGTGGCCTAAAATCGCTAGGATGACATACAATTTAGAGAAGATTCAACTTTTTAATTCTGAATTTAAACCTCTCCCAGCATTGTGAGTAGCTATTTGGAAGGGTCTTACATTCTGCAGGGAGAGTGACCGCTTTATGCTATCAAAGATTAGGGGAAATTATTCATGAGTGAGCAGAAGATGCCTGGTAAATAGACCACCAAAATTTTCCTGACCATTCCACAAATCATACTGGCAGATGGCTTCCAAAAGTTGGTTGTCATTCAGAAAATATGCCCAAATTGTTTTATGAACGATGTTCTTTCAGGGAACCCAAGATTGTAGGAATTCTACTATATTGGAAAGAAAAATAGAAATCAATTGGGAAGGAAAAAGAAACCTTTTCTCCTACGGATAGTGTATTTCTTCACTGATAATCCTCTAGATACTTCATTTGCAATGCTGACAGGAGGTGTGGAAGACGATACCCAACTAGTTTTCGGTGATGTGGTTCTCAAACGACACCTCCCAAGCAGTAACTATCATGGGCACTCTATAGTTTTGTAGAGAGAAATATATAATGCATTAAAATAGGGAAGGCTACAAAGGCAAGAACAAGCAAGTTATGAATCGACACTTGATAAAAATATTGGCTATCCTGATAATCACATTCACTGCCAAAATCATTTCGAACCTCCATCTGCTATGAAATTATTAGCAAGTCTGATCAACATGCTTCATACAATTTTTTTAAATTATTTTGTATAGTAGCAAAGGATGTCACATGTGTGAGATCAAACAAAGAGATATCTTTGATCTCACGAGACTCATAGGGTAGGTCGCCATCGTATTGCCAACATGGAAGCTCATAGAATAAGTTGCCATCATACTACCAACATGGAAGGTGAATGAGAAATTGACAGACACCATTTGGCTGTCATCAAATTGCCAACAAAGATGAAGGATGACAATCAACTAGCTCAAAATAATAAGGCCAAATGTGCCAAGCTTTAAATCAACTTGATGCATGTTAGGTCCTGGGAAGGACAACTGAGAGGGGGGGAGGTGAATCAGTTGTGAACTAGTTGTCAATAAATTGTAATACAAATGCAAATTATTCCAACTCAAATTTAAAATTAATGTCGGTAAACCAAACTTAAGTGTCGGTAAAATAGATTAACAGATATAATAGTATCGGTTTAACTTAATGCATGAAACAAAAAGAGAAACAACATCCACAACACATAACACAAAGATTTTGATGTGGAAACCCGGTAACGAAAAAACCACAGTGGGAAACCTTACCCACAATCATATTGTACTACTATAGATAGTATGTGTATACAAATGGGGTCTGCACATACAAAAAGGCCAACTTTCTAGAGCTCACTGCTCAATCACAAAATAGGAGTCACATTGACTACACAATTGGATGGTTAAATCCAATGATAATGTACTACTCAAAATAGCATCTCCAATGTTAGATTCAATATCGGTTAAGCTTTGAAGATGAGTGTCAAAACACCTTCATAACCTTCCTTCAAGCTTCAAATAATGTCTATGTGATTCACATAAGGATCTGCTTATTTTCTCTCTTTAATATTCGAACACACTCATACCATAACCATATCCTGATCTTCAATAAAATCTTACAATCATATATACAAAACCTAAAACCAAATGTATAGGTTGGCTCACTAAAGATATTACAATTAAATCAATTACAAATAAGTCTTAATGAAAAATAACATGTCGTCTCAATATATTTACCACAATATCCAATTAATAAACAATCTCCATAATGTGTCGAGTTGATCTGGAGTACTGGTCAATAACCTAGACCTATCTGTCGATAAAGGCAAATCTGTCAATCCGATTACACCAATAAGAAAAAACACCAAATCCAAACTTCCAATTCATGTCTTTGACATAACCAAATTATCTCTAGATGATAACAAGTCATCATCACTGTCGATGAACAATATAACTTGCAGGTGAACATATACTACTGGTTGTGCATAAGCCACTAACCATACCAGTGAACATAATGTGAACCTCCAAGAAGACAAGTGTTGACATCAATGAAAAAACCAATGCAACACATGACAAAGTCATCCATAATATCAACAATCCCCCCCTTTGGCATTGATGGCAACACTAGATGGAAAAACATCTGGGTGCCAAAAATAGAATGCCAAAAACCAATATACCAACAATTTACCAAAGGTAGACCAATACGAATTTCTGTAATAGAAATAGAAATCAAAATGAAAAATACATGTATCCAAAGAGTATATCTCTCCCCCAATGAATAATCTCTCCCCCAAATACAAAGTTTCTCCATAGATATCTCTCTCCCTTTGACATCAAATGCCAAAGGAGTTAAGAATTCAAAACATAACATTCTGCCAAATACTCCCCCTGAGAAGTAGCTCTCCTTCATCAAAGCCGAAAAAAGATTTTTCTGTTAGTTCCTTGCCAGTTTGATGCCAATCTTCAACATCTAAGTCTTTACCGGTGGGGAAATTGCCTGAAGCTGCTCTTTGAGATATTCAAATTGTTGTCTTCGAAATTTGATTCCTTTTAACATCCTCAAAATAATATGGTTTAAAGCTTGGTGCAGAAGAGATATCAAAGATAAGGAAATTCTCAAGACAACATATGACAAGGTTTGATTAGACCTTCTACACTTCAGGCTTACTCAGAGCCTAGGTGGGTATACCTTTGTGAATTAAATTCACGCTTTTAAACATAAACCCACAACAAACCAGTCCAGAAAACCAGTGGGTCTATTCACCTTGAAATCAACTAAAAACAAAGAATGGAAATTGTACTTATGTTCAGCATTTTGATCAACAAAAGCATGCAATAAACAACTTCAATTTAATACTAGTGCCTTATCCAAGGTCACAGAGTCATCTAAACTCAAATAAAACTCCTCAAACAAAACATCTTTATGCTTCCCGTCGACTTGGTTTCTATCAATCCTTGTATATGCTTGGCACCTACAAGAACTCAAGCGTTATAAACCAAGCTATGGTCATCAGAATTCAAAGTTCATTCCAGAGAGTTTACTGGTATGAGTGATCCTTGCCTCTTTAATTTCCCTCCTAAAGAGAAAAGCTAACGAACACTTATACTAAAATTACTTTGCAATTCCATTCAAATAGAACAACCCTGGATTATTCAGAATGAAAATAGTAAATAAATTTGCAAAAAAGATTGAAGACAACACAGAGCTTTACTCAAAACCGATGGTCTGTATATTGATATTTAGTTCAAAAAAGTATTACAAGAAATTTTGATTCTCCATTAAACTCAGAAAAGCTCAGATAAATTTCTACAGCGTTTTCTTACAATTTTATGCGATGCCTTTTTTCTCTAGTCCTAGTATCCATTTATAACAACATGGATGCACAAAGCTTCGAACTTCTCGAGGAGAGTTTGTTACAATCATTTCTTTCAAAATAAAGAGGTTACAAGCTTTTTGCAAAAGTAGTTACAAACTCTTTTCAGCCTCTGTAGTTACTTCAACATGTTGTTTGGTTGCAACCTCTTCTGTCTTTTCAGGGGTGCTCTCCAACTGTTCCGGATCCTGGGTGGCATATTTAGTTGCCCACTCACTATACATCTCTTCTGTTGGCCATGAAAAATTAATCACATCATCTTTAATTTTAGTCAACCTTTTCCAAGAATTCCTCAGTTTGTTGACTTCTGAATTAAGAAAACCATAATGTGACTTAATTTTTTCTATCTCTTGTATTGTCACAACAAAGAAAGAAGTATCATCAAGATCAATGATTCCTTTAACTCTTGCTAACAATTTGGCTTCTATCTCCTTAAGCCATAGTTGCTTGTCTTTTAACTAATCTTGATTAGCAAAAATTCCTGGGAGCAACTAAAAAACTTGATCAGTGTACTCCTTCTTGCACAAATTAACCTTCCTAACCACATTATCCACCTCTGCTACCAATTGCATTAAGACTTTAGCGACATCAGAAGTGGATTTAATAATGGGATTGACTCTTGTTTCATCATAGGATACACACATGAACTCTAGATCTTTCTCCCTAGGCCTCCATCTATCAAAAATGGGTGTCAAAATGGCCTTATCTCTCCTCAGCTCATTCCATATTTCCATAATTTTTCCCACATTATTGTAGAGCAATGAGGTATTTATTGTATCTGCAAAACTGAAGATTGTGGCCCTTACTTTCTCCTCATATTTCCCTGCATACAAGGCCTGAGCCTGTTTCAAGTTTTCTAGTTCTTGGGGAGTGATCTCAATCATTTGAGAGCTGGAGGGTGCTAGAGATGGTGGAAGTTCAATGATAGGGCTGTTAGGTGGAGGTCTTGCAAGAGAAGAGGAAATCATCAATGTTGAAGACTCACCTTGTTGGTATTGTCCCATCAACTAGCTCTGCAATTTAGCAATGATGCTATCTTTACCTCTTACCTCCTCCTTGGCACTGTTATAGGCCTTTAAGACTGTTTCCAACTTAATTTGGAGGGCCTCTTTTTCTTTGGCTTCCTTCTCTGCCACTGCAACACTGAATTTTGCAGTTTCTAACACAGTGCTAGCAGCCTCTACTACCCCTGTACTCTGCACTCTCTTTACCATCATTCCACCAAGGTAACTTGACCCTGGGGTGTCTTTGCCTTTCTTTCTCTCATTTCTCTTCAGAGACCACATGACTAATGCAACATTATCCTTATTGAAAGTAACCCCTTCCATGGGTTTAGTCTCTTTTCTTACTGCATCTAATACCAGGGCATCTGCAATATCCCACTCTGGTAAGATAAGCACTCCAGCTTGTGCTACCATATCTCTTCCCTGCTCGGGGGTGATGGTTTTGAATTCTTCCATCATCTCCTATTTTATTTCTTCTTCCACTAAGGCTAGATCTTTATTGGGCTGCTCAGCCTTTCTTGTCTCACATCTAGCATTATATCTATCTGTATGCTGTTTCCAAATGAATTGCATAAATGCTTCGGATGTGACAAAATTGTCATCAGCTAGAAAGGCACTACTTGCCTTTTTTATCTCAGGATCCCATTCCTGGCCTTTAAGTTCAGTGGAGGTGATATCCATTTCAGCATCAATGGGTTCTTTTGGCATCCCTTCTTCCACTTCATCATAGGTGTATGCAATTTCCCCTAGACTACCCAACTGCAAGAGATGTTCAGTTGTTGCTTGTTCATCTCCTATATGGATAGGGGATTGGGATGGGGAATACAAAGGTGTATCTGATCGCACTTCCTTCCCCACCTTTTGTTTCTTTAGGTTGTCTTGGATGTCAATGACATCTTGTATCTTCCTCTTTCCTTTGGATGTAGAGGGCTCCCCTGTTGTAGGCACCAGCACACTGTAGCCTAATTTCTTATGCAGTGTGTAATCACCAGGCGGAATTGCTTTGCTAGAAGCTGACTTGCTTAGGATCATTCTGGCTTTTTTAGGGTTGCTCTTAATCACAGCTTCCCTCTTCTCCTTCAGTGTTTGCATCACATCATCAAAGAAAACAATCAAAAATTTTATTTTCTCTTCTAGTGGGAAAAAACTAGACAGTGGGTCATAGCTTGCATCAAACTAATGCACAAAATCCAAGGCTTTCTTATAAGCCACCCACTTTTCTTTCCTTAGCTCCTGCTCATCTAGGTCAAACTCATTTCTGATGAGGTCTTCAGGAAACTGGAATTGATGAGGCCTACCTCTACATGCTACCTTCTTTCTAAACACACCATTGAAGAAGTCCTCTGGATCAGCACACCTGGACACTGCAGTGGACAAATGATAAGGTTTGAGGAAATCCTCAAAGCAATTCCAGCCTCCCTTTGTTATTACAAATTGGTGGGCTATGGTAGCTGCAGGGAAAATAGTCCCTTTACCTCTGCCTGTCAACTCTGCTTCTTGTAGGCCACCAATTTGCCTAAGGATCTCCTCTATTCCCACTTTGAGAGGGACCTGGTAAGGTAACAAAAATGGAGTGCCCCTGAAACCAAAAACTCTGAAAATGATGGAGACTGGATATAAATAAATGTCACCCCAGTTATGAACAATTTGTATATTCTTTGCCAATTCTTTTGGCCTTATGAATTCCAGAAGAACCTTGGGGACTCTTGGGTTATCAGAGCAGAGGAGAGTCCTTATTTTGGATGCAAAATATTTATCAAACTTCAAAAAACTAGCATCCTCTCTGTCCCATGACAACAGAGTACTCCATAATTGTACTGACATTTTTTCTCCCTCCTTCTCCTTAACCAGGTCTAGTCCACTGGCAAAATAATCACCACCTTTGAAGAGAAAAAGGTGCATTAGGAGTGAATACCATCCAAAAGGTCTGTCCACCTTTCCATTCTTTATTCCTATCAACCCTCCATGGATAGCATCGGCAATGAAAGAGGCATAATCAAATGTGATAGCAAGAGAAGGATTCAAAATCTGGGCAATCATTAGCAAGTAATGATTTAGCATATTTGCTTTAGCATCTTCTCCTAGAACTTGACAAAGTGCCCAATACATTCCTTTAGCCCTAAGGGTAAACATACTTAATGAGAAGGGCTCTTGTGTGTTGGGTCCTACAACTGTTAACCCTCCTATTTTCACAAAAAGTTCCTTGAGAGGCCCATTCCTGAGATGACTTCTCTGTGCACCATAAATTTGGGCTAATGATGTGAAATTTATAGGTTCTAGGAAGTTTGTGAACTCATTAAGCCCGAATGCCGTCCTAAACTCTTCAGTAATAATTTCAACAAGGGTTTTCCCATTTACATCCTGGATGCATCTTGTGACTGGATCATAATTTAACGCCATTTGGGTTAGCAGGTCTGTATCCATGAATACCCCTGGGACTACTAATTTCCCAACATCTAATTCCCAGATATTGTTTTGAGGGGTAGGAGAATTTCTCATTCCGAATCCAACTTTAAACAACCCCAACTCGGACAGTCCAACCTGTGGGTCTCTCAACCAATTACCTTTATCATATAATCCTTCTCCTATCTTAGGCGGGGAGCCCTGGGCACTAACTCTTTAGCCTTTGATGCCTGATTGGTTGACAATGTCAACTGTTCTAAAAAATCATAACATACACTTCTTTCTAAATAGTTAACCTTTCCGGAGAATTCCCTTTTAGGAGCCATTTTGCAAGTGTAAGAAAATAAATGTCACTCTTACACAATCCTGCAACGAATGAATTATCTTATTTAGAAAACTACACAAGAATTGCTACAAAAATATGAGAGAACCTGTTCTTTGCTTGAAGGAATTAGCTCTACAATTGAACCGACTTGCTCTGTATATCAGGAAAATAACTCTGCGTCTGCTCTTCTGCAAAATCCTTCAAAATATATCTTTAGCCAGTTGTTAGGAAATCAAATATTTGTACTCAGGGCCTTAACTATAACATTGATTCCGCATGCTTCGGCCGTCTCGTCAAAATTGAATTCATACAAGAATTCATATTTTTCGCTCCAACGGGTCACAATATTCCTACAAGTGTTTCATTTTGTTCTTTCGCAACTTCGCGAGGCATAACTATTGGGCAGCTTAGTCCTGCGAAATAACACCAACCATTCAATCAAAAGAAACTTGATCAAATGTTAGATTAACTGACGGATTTGGCCTTTTTCTAGGTTCCACTTTTCTATTGGCTATGTAATACCACGTGGTGTCCAACCATTGGCCTTGAAATCCATTTCGCATTCTACTTGACACTGGCCACATGTCTTTCCTTTTATACTGCCAGTTCCACCTTGGCGAACCCATACTTTCTTCTTAGACCACGTGTCATCATGACACATGGACTGTTCTCATTCACTCTCGCTATTTCACGGGCATAAAGAGTGAGCACCTTACCCTTGCGAAATAGCGCAAACCGTTGGATCATCTCTCAACCTAATCGACGTTTAATCCTCTGAAAAGGCTCTCAGGAGGGGTGGGCCCGCTGACTCATCATAAACACCTGGCATCTAGTCACTCTCAGAGCTGACTTGTCGCTCTATCATTTGCCAAAATAAAAACCATGGGGCCCCACTTTCGTCTCAACAACTGCATCCTCCAGGTCATCATCATGACACGGGGATGGTTCTCGTTCACTCTCGCTATTTCACGGGCATAAAGAGTGAGCACCTTACCCTTGCGAAATAGCGCGAATCGTTGGATCATCTCTCAAGCTGATCGGCGTTTAATCCTCTGAAAAGGCTCTCAGGAGGGGTGGGCCCGCTAACTCGTCATAAACACCTGGCATGCAGTCACTCTCGGAGTTGACTTGTCACTCTGTCATTTGCCAAAAGAAAAACCACGGGGCCCCACTTTCGTCTCAACAACTGCATCCTCTAGGTCATCATCATGACACGTGGACAGGTCTCATTCACTCTCGCTATTTCGTGGGCATAAAGAGTGAACAACTTACCCTTGCGAACTAGCGCGGACCATTGGATCATCTTTCAAGCTGATCGGTGTTTAATCCTCTCAAAAGGCTCTCAGGAGGGGTGGGCCCGCTGACTCGTCATAAACACCTGGCATCTAGTCACTCTCGGAGCTGACTTGTCGCTCTCTCATTTGCCAAAAGAAAACCATGGGGCTCTAGGTGTTATTAACAGCTGTACCCACCAGGGCATATCTACCTGCGACATAACTCACCTTTGGGGCCCGTCTTTTAGCCTTTATCCCTGACCTGCTAACTATTGTGACTTGTGCCACATGCCACCATTTTACTCACTGTCAACAACCAACTGGATCATCAATGTGGCATGCCATGTGGTTTTCGCTATTTCGCGGGATATAAACTACATGCAACTTCGCCTAGTGAAATAACGCGAGTCATGGATCCATCTGTGAGATGCGCACTAGTTACTAGGCCCGACAACTTTAGAAGAAAAACATACAAGGCATAAATTTTTTGATTAATCAACATAACCGCCTAGGCAAACAACAAGGGGGGACACATCCTATGACCCCATGACCCATTACTTAAGTGAATACAGTAACGGAAGATTAAAAACCAGAGGGTTTAAAACAAATATGATAGGATCTAAAATAAAAAACCCTTAAACCCTTAAAGGCTAGAACAAAGCTGAAGCATTTGGAATTACACCCCATTCGAAAAAATCAACATACCATAGCCAATCATGAGAAAAGAAAAACCCAATTTTAATCAGTGATAACACAAATGTTTCCTTAGGCAAAGGCTTTGTAAAGATATCTGCAATTTGCTCTTTAGTATTCACATAAACCAATTTCACTTCATTTGCTTCAACATTCTCTTTCAAAAAATTATACTTAATAGAAACATGCTTTGTCTTAGAGTGAAATACCAGATTCTTTGATATATCAATTGTTGTTGAATTATCACAATAAATGATTATTGGTTCTTTGCAATTTACCTTTATATCCTTTAACATTTGCTTGATCCTTAATACCTGAGTACAATTAGTTGTTGCTGCAACATATTCTGATTCTGTTGTTGATAGTGATGTACAAGTTTGTTTCTTGTTGATCCATAAAATCAATCTGCTACCAATAAAGAATGCACTGCTAGTGGTACTCTTTCTATCATCTACATCTCCTACCCAATTTACATCAGTTTATGCACATAAATAAAAAAATTTATCTTTAGGATACCGTAAACCAAGATTTGTTGTGCCTTGTAGGTACCAAAAAATCCTTTTAACTGCCGATTCATGATTTGTTTTAGGATTGCTTTGAAATCTTGAAACAATACATACTACATTCATTATATCAGGTCTTGTTTGTGTCAAATACAGTAAACCTCAAATTATAGATTTGTACCTTGTCAAATTAATAGGAGTTGAATCATCCTTCAATATCAATTTATCAGTTGTAGTCATAGGAGTACTTACCGGTTTGGAACTTTCGATACCAAATTTCTTCAAAAGTACCTTCAAGTACTTTGTTTGACATATGAATATACCTTTATCTGTTTGTGAAATCTGCAAACCTAGAAATTTTTTTATCTCTCCAATCATATACATTTCAAATTCTTTTTGCTGTTGATTAGCAAAGTCTTTACATAATCCATCTTCACCTCCAAAAATGATATCATCTACAAATACTTCAATAACCAAAATATCATCATTGGTAAATTTGTAATACAAATTGTTGCCAGCATTACCTTTTGTGTAACCAAGCTTCAAAAGATATTTATCTAGTCTAGCATACCAAGCTCTGGGAGTTTGCTTCAATCCATATAAATCTTTCCTTAACCTGCAAACCATATCCTTATTATCTATCAAAGAAAATCCATCAAGTTGTTAAATGTAAACTTCCTCCTCAAGATCTCCATTCAAAAATGCACATTTTACATCCATCTGATAAACTTTATAGTTCTTATGAGCTGCAAATTCAAGAAATAGTCTAACTGCCTCAATTATAGCTACTGGTGCAAAGGTTTCATTATAATCAATTCCTTCTTTCTGTGAATAACCTTTACAAACTATTCTTGCTTTGTTCTTGATTACTTCTCCATCTTCATTAAGTTTATTCCTAAATACTCATTTAGTTCCAATTACATTTTTGTCTTTAGGTCGGGGAACTAATGTCCAAGTGTTGTTCTTTTCAATTTGTTCTAATTCATCTTCCATTTCTTTTATCCAATGTTTATCCTTACATGCTTCAATAATAGATGTTGGTTCAACTTGAGAAATTAAACATACCTCTTCATTTTCCAGTCTTCCTCTAGTCATAACACTTTGATTCTTGTTTCCAATTATCTGATTCTTTGAATGATTCAATCTTACATACCTGGGTTTATTCTAATTAACATTCACAGGATGTTGTTCTTCAGTCATTGTTGAGTTTTCTGATGATGTTGGTGTGACTCGGTCTTCATTCTGTACTGGTGCAATCTATGTCGGTTGATTTATGATCATTTCAACTATTGGTTCTATAGATCTTGAATCTCCTCTAAAGTGTTCATCTATCTTCACATTAGTACTCTCAATGATTTTCTTTTACCTTTTATTATAACATCTATATGTCTTGCTTTTAGATGAATAACCAAGAAATATTCCTTCATCACTTCTAGGATCAAACTTGCCAATATACTCATCTCTTCTAATATAACATTTGCTTCCAAATATTCTGAATTACTTAAGAGTAGGAATATGACCAAACCATAGTTTATAAGGGGTCTTACCGGTTTCACTTTTGATGTGAAATCTATTGAAAGTATAAACTATTGTATTCACTGCTTCTCTCCCATACACATGAGGTAGATTTGCTTCCATTAACATTGTTCTTCCTTTCCACAACTGCATTCTGTTGGGGTGTCTGGGGTGCTGATAGTTGTCTTTTGATTCCATTCACTTCACAGAATGCATTAAATTCTCTAGATGTAAATTCTCCTCCTTGATCTGATCTTAAACATTTGATTTTATTTCCAGTTTCATTCTATACCATTGCCTTGAATATCTTGAATCTTCCAAAAGCTTCTGATTTCTCCTAAAGTAACCCAACACATTCTAGAATAATCATCAATTATTAGCATAAATTATCTATCTCCTTGTATACTTCCTGTTCTTGCTGGACCACATAAATTAGTATGAATTAAATCAAGAATATTATTGGACTTCTCAGTAATGCTCTTAAATGTTGTTCTAACTTGCTTTCCCATTTGACATTCCTTACATACTAGATTTTGAGGTTTCACAATCTTAGGTAAATCCCTTACTGCCTTAGTTGAACTGATATTTACAATGCAATCAAAATTCACATGACAAAGTCTTTTATGCCATAACCAACTTTCATCAATGTGTGCAATCAAACATGGTTTATCACCGGTATTCAAGTGAAACATATTACCTTTAGTCTAATTACCGGTTGCAATCTTCAATACAATTTTGTTTATGATTTTGCATTTTCCATTCTTGAACTACAATTGAAATCTTTTTTCCACTAAGTGACCAACACTCAAAAGATTATGCTTTAAACCTTCTACATAATAAACATTGTCAGTATTTTTCTTACCATCCAAAGATATAGTTCCTTTTCCTTTGATTAAACAAGCTTTATCATCTCCAAACCTTACTAGACCTGTAATGCCCACCAAAATACCCTAGAGAAATATAGCTAAATATGCACTAAATAATTTTTTTTTACAATATAACACATAACATCTCATAAGCAATACAATGAGCACACAACAACATTTAAGTATTATGAACATAGAATAAATCACTCAAACTATTTGCACAATTATGCAAGCGGAATACAATAAATCATCACTACTAACTCCCTAGGGTATCTTAATGCCATTGCTTATTCTACCTACATAAGAAATAAACATTTACTTTCTTCTAGATTAAAAACACATAATATTAATCATTATACACACATAGGTACAACATAGAAATACCCAACACTCATGATATGCAACCTACTTAATCTTTCATTTAATATGATATTCTATCTTTCAATGCACAACTATTTCCTTTTTCACTTTGATTCATTTTATACACCAAGTCCAAATGTTCCTATTACCATTAACCAACCTTTGACTATAAACATCACCATTCACATACCAAGATTTAACCATACATTGCATGAACACAATTTCCATCTACGATTAACTTCCCCATAATCATTTATGGCTCTATGCTTCTAGCATACTTATTACTTCATCATGATTCTTAAAGTACATAAGGTAATAACCACAAAGACTTCCTAAACATTTAATCCATAGCCCATTTAACTCTCATAAAATCTCTTACACTATATCAATTAATCAACAATTATCTTATTACAAATTAAGTAACTACGCGAATTCATTTCCACACAAACTAAGATACAATATCCTCATTCCACAACCACTAATAGCGTCCACCAAATGGAGACATAATCTTAAACCATAACACATGATACATTCTAAACCTTTCCTAAAAGACAAGCATTCATTTTACCATCTACCCATACACTTACTAGAAATTTCCATTAATAAGATTATTAATCCATTTGTTAAGAATCTCCGTACAATACTTTCATAAGGAACATTCAGTCACATCCCAAACAATTATAAGATTTCAATCCAACCATTAGATCATTGTCTATGAAGTATGATACTATAATTTCAATTTCTTTATTCACCAAACATTAACATGTTCTAATATATCCTCTAGTATTACTCATACTCATACATCCTACCAAGACTTAGCATCTCTTCTACTTAAAGGATTAGTTAAAGACATCATTTCAATACTATTACAATTATCATAACATTTACACCATTTCTTTTTAACATGGCTCATCAAGAATATGAAATGCATCATTAAATTCTAAACCACAATACTTATCCACATCTCATGCATCCATTTCATTTAATATAAATATGTTACAATACAACTCAAGGTTCATCATTACAATCATCTACCATAACCAAAGCTATCACTACAACTAGAACAACATAGTCATTTCTCATAAGCATGATTTCTTTTACAACCATTTCATAAGAATTTCATTACATAAGTCACACCATCATTTACATTCTTTTTGCAATTATTAACCATGAACAATTTGAAGAAGCATCCTCATCCACGCAAGAAGAATCCAAAGACAAGAACATTCCAATGGTTTAAAAAGCACCAACCACCCGACCATGTGGAACCAAAGGAACCACCCCCCGTGCTAGGAGATGACACAAGGTCCCAACACACACTCTACATCTAGGCTGACACTTAAAACCAAAGATACTAAACAACACAAGAACACTCAACAAGATAACAAAAATGAACTCCCAGAGGTGTAAAACTCATCAAGAACATAAATGCATCCAATAAGCATAATCATAAATCATAAAGGGGAAACACATGTAGGAGTGGAGTGTCATCACATGCCATCCTCATAACATAATAACATAGTAACACAAGGCACTAGCCTGATGGACATGTGGAGCCATCTAAACCTATGAGAGGCCAAGGGAGATTAGCTTACCATCTTCACGGTCTTCTCATGCTTACCCTAAAACATCCTCCCTAGGACATAAGTCACGAGGCTCAAAAATAATCATTATCTTGTTTAAATGAGTTATAATTTTCCCATCCAAATTAATTCACTATCAATGTTATCACTTATTTACAAATCATGGAAACTCCAATGTGCCCTAGTGGTCTAGACTTCATGCATCCTTACAAGGAACCTCATGCAAGCCTATCTCTCATGACCCCGATCATCACAAGGAAGCCCACTCCTCCTAACATGGCCCACCAACACATCACAAGAGGCTCTACCAATATAAATATATGAAAATAATACTCAATCTAGCCAATGACTTCCACACATACTCTCACAGCATATGCAAGGCTACAACAATATCAATATAACAAACTGAGCCTCTTGGCTAGCAATAAGCAAAGGCATATCAAACCATCAAATTCTGCCATCAAATAAAAGATAGCAACACAGCAAGGCCTACTCACTTGCTGGTCCAAAACAACATAGATATTCACCTCAATCATCCATGGCCTATTCAC
The DNA here is from genome assembly GCF_030272615.1 of Cryptomeria japonica. Lineage (NCBI taxonomy): Eukaryota > Viridiplantae > Streptophyta > Pinopsida > Cupressales > Cupressaceae > Cryptomeria > Cryptomeria japonica. The sequence continues at coordinate 649,833,018 of NC_081414.1, read as the reverse complement.
ATGGAAGAGAGTCTATGTAAGGCCTTCCCCAAACCAAGCTTTGATTAACTTAGTTGACCATGTTTGACCCTATTAATAAATGCTTTATAATTCAATAGAATGGACTGTGTTAGACAGATGGATTGGTGAGAAAAGTAATTGAACCAGGTTATAGAGTTATTGCACCTTGTGGTGTACATTTTGATGTGTTATGAATTTGAAATCCTAAAAGATCCATTGATTGGATAATCTTGATTTAACATATGTCAGCTATGTCTGGATGTAGAACTTATATGATTCCGTGATTGGATAACATTGATGAATGTTGATGCTTCATTTATATGCTTTATGATAAAGAACTCTATATGATTCTAGAATAGGATAAATTGGAGATGATGTATGTCATTATTGGATTTGCAGGACTTTATTATGATAATAGAATTAAGATGTATGTTTTATGTGTGGACCAAAATTATGAGAATTATGATAATTGCTTATGTGGATTTAATTGGATATGAGGTATATTGAATTGTTCAAATGAAAATTGTATGCGAAGTGTTTGATGTGTATGCTAATTCATGTGCCTTATATTATATGAGGTTATTTGAAGTTACTAATGTGTAATTTAGATGCGCAGGAAGTTATCCATGTGACCATGGAAATATTACGGAGAACCAAACCTAGACCTATGTATGTTCGTAAAACCAGGGTTTGTCTATTTGGAGAGACAACACCCTGTTTGTGTCGTATTTTATTCGTAATAGTAAATGATGCATGTGTGTTAAATGTTATTTATTTGACTTACTTAAATCCAACAAGAGACAAGATTTCATGTACAATTTTGTAAAAGTATCTTCCTTGTGTCACTTGACACATGTGTTGATTTATGTTTGAGTTTTTAAATTTGTCTCTTGGAGGGAATTGTTTAACTATAGCTTTTTCAATTAAATTTAATGTGATTCCATAATTGCCTTAGGTAAAGAATCTTTGGGATGGTCAACTTAGGTTTGACCCGAAAATAAACTTCAGAGGGGTTTAAAAAGGGTTAAATGGACTCCTAGGGGTAGTTTATTAGGGTTTCCTAAAGCCCATAAGGTATACCTAAGGGTTAGGAGTAATTTTAGGCATGTTTCTACTCCCATGTGACCATTTAGACACCCTAAAAAGTGACTTTTCTAAGTTGTGCGAAAATGGAAATTAGAAGGTTTGAACTAAGTTGTTAACCTTTCTTTTTGAATGAGAGTTCCCTTTCCCATTTTACCCTACTTTCCTTTTCAGTTTTAGAAACTTGAGAGAACTCACACTAGTGTATTCTTAAGCAAGAAAGAGAGATTTTGGGGGTAATCACCCACTCTCCATTTTTGGAGACAAAAGAATTTTGAAAAGATTAAGCTAGAATTTTGATCGAGAATTTTTGCTAAGGGTAGAAAGGGAAGAACCGTGGAATTGGGCTACTCATCCTCAACAAAACTAGTATACCTTTGGGCAGATTAAGGTTGGTTGTATCTTTCTTATAATGGATTTCTTATTGCATGTGTTTTTGAAAGTAATGTTCGTGTAAGAGACTAGTTTTCGTGCATGTCCTCTTGGAAATTCATTGGGTATTTTATGTTTATACATTGTATGTGTTTTGGGAGTAATCAAGACCTCCTACTCTTGGGAGAGAGGAGGATCTTGTGGGTGGTAGAATTGACAACCCTCGAGTGAAAGACTCTCATTATGAGAGCGATCACAAGGGAATTTAAGTGACCCTTGCTGCATGGCTTGTTTATGTATTAGGGGTCATAAGGAGGGAAATAAGGCATGAAAGCCTTGGGGGGCATAAGGAATAAGGGGTTGATTATGTTATACTTGATGTATTTGGTTTGTCATGAGGTGGTTGTATGTTTTGGTTTGCCATGAGGTGGCTATTTCTTTTACCATACTTGGAGTCTCCTCAGGGTACTTGGTCCACTACCACCCTTGAAAAGGACATCACCAATGTGTGGTGTAGTGTAGCCCTGGGTTGGGAGTGTGTTTTGAGTTTGTGTGTATTCTGTCTTTTGTGTTTGCATGTTTGTTACCTGTCTAGGGCTTGGTTCTCCGAGCTCGGGGGTGGCTACCAGTTAGCCTAGGCTGGGAGGTGAGCACTCCATGGTCATAGTTTTGATTTATTTGCAGGAAACTTGCTTGGAAATAAAAGAAAAGGGACAAGCTAGAAGTTGCTGTTTTGTTCTTGATTTGCAGAAAAGAGAATAAGAAAAGAGACACTATATTCAGTTGCATAATTGTACACCAGAGTTGCATGTTGTATTTATTGAAAGGAATGTATTATTTATTTAAAATTTCTATTTCTAGAAAAGAAAGACTAAATGGGTGTTTTACCACTTGTATTATTGAAATAATGTATTCATAATATGTCCTAAAGAAATGTTTCATTTTACTAAGTTATTATAGAAAGGCTAAAATGTTATTTTGGGTTGGGTTACCTATAGTTATTGGAACATCAATTGTTGCATTTCATGTTACTCTCAAAATAAAAGTTTGAATGTTTCTTTATGCATAATGAAAATAATGGAAAGAACTATAGAAGCAAGCTTGTATGTTAGTATAAGAAAAATAAGTATTTTACCTCTATCAATTTAATGCCCAAATGCATATTAAGGCTAAATAGATTTATCATGCAAATCTCTATAGTTAATTTAAATGATTTTTTTTAGATTAATAAAGTAGCTGGTTTAATTTATTTAAATCTGTTTTCTTTTATTTATAATAAATCCTAAATTTAATATAGTTGTTGTTTAGGAATTAGTTAAATATGTTATTTGCTTTTATTGCAGAAAATAAAACTTCAGCTAAATAGTCTATCTCTGATTTCTTTTGAAAACTAATGTTTTAAAGAAAATAAAATAAAATATATACAATGGATTAAAATCTGGTTATTTTTAGAACAATCTGATAAGAAGGTCAAAAAAAATAATTGTACCTAAGGCATAGATGAAATAATCCTAAAATTTGTTATGCATTCGAATTATAGACATATAAATAAATATATACATATATGTATGTATATATATTTATTTATATTTGTTTTAAAAAGAAAATATCTATTTTTTTACTGTATTTGTGATTATATATATATATATAATTCATAAATTTCTTATTATAAAATTTATATTTTAACTTTATTGTTTTAAAAAAGAAAAAATAAAATAAAATAAAAAAATTTACAACCTAATTTCGTGGGGAACTCGGCCCCTACACCATGGGCAGCGACCCTCTAGCGGCGGTCGCAGCCGCTACTGGGGGCCGCAACCCACAGTGGGGAAGGCTTTGACCCTGTCCCCTTTGTGGGCGGCGCCCCATAGCAGTGGCGCTGCCAGGCTGCGAGCCACGATCCACAGCGGCGGCCAAGGCCGCCACTGTGGGCCGAGACCCACATGCTCGACAGTAGCCGCCCTGCGGGGAGCCCCCACTATTTCCCCTTTGCCCGCCCTTACAAAAACGTCACCGCCGACTGCCAATCGCTCTACCCCCTCCTAAAGCACCCCACCTCTCTCTCTTTCGGCCCTGCGTGAAACATCACCACCGCCCTGCTAAAAAAAAAGATAAAGGTTAAAAAAAAACCCTAGCCCGGGTAGGGCTAGGGTGGAATAAGGAAAGAGGTTGTTTTTTTTCTTTCTCGTAATATAGGTATTTTAATATCATATACAGATTTAGTTAGGGCTTGCTCATGGGCATTTTAATATTATTGGTTTAGGAAGAATATATATATGATTTATTATATAAATCAAAGAATATCATAATTTTATTACATATTCTAATGTGTATTAATATTTAAAAATAACAATGTTTGCTTAAGGGGTAGATTGTAGATCTAAGATATTTTATTAGATTTTGACATTTTATATATGTGTTTATAAACATATGGACAACTATTGGTTTTGATAAACCTAAGGGTATTGGAAAAAAAAAGAATATAATAATATTTTCAATGACTAAACATCTAGAACTTACATAGGAAATTGGGAAGATTAAATTGGCTATGGGGGGTTATTTAAAACTTATAGGCAAATATTCATCGTGAAATTTATTGGCCCTTCTGTCAATTTAATTTTAAGCACATTTTAAATATTGATTAAGCTAAAATTTTAGACTATAAAATCTAGTGCTAGGACTAAATTAATTAGTTCCTAAAAGCAATTGATAATTATTGGAGATTAATTATATCTCCGTCAATTATTTTAGAGAATTTTGATTAAATCAATCTATTGACTAAATTTGGTGAGGAGATAAATTAATTTATTTAGCATTCCACATTTAAACTAAAATAGTAAGAAAGAATGTATTAACAGGATGGAGGAAATTTGACATGTAATAAATAATTAATCTAGAACCAAGTAATTATGTTAATGTCTAGTTAGAAGAAATGGATTTATTTATGTACTAATAATCGCAACCGAAATAAGATGGACTTTTGAGTAAATTTATTATTACTCTTATAAAGTTTATTCGAACCGCTTGATAATAGGAGTTATCGTAATTGTTATAATAGTATTCAACAACATTTAAAAATTCGCTTGGAACATCTTGTTAAGTTGACACAACTATTTAAGTGATAGTTGCATGTCATTTAGTGTTTCAAAAAAAAAAATTTGTCGGTTGTGTTTTGCCCTAAAATTTTGGGCATGACAGTCTATAATGTCCACAATGGTGCAAAGGAAAAAATATACATAAAACCATCACAATACATCGAAACTGATATAAGACAATCTGGAAAATATTGACAAGGAAAGCCTCTGGTACAAAATCAATTCGAAGAAATACCTTAGAAGTGATCAAAATTGAGAAAATACAAGACACAGGCAAAACAATGCTTTTGCATTGAAGTTTAGTGCTTTTGCATCACGGGTTAGCGCTTATGCATACAGGTTAGCACCTGTGATAAATAGATCAGCACCTATGCAGATAAAGACAACGCTTTTACACAAAGAACAACACAAATGAACGAAAGGACAGTGCATATGCAACAAGGGATAGCGCAAATGCATAAAAGGACAATGCAAATGAATGAAAGGACAACGCATATGCAGAATCAGCGCTTTTGCATAAAATAGATGGAAAAATACAGAACTTTCAGTAGAGCTTAAAAATTAAACTTGAAAACATAAGGCTTCGAAAAACATATACATAGAGTCGCCCATAACCAACAAGTAAGAAGAAATAAATAGGATAAAGTTTAATGAAATATAGAGAGAGGAATTCCAAAACACATCCACAGTTGGGAGACCCAGAACTCATTTACAGAGACCTCTTTTGAGTCTAAAATACATAGGAAACTCTACCCATCAAAAGATAAGGCCAATGCTACATCAAACAAAACACCAATCACATGATCCAAACAATGATATAGGATCTCACAAGAAGCAGCCATGAAACCAAATTTTTCAATGTCGTGAACATCAACATACAGGAGACTAAATATTTCTCCAACACAACTATACAAACACCCATATAATATAAAGTTTCCTCCACCATATATAAATCTGAAAAACTACAATAAACCAAATATTTCATCCCCAGCTCCCAGAAGACATTTTCAGACACGAAGCATACATAGAGAAATTTTAAAGTTGAAAAAAAACAAAGGCAAGGAACCCAACCTGCACCCTAAGTGATGGATGAGAGTTGAGGTAGAGCTCCATCCAAATCCAAAGCCAAACCAAGAAACTCTAGCAAGAAATCCAAAGCCAAAACCCAAAGAAAGATTTTACAGAGAATATTTTTCAAAGAAGAAGTCAACCCCGAAAAATTCACGGGAAAGAAAATAAAAAGCCAAACATTAACCAAAAACCCTAGCCTCAATCTCGGCCAATCAAAATATTCCAATCTATAATATATTTTACCAACCCCACCATATAGTATAATTTTACCTCCCTTTTCAAATTCAACCAATAAGAAAAGAGGGTAGGTAAGATAAATATAAATCAAGCTTTTACAATTTGGTGGGAATGTTTTATCATTTTATTATAAAGTGTATATATACAACCCACTTAATATAAAAGTCAACTAATAAATAAAACATGCGCCACAATTAAATAAATCAAAAGGGGAATTTAAATCAAATAAACCAAAGGCTCATAAATGAATTAAAGAAGCAAATAAACATTAAATACCAAATAAATATTAAGCCATAGGCGATTAAATAAATAAATAAATAAACAATTAAATACCAATAAAAGATCAAATCTCAAATAAATATAAAACCACAACATGAGCTAAACAATAAATATTAAATCATCTAAGTAAACAATTAAATATCAAGTAATTAAATACCCAAAAGGGGCAAGAATCCAATAAATTAAATTAAACATTAGATAACCAAATAATCAAATCGATATTAATTAAAATAATTAAAATAACCATTATTAACTATTTAATCTCACATCAATAACCATTCAGCCTCAACATAAAAGGATTAATCAACCAATACTATCATACTCACAACACAGAAGAAACCCAGCTTACTAACTGACATGGTGACTTGCGGCAAGACACTGACGACTCACAGTGAACAACTTAGACCTAGAGTATGTGAGGGGAAACTTGTGACAACTCCGAACCACATACCATTGAGATTTAAAGACACGCTCAGACCTGTGGAGCTAGGTGGAGTCGATGTCTGGTACCTGCAAATCCTGCATCCACAAAGCAACGATATGACATATGCCTATATATATATATTATAACAGACAAAGGTTAGAGAATCACAATGACATATCCTACTCGCAATGAGTGATGTGGAATTGTCTCTATCCCAAGGACAGTCATACAACAATCCAACACACCAAGATCAACTCATCATAGATAATCATTAAATATGGTTAGTACATAAAAACATCATCAAGTGCATCATTAGTATAATTCCTGATTATAGTAAGCCATGTAAAATCCATCAACACTTATTCTCATCGAATCACATGATCAATATAATATTTTGATAGTCAATCACATAATATGCATATAGTGTCTAATAAATCACATGATCAATAATGATAGTATCAACATCATATAAATCATCTCAAATAGCATATGCCCAATAATGTCTATCACGCATGAATTAAAAGTCAAGTCGAGGGTGGACCTTACAAGACCTCCATGAATTTATTGAAAAGATAAAAAAATGATTTTATCACCAGTCATATGATGCGAGCATCCACTATCTATAATCCTTTCATCTTTTTCTTCAATTTTTGTTGCCAGTGCCTACTCTACCGGTTTGACAATGGGTGTCGGTTGATCTTCTTTTATTGCAACAAAAGCCCATCTATTATCTACTAGATCTTCATCTGAATCATCTGTAACACCTTTATCTACATAGTAGCATGACTTATCTCTATTTTTCTTAAATCTATATCTCTCATATTCAGGGTTAGGTTTATATGATATTTTTGCTTCCTCCCTTAGTCTTGCATGTCTATCAGGACATCTAGATTCCATATGACCAATTTTATTGCAATTAAAACATTTGAAAGTTGTCTTACCTTCATACTTACTTCCTGCTGGACCTTTAGGCATTTTCCTTGCAAATAGTGCTTCATGTTCTTCAAGTTCTTCATTTTCTTTCCTCATATCTTCAAGTTCTTTTTCATAAAGTGCTTTCCAATCAGTTTTGTCAGATGATGATGATGTTGATGCCAATGATGATGCTTTGAAAGCTAAATCAATCTTTACAATAGCAACAAGATCAAATTCCTCAAGCTCAAATGTTGAAAGTTTTCCAGCCAAAGTATCTCTATAAACTAAAGTATTAGGCATTGTTCTCATTTCATTAATAGCAGTCACTTTCATTCTGTAAGTCAGTGGCAATGCTATTACAACTTTAGACACAATTTCATCTTCACTTAAGGATCCTCCACAACATTGTATTCCTAAAATAATTTCATTAACTCTTTCCATAAATGCAAAAATTCTTTCATCTTCTTCCATTTTTAAATTTTCATACCTAACCCGGTAACATTCCAGTTTTGCAATCTTGATAGTGGTATCTCCTTCACTCAGTGTTTTCAGTTTATCCCAAATAGCTTTAGCAGTAGATTGGTCTAATAATCCCATGATTTGCTGATCTAATAATGCACTTAGAAGTGCTTCTCTTGCTTTGCAATAATTGTCCATGTCCTTAGCCAATGTTGGTGGATGAGGTTGATTTGGAATAGGAGCAACATAGCCATTCTTTGTAACATCCCATATATCTCTTCCAATGCAGTTCAGATGGGTTTCCATTCTAATCTTCCATATGCCATAGTTAGTTCCATCAAGCTTTAGATAGTCCTTCTTGAAAATTTTTGTTTCCATAGGATCTCCTCAAGTTGTTGGGCTTCTGCAAAATGAGGACTTAGCTCTGATACCAATTGTTAGGTCCTGGGAAGGACAAGTGAGAGGGGGGGTGAATCTGTTGTGAACCAGTTGTCAATAAATTGTAATCCAAATGAAAATTATTCCAACTTAAACTTAAACTTAATGTCAGTAAACCAAACTTAAGTGCCGGTAAAATAGATTAATTGATATAACAGTATTGGTTTAACTTAATGCATGAAACAAAAAGAGAAACAACATCCACAACACATAAAATAGAGATTTTGATGTGGAAACCCAGTAAGGGAAAAACCATAGTGGGAAACCTTACCCACAATCAAATGATACTTCTGCAAATAGTATGTGTAGATAGGAATTTGGAAATCATCAAAGCACGTAGCAAATTAGACTAGCTCAATCACGAAAACTAAATTGCAATGATAACAATCCTAAAACATTCAATAGAGACACGAAAACAAGACTTTCAAATAAAATGCAAACTATCCCAAATGTGAATATCTTCTTCTTGATTCTCCATTGTCCTTCTTTCTCCTTAAAATTGCTTTGTTTGTGGATCTCACCTACAAATGCAAAGGTATAGCATGAAAGCAAGATTGACAAGACGAGATGATAGCGTAAGGATACTAGAAGCGTGATTGATTGATCGGGTCCGAAAATATGATTCATTGGGATCTTTGATTGAAGAAATTCATCCAATTTATAGACAAATTGGAGAGATGACAAGATTAGCATGAAGAGATTTGAAAGGAAATTTCAAATGAAGATGACAAATATGACAAATTATGACAAAATTGACACTTTCTATGCAAAATTGATTCATTGAAAAATTATGACAAATTATGACATGCAAGATTAATTGATTGACAAATTATGACAAATTATGACAAGATTGAAATGTCATTCCCATGAAATTAGGGGAAATATTAGAAAAATAGGAGAAAATAGAAAATTAGATGAATTGGAAATTAGGAAATTGGAAAATTAGGTAAATTAATTAATAATTTTTCATTCATTAATTAATTCACAAAAAGAGGGAGGAATTAGCTAGCCAATTAAATAAATATTTAATTGTGATAAGAAGACTTAGGATAAATAAATAAATTATTTAACCTAGAGGGAAAATGACAAACAAGATTTTATGAATAAATCATAAAACCTTAGAATATGAATTAGAAATGCAAGGACGACAATTAGGTCTTGACAAAAGATAATTGATGCAGGGTCGATTTGATCATGATTCAGACTGACAAAGGACCAATGTTGATAAATGATTGATATTGATAAAGAGATCAAATTGATATGCACCAATTGATGAGGAGCAATGACTAATTGATCGAAATTGACATGATTGAAAAGGACAACAATCGATGACAAATCGATCGTAAAATGACAAGATTGACTAGGACAAGGATCGATGACGAATCGATTGCAAGATGACAAGATTGACAAGAGGACAAGGATCGATGATGAATCAATCGCAAAATGACAAGATTGACAAGAATGAGGATCGATGACGAATTGATCGCAAGATGACAAGATCGACAAGTTGATAAAGATCGACCAAAATCATGACTGAAGATTTCTATCGCCAAGACCTAATTTGAAAGTGAGAAAAATGAGGAATGCAAAAGAAGGACTTGATGCTCGCAAATGATAAAGACCAAGTGTGCAACATAGAAGAAATGTTAATGCAATGCAAAAACCCTAAAAATAAGGCAATGCGCAAATGTTAAAGTATGACTTCGCAAGCGTTGACCATTTTTAGATGTCTACATTTTGCCCCTCTTTGAGACAATGCGATTCTAAGCATTGTTTCAAAGAACAATAATGAAAATGCCCCAGACAATAACAATGACATATGCATTCCCCCTCGAGGAATTGGTCGGAAACATCCAGAAAAGAGGCCAATTGATTGATACGAATGACAGAAGATGATAGGTTCAAATGGACTACCAAGAATGACGGAAGAAATGTTAGTAAGAAGAAATTAGATAGAGGACAGTTAGAGATGAAGGAAAAATTGCTTTCACAAATGCACATAAGTAGGTGAGAACCTTTATTTAATGTAGCAAAGTGGATGCAAAGCATCATGGCATTGAAGGCCAGAGCTGAAACACAACCCCTTTTGCAAAAGACAGACACATCGCACACAAGGAATGAGTGAATCATCCTAGGGTGCATACACCAAGGGTCAAGGTTTGTGTGGCGTTCACAAAGTGAACGTACTTATCATAGACACCCAATGATATAGTTGCCCCAGTTTGTGACAAACATTCCACAAACAACAAACACAACAAAGAAAAGAAAAAGGGACCATGAACCATCCTGGTCACTCTAAATCACTCAGTGACATCCTTGAGCAACATAGGAACATGATCGAAGCCAAAAATAAATCAGTAAAAAGATAAGACTCACAAATTTGACCAAGTCAAACAAACATTCTGATCATCATTGTCAAAAGTGGAACACAAGAATGATCATGCTGTCTGGTTCCAGGGAATGCGGTACCCCGTCTAAGACAGGACACAGTCTGGTTTCGAGTATACCACACCCTATATAAGACCCATGATAATAATGACAAGGACAAATGATATTGATGTTGATTGATTGATATAACAATTTTGATCAGTTTGAATGTCTGGTTTGATTGAAAAATTCATCTATTAACGCATGATTTCAGTAAAGCGCAGTGTTGTAACATGTTATCTGTTTGTTGTCTACACAAATGTTTGATCGATTGTCGTTGGATGTATGCTTAGCGATTTGTCTATGCACAAAGGGTACCATTTATTGACAAAATGCAAAATGCCAAAGGAATTGTTTTTGGATTTTGATGTTTTGAATTTTATTTTTTTTCATTTTTCAGGACTTTATTTGACTTTTTAGGGATTTTTTCAGGACATTATTCAATTTTTAGAGATTTTTTTAGGACATTATTTGATTTTTTTGGATTATTTCAGGACATTATTTGATTTTTTATTTTTATTTTTTTTCAAGACATTTTTCAATTTTTATGTTTATTTCAAGACATTTTTCAATTTTTATGATTTTGCCCCCAGTGTCTAGCAAGGCAAGGAATATGACAGGTGAATAAATAGGCTTTCTGAAATGATGGTGGATAGAGGGAAGACAAAGGCCTTTTATTATGGAGACAATACAGATGCAATTTTCAAGGGCTATTGCGTGATGGGACAAGAGACTGGATATAACAATGTAAAGCAGGAACATGGCATGAGGGACATGTCAAGAGGTTTTTGAAACCATGTTTAAATTTTGTGTCCTTATGTTAGATCAAGATCAAGGAATGAAAAAGAGTGTATGGATAGTGATAAGATATGGATAGGATAAGCAAGACCAAGAATGGATAAGGGACCTGGACTGAAGGTCGGGGTAGGATATGGGATAGTGGCAGAAAGTTGCAACAAGCTAAGGAATATGGATGAAAGGTTATAATAAGCAAATGGATAAATACCAAAAGCTATGACGGACTAAAAGCTGCAAACAAGATGCGTGATGCTCATGATGATCCTCAGCCTTGTCAAGATCAAAGGTGGAAAGGGAAACTGGACATGAGGGACAATAGGATATGAAGGGTAATGACAGGGGTTCGATAGGATAATGGAACAATGAAGGACAAAAGGATATGAAGGAGGAAACCTGCCCCTAAGTACGGTATGCAAGAAGTTCATAGATTATGCATGACACCTATTTTCCAGGTTTTCATCATGGTACTTTCCCAAGGCGCCTGTTTGCCAGGTTTTGCACCAGTGGACGAATTATTTTTCTTTATTTTTTTCTTTTGTCTTTTTTTTTTTCACTTTTTTTTTTTTTTTTGTATTTTGACTTTGTCAATAAAAGATGGACACATGATAGGGGATGGAAGAAGGACTCAAGCATTTTTATTTATTTTTGGATAGTAGCCTTGAAAAAAAAGGACCATGACCTTTAAAAGTATGCTCAAAGATGTTGGTAAGATAAGGACATGGAAAATGAGATGAAACTAAGGCAAGGATTTATGCAAAGGATTGGATCAAAGGGATCGAAGGATGAAAAATATGCATTGGATAATGGATAGGGTATTGGAAGAATTGGGCTTCACTGGATGGAAATTTTGGCAAGATTGACATTGGCACACACCTTGAGGGGTGGTGGATTGATGGAGGAAAAATGGATCTTAGATGGTGAGATTTGGATGGAGGAATAGCTTGGGATTTTGGGACATAAGGGCCCAAAATGGATGAAGAAGGCGGTGGAGGAACAAATTTGAGAGGTTCGGATGGAGGAATAGCAATTTTGGATGCCAAGTTGGATGTTTCTTTAGGCTTTTGTGCTTCAAGGAGCCGCTTAGGGATCCACATGGTTTTTGATTTTTCATGCTTTTGTGGTTCCTTGGAGTGCATTACTTGCACAAGGGATTTAGGAACCCATATATATTTTGACTTTGCTTTATTTTGCTCAATGGGCCTTTGTGGCCTTTTGGATATATTTTTTTCTTTATAGATCAATTTGTTCTTTGTTTTGACATGTCGATTATATTGGACATGTTGATCCTTGAATACATGTGGATTGCTAGACTTATGACTTTTATACTTGGCATTCAAATTGCTTGGAGGGGGAAAGGAATGCATGGATGGATATGAATGAAATGGAGTTATTTTGGATGGATGAAATTTACTCAAGGATGTGTGCCTTTGCTAACCTTGCATAGAGGATGAAGGGATATAAGGACCTAAGATGGATGGAAGGTATGATGGGGAAGGTGTATGTTTTGATTTTGATGGAGGGATACCAACGTCTTGAGAGTGAGTTGTGTAGACATGACCCTTAATATTTTCTTTAACATGAAGGGATTCTTGCTTACGAAGATCTAATCCTTTGCCTTTATGAATATCTTGACTTGTAGGATACTCTTTTCTTTGGGAAGAAGACGCGAGTCCATTATGAGGTGGATATGATATGAGAGAAATAATGAGATCTTGAAGTGGATCGGATTGTACCAAAGTGGAAGAACCCATTATGCATGTTGAGGGTTCATGAACATCTTGCACTGACATGTTAGAATCATGAGGGGGATTAGGATCATGAGGGGGACTAGGATTGTGTAGTGGACATGGTGTAGTGGACATGGTTCAATGACAGGCTCTTCAAGAGATGGAATGGGAGAAATAATGGGATCATCAAAAGAAATGTGATCTTGGAGTGGATATGCGGGATTAGGACGTGGAGATGGACGAACAAAAGGATCTTGTGGAGGACTTAAAGGAAGAATTTGATCTTGACAAGGAGGAAGATCATTGGAATCCTCTTTAAAGGTACTTTTCTCTTGACCTTTAATGGGATCATCGGAAAGGATGGAAGGGATATCTTGATCTTGCTTGGGGAATGGAGTGTCAATAGGATTTGAAAGGACATTTTTTTCATCAAATGGAAGGGGATCATTTGGGATTGGATGGACTGGGATATCTTGATCTTGCTCAGGGAATGGATTGTCAATAGGATTTGAAAGGATGTTTTTTTCATGAAATGGAAGGGGATCATTTGGGATTGGATGGACTGGGATATCTTGATCTTGCTCGGGGAATGGAGTGTCAATAGGACTTTGGATAGGATTGACACAAATAGGGGAATCATCGTGAGTGTCTGGGAACATGGGGTCCTAGTCAACAATTGGATGGGATGATAAGGTTTGAGGATCTTGATCTTGATCTTTTTTAAGACATGTTTCTTCATGCTCTAAATTATCCTCTTGGCATGGGGTTGGACTTTGGATATGCATGGGGGATTCTAACAAGGGATCAATGTTTTGGCATGAAGGAAATGCACTTTGAACATCTGTGATGGATTCTGGCAAGGAATCAATGCTTGAACATGAGGAAGAGGGACTTCGAATGGGGTCCTCTAAAACAGGTAATGACAATAAAGTGCATGGTGGCAATGGGTCTTGTATTTCTGAAACATGACAAGGATGTGCATCATGAATTAGATTATCTTAGCAATCAATTATGGATAGCCCTCGGATAATTTCATTCTTGGGTGTATTATTTGATGAGGACAATATGGAAGGTTCTTGTGAAATTTCTAAAGGTGTAGGGATAGATGCCACTGGGGAGTCAATTTGTTTGCAGGGGGATGAGGCATTGCTAGACATAATTGTATTATCTTGATCTTATTCAAAGAACTCACTTGGTAATTTCCTTAAGATCATTGCAATAAAGCCACCTTTCTTTCAAGGTTTTGACATGATTGGATCTGGAATTTGAACTTATTTTTTATTTGATGTCATGTTTTGATATTGGACTTGGTTCAATTGTTCCAACATGTTTGAAACTTGGGTTGGTGTGTGCTGCAACCTTTGTTTTTGAATGTTTGGTTGTGGTTGTTGACATTGATATGTTGGTTGAACTTGTTGATATTCCACCATTGGTTGAACCATTTGTTGACATTGTATAGTTGCTTGGAAATGTTGGAACTGTTGAACCATTGGTTGTGATGGTTGAAAATCTGATTGATAGTAAACACCTTCTTGATCTTGTTGTGAAGGCACATAATTTTGTTGTCTCTTTTCTTGAAATTGTTTCATCATCTCTATTTGTGAGAGGAGAGCTGGTATGACTGATCGTTCAATAAGGGATCTTACATCAATTGGCTCAATCTTTGGATTTCGACCTAGAAATTTTTGAAACATTTTGGACATTTGTGATTTATTCTTCTCAATGTTTTTCACTCTTTGTTCCAATATCTCCTTTTCTTGAGCTAGTTTCTCCTCTAGTTTTTGTATTTGGAGACTTGTTTCATCATAAAAAGTTTGATGAATGTTGCTTTGTTGTTGGGTTGGATATAATTGTGATTGCATTATCGGTTGACATGTCAAACTTTGTTGCATCATTGGTGCTTGGAACCTTGTTTCAATAGACATGTCACTATGCAATGCAACATTTTTCAAGGATGATGTATGATATGCAACTAAATGCAAACTAAATAGATGAAAATGCAATCTATGGCAAGAATGCAACCTATTTTTTTGTTGTTTTTCAAGATTTGGACAAACTTTTTGGAATGCAATTCTAAAAATGAGACCCTTAGGAAATTGAAATGATGTCTAGACCTCAAAGGACAAAAGGACCAAGTGACAAAAGGACAAAATGACAATGTCTCCCCTATATGCTTGGATACTAAGCTAGGTTTGACCAAATGACATTGATGACAAAAAGACAAAAATTTGCTAAGGTCTAGACTTCTTAACAATGACTTAGGGTTTATTCAAAGATTTGGATTACTCAAGTATGACAAAACCTAGTTTTTGAGACTACATGCAAGAAAGCAATGATTATGACAATGACTTAGGATATGATATGAAAATGATCTAAGGATATGATATGACAATGCAATGATAAGGATATGCGAAGACCAATGACTTGGAATATGTGAAATGCAACCTATGCAACCTAAATGGAAATCTATCTTAGATATGACAATGAAATGCAAACTTATGGAAAATGATCTTGGACCTAAGTGCAAAATGAGGACGCTTGCAATGAAAAGGACTAAAATGAAAGGAGATGACAATATGTCCTAGGACCTATGTTGGACTATGAAAAACCTAGCCTAAAGTGACATGAATGTTGAGACAAAGTTTTTCAATGTGTTTGAAAGCCATGTTTTGAAAATGTTTTGAACTTTGTTGGATGAATGTTCTCTTTTTAAAACCTTGTTTGGACAATGTTTGGACTTGTTTGACACATGATGTTTTGTGACAATTGTATAATTCAACTTTTGACATTCACAAAAGACAAGATGTTTGGACTTAGACCCAAGACAATCATGCTCATTCACAACAAATCTTATGGTTGGCAAGGGCAATATCTGTTGAATCCTCTAACCATAAAATGCAACACTCAATTGAATAGCTAGATGCTTGGTAGCACTAGCTCCCCCTTACAGTGCACTCACTTCTCGAGCATACCAAGCTTCGAGTTCAAGGGGCATCACTTCCCAAGAACTTTCTATCTCTAATTGAGGAGTACATGAGAGGTGTCTTTGGCATGCACATATCACAACGCCTGAGCCAACAGATAGAAGGATTTTGGCATCTAAAAACAAGAGATTCTAGTAAGGGCATCCATTTGGGTGGGTATTGATCTGGTGAATAAATTGTTGCAATACCATTCCAGCACTCGTTGTCTACAACTTTCGTTGCATCCACAGTTATTTAGAGTGGTTCGGAAGAGCTTGGCTTTAGCTCGTCACCACTTTGGGTCGTTCCCTCTCACCAATGCCTATGCGAAGTGCCAGGCAGATCGAGAGGCAGGCCCAATCCTAAGGGTTAAAACATGCAATCAAACTAAAAACAAACAAAGCATGCATGGTGTTCATTAACCTTTAAGAAATGACATGTGCAACTACTCTAAAAATTGCAAACAAGATGTTTTAGTGAAAGTCTTTGACCGCATCCTGCATAAGATTTGTTAGTAGTTTCATTCTTAGTCTTCGTCACACGTAATGCCAAGGCGCTGCACAGAGAATCAGTACCAAAGAAAACCAACATATAAAAATAGAATGCAAAACAAAGTAATTTGCAAGTAAAAACACTGATTTTCACCTCTGTTTCTGGCCTTACACAGGCACAGAATGTCTCAACACAGGCGTAGAATGCCTTGACACAAGCACAGAATGCCTTGACATAGGTGCACAATGCCTTGACATAGGCGCAAAATGCCTTGACATAGGTGCAGATCCCTTTGACATAGGCACAGAATGCCTTGACATAGGCGCAGATCTCTTGACATAGGCGTAGATCCCTCCTACATAGACGCAGAAGTGCCCAGAAAGCTCTGAGTTGTCCTGTTTCTTGGGTTTTTACCTACAAATCAGCTAAAAAGCACTCAAAAACATAGTTAAGGGGTTAGGTTCACATCGGGTTCACCAATTAATGTAGATAAGAATTTGGAAATCATCAAAGAAAGTAGCAAATTAGACTAGCTCAATCACGAAAACTAAATTGCAATGATAACAATCCAAAAACATTCAATAGAGACACGAAAACAAGGCATTCAAATCAAATGCAAACTATCCCAAATGCAAATATCTTCTTCATGATTCTCCATTGTCCTTCTTTCTCCTTCAAATTGCTTTGTTTGTGGATCTCACCTACAAATGCAAAGGTATAGCATGAAAGCAAGATTGACAAGATGAGATGACAACGTAAGGATACTAGAAGCGTGATTAATTGATCGAGTCTGAAAATATGATTCATTGGGATCTTTGATTGAAGAAATTCATCCAATTTATAGACAAATTGGAGAGATGACAAGATTAGCATGAAGAGATTTGAAAGGAAATTTCAAATGAAGAATGACAAATATGACAAATTATGACAAAATTGACACTTTCTATGCAAAATTGATTGATTGACAAATTATGACAAATTATGACAAGATTGAAATGTCATTCCCATGAAATTAGGGGAAATATTAGAAAAATAGGAGAAAATAGAAAATTAGATGAATTGGAAATTAGGAAATTGGAAAATTAGGTAAATTAATTAATAATTTTTCATTAATTAATTAATTCACAAAAAGAGGGAGGAATTAGTTAGCCAATTAAATAAATATTTAATTGTGACAAGAAGACTTAGGATAAATAAATAAATTATTTAACCTAGAGGGAAAATGACAAACAAGATTTTATGAATAAATCATAAAACCTTAGAAGATGAATTAGAAATGCAAGGACGACAATTAGGTCTTGACAAAAGATAATTGATGCAGGGTCGATTTGATCATGATTCAGACTGACAAAGGACCAATGTTGATAAATGATTGAGATTGATAAAGAGATCAAATTGATAGGCACCAATTGATGAGGAGCAATGACTAATTGATCAAAATTGACATGATTGAAAAGGACAATGATCAATGACGAATCGATCGCAAAATGACAAGATTGACCAGGACAAGGATCGATGACGAATCGATTGAAAGATGACAAGATTGACAAGAGGACAAGGATCAATGATGAATCGATTGCAAAATGACAAGATTGACAAGAATGAGGATCGATGATGAATCGATCACAAGATGACAAGATCGACAAGTTGATAAAGATCGACCAAAATCATGACTGAAGATTGCTATCGACAAGACCTAATTCGAAAGTGAGAAAAATGAGGAATGAAAAAGAAGGACTCGATGCTCACAAATGATAAAGACCAAGTGCACAACATAGAAGAAATGTTAATGCAACGCAAAAACCCTAAAAATAAGGCAATGCACAAATGTTAAAGTATGACTCCACAAGCGTTGACCATTTTTAGATGTCTATAGTATGTGTATACAAATGGGGTCTGCACATGCAGAAAGGCCAACTCCCTAGAGCTCACTGCTCAATCACAAAATAGGAGTCACACTGACTACACAATTAGATGGTTAAATCCAATGATAATGTACTACTCAAAATAGCATCTCCAATGTTGGATTCAGTACCGGTTAAGCTCTGAACATGAGTGTCAAAACACCTTAATAACCTTCCTTCAACCTTCAAATAATGTTTGCATGATTCACACAAGGATCTACTTATTTTCGCTCTTCAATATTCAAACACACTCATACCATAACCATATCTTGATCTTCAATAAGATCTTACAATCATATATACAAAACCTAAGACCAAATGTATAGATCATCTCACTAAAGATATTACAATTATATTATTTACAAATAAGTCTTAATGCAATACAACATGTCGGCTCAATACATTTACCACAATATCCAATTAATAAACAATCTCAATAATGTGTCGTGTTGATCTGGAGTACTGGTCCATAACCTAGACCTATCTGCCAATAAAGGCAAATCTCTCAACCCAATTAGACCAATAAGAAAAACACCAAATCCAAACTTCCAATCCATGTCTTTGACATAACCAAATGATCTCCAGATGATAACAAGTCATCGTCGCTGCTGGTGAACAATATAACTTGCGAGTGAACACATACTGATGACTGTGTATAAGCCACTAACTATACCGGTGAACATAATGTAAACCTCCAAGAAGATAAGTGTTGACATCAATGATAAAACCAATGCAACACATGACAAAGTCATCCATAATATAAACAATGCAAGTGTAGAAACATCATTAACTCCTCACTTTACAAAACCAGAGTTAATACATTCTGTCGAAATCTTGAATAATAGGGTGAGTGTGTCAATCATTTAAATATTTTTCCTTTCATCATTGATAATGCTTTCTAGATGAGGAAAATTTCCACCTTGAAATTTGGAGATGCAGAGTCCACTTCTAGCTTATCACAACCCAAATTTGCTAATACATCTGCTACTCTATTACCTTCCCTAAATATGTGAGAAATGCAATATTCCTCAAATGGAATCTAGTAACAACCATGATTGCTTCAAAATGTAGGAAATTTTCCCGTTAAATGAACATCTGGAAATGCAAGCTTTCACTATAATAGAAGAATCTGCTTCAACATGTAACCTGGGGAACCTTAGTTTTTTTGGCAATGTCAGTCCATATAATAATGCAAGAACTTCCACTAAATTGTTTGTGTCAGGAGGAATAGTAGAAGATTTAGCTGCCAAGAGAGAACCTAAATAATCTCTTATACAAACTCTAATTCCCAAATCACCGGGATTTCCTCTAGATGAACCATCAAAATTTAATTTGACAAAGCCAATTGGAAGAGGTTTCCATTTAATTTGGTTTCTATTGATTGACTAAATTTCCTAACCAAATGTAACACAAAATGAAGGGATAGCAAGACCTTTCCAAATCTTGATAATGCGACCATCCCAAGATGAAAAATTAAAATTTCTACTTATATTCTTGATATAAGCATTAACCTATTCTGAAGCATATTTCTCAATTCCTTCTAGTACCAAATGAGTTGGAGGTTCAATCTATCTAAAAATTCATTTATTTATTTCCCACCAGATTGACCAAATGATAGTTGTTGGAATACATTTCCAAATGCTAGAAAATAAAGAGTTTGTGAAAAGAGTAGGCCAGGATTGGAAAAGCTCCCATAAAGTATAGGGCAGCGGCATATATAAATTCAGTTTCTCCACAACATGGAACCAACATTGCTGAAAAAAGGGACACATAAGAAGTAAATGGTCTACAGTTTCAGTTTCAGCTTTGCATAATACACAAGAAAAAGAGTTAGCAATGTGTAAGCTTTCCAATTTATCACTTGTTAATATCCTTTTTCTCAAAGATAACCAAGAAAAGCAACCTACTTTCGGAAGCACAACACTATTCCAACAAAATGAAAAAGCTTGACTCTTAACTTGCTGATTTTCCATGTATTGGGCAGCCCCATAACCATCTCTGACTGGATATTTGCCATCATGAGCTAGAGCCCATAACAATTTGTCTTCTTGATTTGAAATATACACTCTTCTTCTAGACAAAATTTCCTAAAAAACAAGACCTTTGATCATCTCTAATCGGTAGATCAAGAGGATATTTCCAAATGGCTTTCCCTAAGAAAATTTCTACACCATTAACATAATCTATCAAAAGCGAGCCCAAACAATTTTTTATAATTGGAATGGCATCCAAAAGAAGTTCTATAAAATTTAAAGAAGGTAGGTCATTCCATGAGTCCTCCCAAAAATAAATGCTCTCACCATTATGGACCTCCCAAGATACATATCTTGTAATAATTTGCCTATAAGACATCATGAAGTTCCAAATAGCTGACCCTTTTGGAGGATCAAGGGTTGTTATGATTCGGGAAGGGTTTAAAGAGTCCAAGTATTTTTCCTGCATGATTCTGCACCACTTGGTGTCTAGTTTGGAAACCATTTGCCACACAAGTTTACCCCCAAAGGCGATTCTTCTTTTAGATAATTCATGTAGACCGACACCCCCTCCCCCCTTATCATGTGCCATTTCCTGAATTGAAATAAGCGAGATCTTCTTTTCTTCTAACATATTGTCCCTCCATAAGAAATCTCTAATAAGTTTTTCAATCTGATGAATGACTCTAGTAGGGGCTTTGAGGACTAACATGAAGTAATTGGGAATGGTAGAAAGGCAATTTTAATTTGAAGTAACCTCCTTGATAAGGACATCTAGTGGGCCTTCCATGTGGAAATGGTATTCTTAATTTTGTCTATAATAGCTTTCTAATAACCTGACTTCTTGGCACCTACAAAAAAAGGAATGCCAAGATATATGGTGGGAAGAAACTCTTGAGAGAAACCCAAAGTGTCAACAATTTTCCTTGTGACGACATCATTTGTATTAAAAACATATATCTTTAATTTCTGAGCATTAATTCTTTGACTCGAGACTACCATGTAAAGATCCAAAGTTTTCCTGATCTACTTTGCCTCCTGAACATTTGATTTAACAAACAATAGTATGTCATCAACAAATAAAGAGTGTGTAACTAACATAGATGTACCTTCAATATGAGCACCCCTCCAAATCCCTTGACCATATTTAGACTTAATGATTCTACTAAAAACTTATGCCATAATTATAAATAGAGATGGAGATATGGGGTGTCCTTGTCTCACACCTTGCAAAGCAATAAAGAAACCAACAGGAACACCATTAATTAACACTAAAAAGTGAGCTCCTGAGATAAATACCCTAATCCACTTACACCACTTCTCAACAAATCCAAATTTTCTCAAGACTTTAAACATAAAAGACTAGTTAAGATTGTCATATGCTTTCATCATATCAAATTTGACTAACAAAGAAGATGCATTGCTAGAGTGGATGGAGTGCAACACTTCATGAGAAACTAAGGCATGTTCCATGGTTTCTCTTCCTGAAATGAAACAAAATTGTTCTGGGGATATGATTTTGATAATCAGTTTCTACAAACTCAAATAAATGGCTTTGGTAATAATCTTGTATATTGTATTGCATAACAAAATGGGCCTAAAATCTGCAAAAGTTGTTGGCTCTTTGATTTTTGGAATAATAGCAATATTTATAGTATTGAAAGTTTGGAGAATGGATGAGATCTTTCTTGACTCCTCCATTACAACCAACAATTCAAATCCTAAAACATCGTAGTATTTTTGGAAGAAAAGAGCTATAAAACCATTTGGACTCAGAGCCTTGTCTGGTGGGAAAGAAAAGACTACTTTACGGATCTCTTCAATTTTAAAAGGGGACAATAATTGTTGATTATCCAGAGGACAAACAATATGAGGAATATCATCCATAATCTCCTATTCTTGCACATCTAGTGGAGGGTCTGAAGAGGCAGGAGCAAGTAAGTTCTTAAAGTAATTAACTCCTTCATCTTGAATTTCTTGAGCATCTCGAAGGGTTTTACTTGAGGAGGCTTCCTTAATGGAAAATATAGTTGTTGGTCATTTGGTGGAATTGATTATGTGTTGTATTGATGTTTTGTCATTGATGCCAAAACTAGCTATTTGGATGCTTTACCAACACCCTTCTGGTCCATGTAGGTTGAGTGGTTTTTGGTTGTTTTGGATTTGGTATGATTCGTTAGGCTTAGGTATAGTTTGGTTATGGAATTGGCTTGTTCATGGTACTCATGCTCATATTCAGTAAGTTGGTTTTGGTCAGGTGATTAAATGCTATCCTGTTTGCTTAGAAGCTTGTCTTCTGGTTCAGGTGATGGTTTCACCAGTAGAGCTTTTGATGAAGACATTTGATGAATTGCATAAGTGGTGTTGGTGCAGCTTCTGGTGGAGTTTTAGGATGTTGTTGGTGATCATGTTCAAGACTTGGCAGATGGAGATCATTGTTGTAGTGTGTGGACCTATATTGGGTCCCGGTTGATATAGGTTATGGACCAGCTTTAATGAAGCATGTGGATTGGACCTCTCGATGTATTTCCAAGATGTATTGTTAGTCCCAACTGGTGCTATGAGGGGAGGGGTGAATCTTTACCGATTATATCAGATTTAACCTTAATCAATTTTTCTATTCATACTTAATACTTATCAGAATAAGAAGCATTAATAAACTACATGCACACACATGACCATTCACATAAGAACACCAAATTTATCTCATGGAAACCCAAATGGGAGAAAACCATGGTGTGAGTAGAAACTCACAAAATATGCACTCTTCTGGAGTACGCCCGGTGAGGAGCCATCCCTATTAGGAGATTACAAAGAAACTGTTATGTGCCACCCAGTTAAGGGATTTTCTTTAAGGCCTATTAGTTCATTTACCCTGTTAGAGGTAGCCTTGTTAAAGGACTTAGGATCATCAATTAAGGTGTCACCCGGTTAAAGTATTTTACAAAGGGACCTGTTAAAGTCCACCCGGTTAAGGGATTTTGAGTTGAAATGGTTAGAAAGAAGCAGGAAGTTGATCTACTAGAATAACTACTGATAGCTTGATCAGATCACATTGAATCTTATACTCTGTTTGCACCAGTTGTGTCTGCTCTGCACTACACCGGTTCTCTGCTCATACCCTTACCTCTGCACTCTGTCGGTCCTCTTGTCATACCCTTAGCTCTGCACTCTCTCACTCTACTTCATAGACACTATACTCTACTAAATCACTTAGCACTTCCTCATTCTTCACTCTGCACTTTGGATTGCCTCTCACAAGATTTGTACTTTGTAAATTTTTTGATCAAAAACATTTTGCATGAACTCAAAATTCTTTATACTCCCTCTGTTGTCATCTTCACTGTTGGTATTTTGGTTATGCTAATATGGTTATGTCATTGATTTCAACACCTATTAACACTTATCAACTCTAGCACTTTGGAGGATTGACAATATTCACCGGCAAGCAAGTGACTTATGCACAGTCACCGGTATCTGGTACACCGGTAGGATATATTGTTCATCAACATTTGGTTATGTTGAAGACATTGTTTGGACACTTTGTCTTGGAAATTTGTTCATCGGTATATTCATATTTGCATATTTGTTGTTACTAGCAAATAGGTCCAAAATAAGCACCAGTAGGCTTATCTATTCTAGATCAGCATGACACGCTCTGGAGATAATTTTGTTGTTATTGTAAATGCATTAAGCCGACATGTTGAATCAGATATTGCATCGGTTATTGATTTACTTGTAATTGATTTTATTGTAATATCTTTTAGAGCCAACCTACTAAAATTGGTCTTAGGTTATGGTATATATGTAAGATCTTATTTGTAAGATCGATATGTGATTGGAAAAAGGAATTGTAAGAAGGTATATGCGAGATTAAGTAGAGCTATACAAGCATACATCATTTGAAGGTGAAGCAAGGTTTTTGTGAAGGCAATCAGAACTACATAGGTACTAAATCCAACATATGAAGATGTTATTTTAAGCAGTACATCATTATTGGATTTAACCATCCAATTGTAGTCAATGTGACTCCTATTTGTGTTTGATCAGTGAGCTCTAGGCGCTTGGCCTTTCTGCATGTGCAGACCCCATTTGTATACACATACTATCTACAGTAGTATCATATGATTGTGGGTAAGGTTTCCCACCGTGGTTTTCCTCCTTATAGGGTTTCCACATACAAATATTGGTGTTATGTGTTGTGGATGTTATTGTCTTTTTGTTTCACGCATCAATCTTTACCAGTACTGTAATTAACTGATAAACTGTCTACCGACATAAAGTTTGGTTTACTAGTATTAAGCATTAAGGTTGGTTAACTTGTTTCTAGTTTGAATTTATTTGACAACTGATTCACCCCCCCTCTCAATTGTCTCTAGGACCTAACAATTGGTATCAGAGCCTAGTTCTCTTTTTGCAGAAGTTTAATAGCTTGAGGAGATCAAATGTCTACTAACTATTTCAGGAAGGACAGTCCTAAACTTGATGAAACCAACTATGGCATATGAAAGATTAGAATGGAGACACATCTTAATTGCATTGGAAAGGACATCTGGGATGTTACAAAGAATGGCTATATTGCTCCTACTCAAAGTCAGCCTAATCCACCTACCTTAGGAAAAGATGAAGAAAATGATTGCAAAGCAAGGGAAGCACTTTTGAGCACATTATTAGATCAGAAAATCATGGGATTATCAGATAGGTCTACTGCTAAAGCTATTTGGGATCATTTGGAAACATTGAAAGAAGAAGATTCCACAATCAAAATTGCAAAACTTGAAATCTTCCGGGTTAGGTATGAAAATCTGAAAATGGAAGAAGATGAAAGGATTTCTACTTTTATGGAAAGAGTAAATGAAATTATTTTGGGTATTAAATGTTGTGGAGGAACCTTAAGTGAAGATGAAATTGTTTTAAAAGTATTAAAAGGATTGCCACCGACATATAAAATGAAAGTTACTGCTATAAATGAGTTAAGAACAATGCCTAATACATCAGTAACTAGGGATACATTGATTGGAAAACTTTCAACTTTTGAAATTGAGGAATTTGGTCCTGTTGCTACTATAAAGACAGATTTAGCTTTTAAGGAATCAACATCATCTACACCATCATTTGACAAGTCTGATTGGAAAGCCTTTTATGGAAGAGAACTTGAAGAAAGCAAGAGAGAAAATGAAGAACTTGAAGAACTTGAAGCACTATTTGCAGGGAAAATGCCTAAAGGTCCAGTTGGAAGCAAGTATGAAGGTAAAGCACCCTTTAAATGCTTTAACTATAACAAGATTGGTGATATGGCTTCAAGATGCCTTGATAGACATGCTAGACTAAGAGAAGAAGCTAGAAGAACATACAAGCCTAACCCTGAATATCAAAGATATAGATATAAGAAGAATAAAGATAAATCTTGTTATCTTGCTAATGAAGGAGTCACTGATGATTCTGATGAGGATCTGGTAGACAATGGATGGGCTTTTGTTGCTATAACAGAAGATAACCCAACACCTACTGTTCAACCGGTAGAGCAGGCCCTAGAAGCTAAAGTTGAAGTTAAGGATGAATGGATCATTAATTTAGGATGTTCACATCATATGACTGGTGATAAAGGTAAATTCTTGAACTTTCAAGAGTATAATAGAGGTGTGGTAAGATTTGGAGATGATAAAACTTGTTTGATGAAAGGAAAAGGTACTATATCTCTTGATGGTAAGCATAATACTAACAATGTTTACTATGTAGAAGGTTTAAAGCATAATCTTTTGAGTGTTGGTCAATTAGTTGAAAAATGATTTCAGTTACAATTCAAGAATGGAAAATGCAAAATTATGAATAGAATTGGTTTTGAAATTACAACCGGTAATCAAACTAGAGGTAATCTCTTTCATTTGAATAACAATGAAAAGACATGCCTGATTGCACATATTGATGAAAGTTGGCTATTGCATAAGAGAGCATGTAAACTTTGATTATATGGTAAAAATCAGTACTACTAAGGCAGTTAGAGACTTACCTAAGATTGTCAAACCTCACAATCCGGTATGTAAGGAATATCAATTTGGAAAACAAGTTAGAGCATCTTTTAAAAGTAATCCAGAAAAATCCAATAATGCTCTTGACTTAATTCACATTGATTTATGTGGTCCAACTAGAACTAAAAGTTTACAAGGTAATAGATATTTCATGCTAATCATTGATGACTATTCTAGAATGTGTTGGGTTACTTTTCTTAGAGAAAAATCAGAAGCACTTGGGAAATTCAAACTATTCAAGGCAATTGTAGAAAATGAAACCAGTAAGAAAATCAACAGTCTGAGATCAGATCAAGGAGGTGAATTCACATATAAGGAATTTAATGCATTCTATGAAGTGAATGTAATCAGAAGATAGTTATCAGCACCCCGAACACCATAGCAAAATGGAGTTGTAGAAAGGAAAAATAGAACTATCTTGGATGCAGCTAGAAGTATGTTATCAGAAGCAAATCTACCACATGTATATTGGAGAGAGGCAGTAAGCACAACGGTATATACATTCAACAAAGTTCACATCAAAGGTGAAACCAGTAAGATCCCTCATGAACTATGGTTTGGTATTACTCCTACTCTTAAATATTTTAGAATATTTGGAAGTAAATGCTAAATTAGAAGAGATGAGTATATTGGCAATTTTGATCCTAGAAGTGATGAAGGAATATTTCTTGGTTATTCATCTAAGAGAAAAGCATATAGATGTTTAACAAGAGATTGCAGAAAATTGTTGAGAGTACAAATGTGAACATTAATGAACAATTTAGAGGAACTTCAAGGTATATAGACTCTGAACTGGCAACAGAAATACTGACAAATGAACCTACATTGAACCCACTGGTATAGAATGAAGATCTAGTTACCCCGGTATCATCTGAAAAATTCCACTGTAACTGAGGAACAACAACAAACAAAGACACCCTGATATGTAAGACTGAATCACTCAGAAAATTAGATAATTGGGAACAAGTATCAAGGAGTTATGACAAGAGGAAGACTGGCAAATGAAGAGGTATGTCTTATTTCTCAAATTGAACCATCATGAATTAATGAGGCATGTGAAGATAAGCACTGGATTAAAGCTATGGAAAAGGAACTAGAACAAATTGAGAAGAATAACACATGGACATTAGTTCCCCGGCCTAAAGACAAAAATGTGATTGGAACAAAATGGGTATTCAGAAACAAACTTAATGAAGATGGTAAGGTAATCAGAAATAAAGAAAGACTAGTGTGTAACGAATATTCTAAAAAAGAAGGAATTGATTATAATGAAACCTTTGCACCGGTAGCTAGAATTCAGGTAGTCAGATTATTCTTGGCTTTTGTAGCACACAAGAACTACAAAGTATATCAAATGGATATTAAATGCGCATTTTTGAATGGAGATCTTGAAGAAGAAGTTTACGTTGAGCAACCTAATGAATTTTCTTTGATAGATAACAAAGATATGGTTTGCAGGTTAAGGAAAGCTTTGTATGGGTTGAAGCAAGCTCCAAGAGCTTGGTATGCTAGATTGGATAAATAAATTTTGAGGATTGGATTTTCTAAAGGTAATGCTGACAGCAACTTATACTATAAAGTGACTAATGATGACATCTTGGTTATAGAAGTTTTTGTTGATGATATAATCTTTGGAGGAGAAGATGGATTATGTAAAGACTTCTCTATTGAAATGCAACAAGAATTTGAAATGTCTATGATTGGAGAGATAAAATTCTTTTTAAGATTGCAGATTTCATAGATTAATAAAGGTATATTCTTGAGTCAATCCAAGTACTTGAAGGAGATGCTAAACAAATTTGGGATGGAGCACTCTAAACCGGTAAGCACACCTATGACTACAAATGACAAATTATCACTAAGGGATGAATCTACACTTGTTAGACCGACTAGGTACAAATATATGATAGGAGACCTACTGTATTTGACACAAGCAAGACCTGATATTATGAATGCAGTATGTATTGTTTCAAGATTTCAAAGTAATCCTAGAGAAAATCAAGAATTACTAGTAAAAAGGATTTTTCGATACTTATAAGGCACTACAAATCTTGGTTTATGGTATCCTAGAGATTGAAACTTTGAATTATGTGCATACACAGATGCAAATTGGGCAGGAGATGTGAATGACAAAAAAAGAACCACTGGCAGAGAATTTTTTCTTGGAAGCAAATTAATTTCTTGGTTGAGTAAGAAACAAAGTTGCACATCTTTATCAACAACAGAATCAGAATATGTTGTAGCAGCAACTAACTGTAAACAGGTATTATGGCTTAAGCAAATGTTGAAGGACATAAAGGTAAAATGCAAGGAACCTATAACTATGTATTGTGATAACACTATAGAAATTGATATATCTAAGAATCCGATAGTACATTCTAAAATTAAACATGTTTCTATCAAATTGAATTTTATGAAAGAGAATGTTGAAGCAAAAGAAGCAAAACTAGTTTATGTGAATACTAAAGAGCAGATTGCAGATATTTTCACTAAGCCTTTGCCTAAGAAGACTTTTGAATATCTCAAAGATCAGCTTGGGGTCATACTCCCACCGGTAGAGACTTAGATAGTTGATGTTTGTCATCAACCAATAAAATTAACAGAGAAATATTTTACTCCGGCCTTGATTATGAGAGATAATTCTTAGGGGGAGTAGTTGGTATACCAAATTTGTTGGTATTTTGTATTTGAACCTGGCTTTTGTATTGGCTTTGGCATTTGATGTCAAAGGGAAAGAGATTGATATGGAAAAACATAAGGAAAACATATGTTACTCTCAGGGGGAGAGATTTTTACTTTGGGAGAGATTGATTACTCTTTGTATCTAAATTTTGATTTCTGGTTATGATCTCTTTTGGGAGATTGTTGGTTTTTGGTATTTGGCATTTCTGTTTTGGCACTTTGATGGTTTTTCCATCTTGTGTTGCCATCAATGCCAAAGGGGGAGATTGTTGGTATTTTGGTTATGTTGATATAGTTTTGTCATTGATGTCAACACCTATTAACACTTATCAACTCTGGCACTTTGGAGGATTGGCAATGTTCACCGACAAGCAAGTGACTTATGCACAGTCACTGGTATCTGGTACACCGGAATGATATATTGTTCACTAACACTTGGAATGACATAGAAAACACTTGGTTATGTTGAAGACATAATTTTGAAAGTTTTTCTTGAAGATTTGTTCATTGGTAATTTCTTATTTGCATATTTGTTGTTACCAGCAAATAGGTCCAGAATAAGCACCGATAGGCTTATCTATTCCAGATCAGCACGACACACTTTGGAGATGATTTTGTTGTTATTGTAAATGCATTAAGCTGACATGTTGAATTGGATATTGCATTGGTTATTGATTTACTTGTAATTGATTTTATTGTAATAACTTTTAGAGCCGACCTACTAAAATTTGTCTTAGGTTATGGTATATATGTAAGATCTTATTTGTAAGATCGATATGTGATTGGAAAAAGAAATTGTAAGAAGGTATATGCAAGATTAAGTAGAGCTATACATGCAGACATCATTTGAAGGTGAAGCAAGGTTTTTGTGAAGGCAATCAAAACTACACCGGTACTGAATCCAGCATATGAAGATGCTATTTTAAGTAGTACATCATTATTGGATTTAACCATCCAATTGTAATCAGTGTGACTCCTATTTGTGTTTGAGTAGTGAGCTCTAGGCACTTGGCCTTTCTGCATGTGTAGACCCCATTTGTATACACATACTATCTGCAACCGTATCATTTGATTGTGGGTAAGGTTTCCCACCATGGTTTTTCCCCTTATAGGGTTTCCATGTACAAATATTGGTTTTATGTGTTGTGGATGTTATTGTCTTTCTATTTCATGCATTAATCTTTACTGGTACTGTAATTAACTGATAAACTGTCTATCAGCATAAATTTTGGTTTGTCGGTATTAAGCATTAAGGTTGGTTAAGTTGTTATTGGTTTGAATGTATTTGACAACTGATTCACCCCCCCTCTCAGTTGTCTCTGGGACCTAACAAGGTGTTTCCTTAATCAATGCAATCACAAATCTTGGTAGATTCAAACTCAAATCTTTCTGCTCTTTCTTTGTGTGTCCTGCAACAATTCCACCAACTACTCATCCAAATCTGTCACCGTATCCCTTAAAAATAGCAACTTCTGGGTCGAGTTCAGTCCTTTAAATGTGAACCAAAAAATCCACAAGAAATCATGGCTTAACTACATGGTGACTGAGGTTGAATTCACTAACCTTTAGTTTGGCATTATCACAAACTAACCAACTCACCTTTTGCCATCACAACTTTGTAGCCGATCACCGCTTCTAGATTTACGATGACCACCTATCTTCCTTCTGCTTCATCGGCCTACCGTATACCACTATGCTCTTCATTATCGGTTCATCCTTTGCTACCGATTTGTAGTACTTCCATCAACCCTCTTTTCATATTTACTGATGAGGTTCTGGTTTGCATAGGACCTCAAACCTTCTTGCCTAATACACCTTTTGTGACTACATCATCATTAGAATAGCCAACTTTAAGATCTGACCTTAACACCGATCTTCTTGAATGATAGACTGGTTGGCTTAGTTTGTCTTCCCTTGAACCAATTGAACCTTGATCATCTATCTCTAATACTACTTCCATGTTGTTTGCAAGCCATCATCTTTGCTACTGAGATACACCACCCCACCAGTCACTATTAGTCATCAATGACAAATCTCAGCTAATATACTGGTTCAATGGATTAACCAGTTTTGTCAATATCAGTAATGCCAATAATCTCCCCCTTTGGCATTGATGGCAACACTTCAGAATTTGTCTTATAAGTTTCTCCTACATGTACTTTCTTTATTTCTATACTGGTCATTAATTTTTCTTTGAGTAATGAGTATCTCCCCCTAACACTGGCAATACTTAGACCATTCTAACCACTTCTAGCAACCCTCTACTTCAGCAACCCGCTACTCAACACTACTACACACATTCTACACACTACTCAACAATACTCAAACACTATAATAATCTCCCCCTTTGACAACAATTCCAAATATGTATTTCAATACACTGACAAGACTGCTCCCCCTAGCTGGAGTAGTCCACACTTGTCAATCTAGTCTTAGAAATTCTTCATAAAGAAAGCATACCAAATTGATGTAGAGCCCTCCTTCACTTACTTTAATGCAGGTAGGGGTATCACCCCTAGTTTACATTTGAGATACTCAAAGGTGTCCTTCGGTAGTGGCTTGGTGAAGATATCAACAACATGTTCTTTTGTTGGTATATACTCCAATCTTACTTCCTTGTCTTGAACCTGTTCTCTGAGGTAGTGGTATTTGATAGCTATATGCTTTGGCTTGGAATGCATCACCGGATTCTTGGATATGTTGATAGCACTTGTATTGTTATAGTGTATCACCACAGGTTCAGTCACCTGTTCTTGGATACCTTCCAATATCTTCTTGATCCATACTACCTATGTACAGTTGATTGCAACAGCCACATACTCTACCTCAGCTGTGGATTGAGAGATGCAATTTTGTTTTTTGCTTGTCCATGACACAATCTTGTCTCCAAGAAAGAATGTACCTCCACTAGTGCTCTTTATGTCATCAATGTTCCCTACCCAATCTGCATCGGTGAAGACACTTAAGTTGAAATCTCCCTTATGTGGATACCAAAGACCATACTCATCAGTCCCCTTAAGGTATCTAAATATTCTCTTGACTACCACTATATGAGTCTCTTTTGGATTTTCAAAAAATCTAGCAACCAAGCCAACTTCTTGTGCTATATCCGGTCTACTGTGTACTGCATATTGCAACTTACCAATCATGGATTGGTAGAGTGTCTCATTTACTTCATTAGCCTCATCATTTTTCAAGATCTTGCAACCTATAACCATGGGAGTTCCAATAGGTTTGGAATCTTCCATTCCAAAATTCTTCTGTATTTCCCTTATGTACTTGGTCCGGCTAATGAATATACCATTCTGTAGCCGAGATACTTGTAGACCGATGAAGAATTTTATTTCACCGATCATGGATATTTCAAATTTTCGCTTCATTTCATCTGAAAAACCTTTTCTCATCTCATCATCTCCCCTAAAGATGATGTCATCTATGAAGATATCTGCAATTGGATATTTTTCATCTTCTCCAATTTTCAAGTACAAGTTACAGTTGTCAGTGGTTCTTATGAATCCTATACTTGGTAGGTATGAGTGTAGCCTCTCATACTAGGCTCTTGGTGCTTTCTTTAGTCCATACTGAGTGTTCTTTAGTTTACACATCATATCTTTTCCATCTTTTGAAGAAACCCTTCTGGTTTCTCTATGTACACTTCTTCTTCTAGAACACCATTCAAGAATGCCGATTTGACATCCATTTGAACTTCTTGTAAGAAACATAAACAAGCAAAATTCTGACCCCTTCCAATCTGGCCACCAGTGCAAAGATCTCTCCATAATCCAAACCTTCTTCCTGTGCATACCCTTTGTAGACTAACCTTGCTTTATTTCTTACTACTTGACTGGTTTCATCCATTTTGTTTCTAAACATCCATTTGGTGCCTATCACATTTTTGTTCTTTGGTCTGGGCACGAGAGCCCAAGTTTTATTTTTCTCAATTTGCTCTAGTTCTTCCTCGATGGCTTTGATCCGGTCTTCATCTTTTAGAGCCTCCTTTTCTATTTTGGGCTCAATTTTGGAGAGTAGATAGGTACTCTCTCTTTCTCTTCTTCCATTCAATACTCCCGCATCTTTATCACAAATGATATTGTCAGCAGAGTGATTGTTTCTAACACACCTTTCTAGTAATTGTTCATTTCTTGGAGATTATTCTACTGGTTGTGCAGGTTCTACTTCACATGCTTCCTCATTTTCTGCTACAATGGGATTCTCTTCAGCAGGTTTGACCGGTATAGTGTACTCGAATCCTTGATAATCCTCTAGTTCACTCTTTCTATCCTGTTCATTTTTCTCAGAGAACTAATCCAGTCTAAAATTGGCACTCTCCACAATCTTATCAGTCCTTTTGTTCAAGCACTGATATGCTTTACTCTTTGTGGAGTAACCTAAGAGGTTCCTTCATCACTCTTGGTATCAAACTTTCTAGAGTACTCATCCCTCTGGATATAGCACTTGCTTCCAAACACTTTGAAATATCTCACATTGGGTGAGTATCCACACCATAATTCATAGGGAGTTTTATTTGTCCCTTTCTTCACCTGTATCCATTTCAAGGTATAAACAACAATGCTTACTGCTTCTCTCCAAAAGATATGTGTAATATCCTTTTGTATCATCAGAGTCATCGTATAATCAATCATATTTTTGTTCCTTCTTTCAGCCACCCCATTCTGCTGAGGTGTTCTGGGTGCAGACATCTATCTCATAATCCCCTGTTCTTCACAGTAATTTATGAATTCTTGAGAGGTGAACTCTCCTCCTCTATCTGATCTCAAATATTTTAGACTCTTACCAGTTCCTCTCTCTATTCAAGCCTTGAAGACCTTAAACATGTGAAAGGCTTCAAATTTTTCTTTCAAGAACACAACCCACATCATTCTTAAGAAATCATCTACAAACAACATGAAGTACCAGTCCCCATAGAAACTCTTAGTTCTCATAGGACCACACAAATTTGTATGCACTAATTCTAGCACATTCTCAAATGAATAAGATTTGTTGTTGAAGCTAGATCTGGTCATCTTTCCTAGTTGACATTCTTTACACATAGTATTCTCAGGTTTCGTAATGTCAGGCATACCTCTGACAAACTTCATTTTCCTTTGCTATACTATCAAAATTTACATGACATAATCTTTTGTGCCATAGCTAACTATCTTCTACCTTTTCCATTAGGCAACATCCTACAATGGAGTCTAGGTAGAACAGATTACCTCTAGTTTGTTTACCAGTAGGAATCAGACTTCTTGATTTATCATTTATTTTGCATATTCCCTCATTGAATTCTAACCAATAATCCTTATTGTTAAGTTGTGTAGCACTTAATAGACTATACTTTAGCCCTTCTACCCATTAAACATCATCACAATTAGCTTTATCATTTAGGGCTATAGATCCCTTACCTTTTATTGCATAAGGAGCATTGTTGCCCAATCTTACCAATCCTGCATCACAGTCTTCCATGCTGAGGAATTTGTTTCTGTCACTGGTCATGTGGTGAGTGCAACCACTATCAATTACCCAGTCTCCACACCAGTTTGAACTAGAGATCTGTGCCATACCACTTTCCTATGTGTTATCTTCCTTTACGACTACAAATTCAATTCCATCTCCATCAAATCCTTTTGATTCTTCATCGGTAACTTCTTCTTCTGCAAGATAGCACTCCTTCTTCCTCTTGTCTTTGTAGCTTCTAAAATTATCCTTCCTAACATCTAGATGCAATAAGACCTATTCTATTGCAAGAGAAAGACTTCAAGGGGAGCTTACCTTTATACTTTCATTTTCCTCTTGGCAGCCTTCTTGCTAATAGAGCTTCAATCTCATCTTGTTCCTATTCCTCAGACAACAGGTTGTCATGTTCATGAGAATGACCGATTCTTGTAGAAGAACTATTTCTAGTTTCTTTTCTTCTCCTTGTTGATGCAGGTATCATGGAATCTCTGAAGGCAACATAAGTCTTTGGCATATTGTTATCATAGTTGCTTAGTTCAAAGGAAGTTAACTTAACGATCAGTGAGTCAAGTGAAACACTCACTGTTCCTAAAGATCTGAGTTCCTAAATTGTAGAAACCCTTATGGCATATTGTGGTAGCAAGGTTCTCAAGATTTCGCTGACTGTTGTTCACCAAAAGTGATAACCCAAGAACACCTGCAATTGATCTATGAAGTAGCCAATTCAATCTACGAAGAACCTCAGGGCTTGGACAACATGACAAGGATATGAATCCTTCTACTCTTCAGGCTCTGCAAAACCTAGGCGGGTATACCTTTGATGCTTAGAATTAAACCTATTACACACCTATGACAACATCAACATAAATAGATAGATCTCACCCGGGCTCCAAAACAAGTAGTTTATTGCAGATGGGCTAGATCTACACATAAAACTCAACTATGCTTGAGCATGAGATAAATGAAACATTTCAAAACATTACATAAACTAATGATATTCTGATTGGATTTTAAATTGGTTTGAGAACCCCCTTAATTGCAAGATCAGTGCCTTATCCAAGGGCAACAGAGTCATACATCAAACTATAAATGAAAGCTTCGATTGCAAATCCACCTTCATTATTAAATATTCATGCATTAATGCCTTGCATAAATGCATTACTAAGATCATTCACAAAATCATCAGATCTTGAAACTATATTCCATTTTTCATGATTTATTACAGAATTTAAATCCTTCCTTGAAGAATCCCTGCAAACAATCATAACTATCTCCTTGAGATAACAAATTTCATCCTCCTTGAGGATCTGATTTGATGAAAGGGAAATACAAATCTAGAGACAATCCTGTGTGAATTTATGTATGCCTTACATACACAAGAACCTGCAACTGAGAACACCTATAGGAAGAATTGAACTCCATTACTAAAGGAAAATCCCTGCCCTGTACAATTTTGAAGAAAACTCAGAATTGGAAGCCATGAAAATTGGAGCCACTCTCATAGAATTTTGGAACCCTTACAAATGAGAAGAATTGGGAATAAGAAGGAGAGGGAATAAAATCAAATCTGCAACTGAAATTGCCAAGTGTCTCCTCTCTAACTGAATTTCATTCCCATTGAAACTGCTCCCAAAATATCTGATCTTTGTCAAAATTGACTACATAATTGGATTCTTCACGCTGAGAGCTTTCTTGAAACATATAATACTTCATATTTTGGCCAAAAATACAACCCTGGGCAAATTAATCTTTTATGTGTGCACAATCATTTAAATTTTTGAATTATTCAATATAGTTGAAACTATATCATTAACATGATTTTAATTTTGATTTTTGCCTCCTTTTTGGCCTGACACCTTGCCACGTGGTGGGACCTGATTGGCTGATGGGGTTGACTGGATGCCACCTGGGATGACTCCTCATCACCACCATGTCATCTGCTTTGTCACTGCCACTTGACCGCCATGTGTATGCTACCTAGGTGCCACCTCTGCGCCACATCATCACCACCAGGACAGGAGCTACCAGCTGGACATCTAACTATACTTGCCACATCATCACCACCTAGACTTCACCATTTTGCATTTTTCCTTTCGCCATTTCACGGCCTCTAACGGGTGAGCATCTTCAAGCTCCAAAATCGCACAGACCATCCGATCAACCCAAACTTGCTCGATCTTTACCACTGCTGCATTTTCGTCAAACCATTTTGCCATTTCATGGCCTCTAACGTTCGTGCATCTTTGGCCTGCGAATCAACTCGCTTCATCGGATCATCTCAGACCTGCTCACTGGTTAAGCCAACCCTTCCCTGCAAAATTCGCCTGTTTGCCTTGGGAAGCATGCATGCGTGGGGTCCACCTAGTTGCCACTCATTCACCACCTCTGGTCACCTTGGGATCCACACCCACATGCGTGCAGTTCACCTTGGGCGCCTAACAACACTGTTCATCAAAAGCCCATATGGCTTTGACATTATAGATGTGTGGGCTTTTTCTTATAAACATTAAAAACTATCACTTCCCAACGAATGTGGGATAATGTGTTTGCCTAGGAATGCACTTTTTTGAAGCAATCTCTAAGACTTTAATGGTGCCTGGTGTTTGCATTTGTTTGATTTCTCCACTCTCTTCTTCAACCACCACGTGAACTTTGGAATAGCAGGTTGTTTCCAATTCACTCCCCATAATAAACCATAATCCATTTCAAGCAATAACCATGGAATATTTATATCTGGAAAAATTCGCTATAAAGAGGACCTTGCCCGCTTTGATCCCCATTGTAACAATTGGGTATTGAGTGCTATTCCACTGTTACCCCTAAATTGTTCACTAATTACAGCTCAAGATCCTCCAGTTTTGACTCCATTCATTCCAAATGGTTCTCCAAGATCACCTTGACAATTTGTTGCACCACAATGGCACTTCACATTCGGTTCGAACTGTATAAACCTATAATCACCAACCCTTATATCTTGTGCTACAAAAATGCCAACTCTAGTCTCTCCAACATACCACACAAGAGGGGAAAACTAGCAATTGCACTTGCTGTGGAAGTTTTTCAACATTCCATATGCCACGTAGAAAGTAGAATGGACCTAGACTTCCACGTGAGGAGGGGATGGTTTGGCTGGAGCTGTAGAAACTCATTTACACCTACCAAAGGAGCTCCATGCTATACATCTGCTCACCCATGCTATAGACCCAACAACCTATGCCTTTTACCTTTGCAACTCACAGTATTTGAGGAATGTTAGCAGCCCACAATGCTTGGAGGATGTGAGAAGCCTGTGGCATTTGGAACTATACCTACTAATGTACATTTGTTGTCTCCAATTGCCCCTTTCATCAGTCACGTGGTAGGTGAAGCTGGTGCTAGCAAATTGCAATTGGAATTTCAAATTTCCACACCACGTCATGTTGCCATTGCTTGAGGTTTCAATTCTTTTTACACAACCACGTTGACATGCTCTACTGAAACATTAGCATGAGAGTGTTAAATATAGATTCATAGGTTGCATCCACAACACCCACTGCCATCATAGCTGGATGATTATCCCAATGCTTGCTCCTAAATTCTCCATTCACTTGCCTCTTTGAATAATCGCAATCAAAATTTAGATACTCAGGAATTCTCGCAGTGAGCCAACATTGACCGTGACCATATTCGCCATATGAGTGGCTTGATTGTTTGCAAATTTCTCTAGCATCATCATTTGTCAAATGGGATATTGCATGCCATGAAATAAGAACAATTCGCCACAAAAAATAGTGCACAAGCATGAGCCAGGTCGGGCCCCAAAGTTGGTCTGACTAGAAAATTTTTTTGTTTTCAAGCGACTAGCCTTTGAAATGCTTTAGACACCTTAAACGCACCTTTGGAAATGATTGGCATCGCTTTCGGATCATAAAATTGCATTTTGCAACCTTTAGGCGATTACACCACATTTTCGCATTTAATCGCGAAGACGTAATTTTCAATGTGGTCAAAACACCTTTCTAGATCTCGCCATCTAATAGGTGTGTACTCTGATATGCAAGCATGAAATATACCAAATGGTTTCTCAAGATGAGTCCCGAGCGGAGAGATATTAACTAGCAAAAATGGCCAACTGGCTTTGTCGACACTACGGACCTGATGAAGTCAATGTTCTAGCAACACATGACATCTTTCTCAAAAATACCAAACGACCTCCATAGGCTCTCAAATTTGAAATATAGGTACCTTGAAGTACATATTAAAACTTAGAAATATTAGTTTGATCACAAGACTGACAAGATGCAAATGGCGCGCTCATGAAAATGGCTACATTAATTGATATAACACTGAAAGTACGGATAACTGAAAACGATGGCTAAATGAACCCTTTTGAAAACCGATCAAACGGATTGGCAGAGGCTTGAAATTTGAAACGTAGCTCATCATTTATACCAAAAATATCCTAGAATAAACATTCTATCATGAAACTTACTGAGGAAACTTTTACACTTGTGCAAAACAGGGCTCCGACTAGCTGTTGAAGCGGGGACTAGTCAAACTACACAAACTGCAAATGGATTTGGCTTTGAAAACTAAACAAATGGATTTGTCAAGAATTGAAATTTTTCACGTTGACTCACATTTACGCATATAATTGAATCCATTTTGAAATTATCCATGGCAATCAACAAGGCAAAAGATGTAATCGCTCAAATTAGGTGACTCAATAAAATCTGCATTTGTGCCTAAAATGCACATTCAGCTCACCCCTCGAAATGGGTACCTCATAAACTTATCCAAACTGAATTCTGAAAGTTTCACATCACTGCATAGGCCAAATGAAAGGTGTACAATAAGTTTCCAAAGCCTTACCCCTTGAAAATCAACTGGCTCGATTTTGCCCTCTCGCAAACTAGGCCATTCAAACTGACTCATTTAGAAACTTTTCTTACATGCAAAGCAAAATTTTGAAATGGGCCTCTAAAATTGACTCAAATTTAATGAGTCTCAATAGTGGCTCTGATTGGGGATAGTTGATTACAATATCAACACAAGAATCCAGATATCTATGGTTAAGCAGACCACCCAAAAACAGATCACTTCTCTTCTCATCTCAAAGGGCTTCCTTATTCTACCCAAACAACAGGGCACTTTATTGAAAACCACACAACAGAAGAAAAACAACTATACAAGATATACAACTTATAAATGGCCCTGGGCCATCAAAACTGAAATCGATTCTTACCTCTGTCAAACACATGATTTTTGTTTCCACAAATCAAAGGTAAGCTGAAATCATCATTCACATCTGCCTAATCAAAAACACTTCCACTTCTAATCAGTTGGTCACATAAAACATAATCATTTATAATCATGATATCTTTGAAAATCAAACACACGCTGAGAGGGTTGGTCACTAGGTGAGAGAAGAGTGCCATATTTTTTACCATCACTTCTCTGCTGAAATGAGAAGTAATCCGACTCCCTCTGAAAGTTGGGAATATCAGACAGATCCTTATTGCTAGTTTGCTGAAATAATAAACACTCTTTCACAATAATATCCCACAAACTAGAGAGGAAAACTTCCTCATAACATGACTGCACTTCAACTTGCTGATCACAATTTCTGTCAGCACTTTGCATACATGAAAATACATGATTTTTACTTGCCAATGGTTCGTTTCCTCCTTGCAAATCTGAGAAAAATACCCTAGATTTGTTGTGTCTTTGAAAAGGTAGATCCACATAATGCATATCAAAACTAGAGTTCATATCAACATATGAATCTACATCATCATACCTATCAACCATATACGCATTATCATTTTGTCTATCAAACATAGGAAGATAATCAACATCATAAGTATCATTTTTTACACCCTCAAAAACATCATCAGTATCAAAACATATACTGAATGGGTATGAAAGATTGGGCACATTTTTGAATCCACATCTCTAAAAATCAGCAGCTAAGAGTTTTGAAATTTGCTCACTACATAGTGAACCTCCTTCTTGATTTTCATTTTCCTTGGCTTCATCCTCTGAGCTGTAAACATTGTCCCAATCTGATAAGGGTATTGGATCTGCAGTGCTCATGTCTCTATGCACATTTATTTCATCATCACAACAACTTGCATCTGCATTATATCCTTTATCATGATGCTCATAATGTGTTGGTACATGTTGCAACATAGTTTCACAACTTTGTTTGCCAACATTTTGTGGATTGAAATCAACCACAAGGTGATCTACATCATTAGCATCTAAAACCTCAACGGGCTCATGATTAGTTGAACAATCACTATTCTCACAAATTTCTTCTCACTCTGAATACACATCTAAACTGTCATATTAAGAATAATCACATTTAGCATCATAGGAGGTACATCCACTTAGGGGCTCATCTCATTCATTATTTTCAATCTTGTGTATATTTTCAGATCGAATTCTTTCAATCATATCTATCCATCATTTAATACATTCAACACATTCTTCTCTGAAGGCAGTAGACCAATTAACTGAGTCAGGCTCATAAAGCTCTAAGAATAACTCAATCAAAACATACTCATGGGGTCTAGCATTAGCTAAAAGCTCATTTGATGTAGCTAAATATCTTCCATAGAAAACATATGATGATTCTTCTATTTTTCTTTTCCCTACTTTCCTTCTTAAAAACCAGACAAACTTCTCTTGGATCTTTTGAAGACATAGTTTAATTTCTCTATCAATCTCTTTCAGATTTGACAAAGGATTTTTAGATCTAGGAACTACACCTGGATCCATCAATTTTATAGCATTCACTGAACCATTATCATGCATCTTACTATTTTAAAAAATCTTTTAAAACCTTGCAGTCAATAACTTCAGAACTACATACTTCTTTGATCATTTAACTGAAATTTATTTCAAAAACATGAAGTCTACATACTGTAAATTTATTTTCCTTTTAACAGTGATCTTTTCACCTCATAAGGAACATAAATTATCTCATTAATACTTTGAGGAATACCCGGAGAAAAATTGCTGCTGCTGTTCACTTCACTTCTGACTGGAAATTTAAAGAAATCCTCCAAATCTCAGGTTCATTCTTATAGAGTCGCTACCTCCCTGAAGAGGAATAAAATTTAACCACTAATCTTCACTCTGAAACACTTTCAGATTTCTGGGTCTCACCACACATAGTAGAGTCGCATACTATTTTGAAATTTCTTAGCAATAAAGATTTCCAGGGTACACACTTTCAAATCTGAAAATGACTTTCAGATTTCTAAACTTCTAAGACTCTTCCCCAAATGAATTTTGGCCAGACTCATGGGATTTGATTCAACATGAATTATTACAACACGTCCCTGGTAGAGTCACCATTTTTGTTGTTCACCAAAAGTGATAACCCAAGAACACCTGCAATTGATCTATGAAGTAGCCAATTCAATCTATGAAGAACCTTAGGGCTTGGACAACATGACAAGGATAGGAAACCTTCTACTCTTCAGTCTCTGCAAAACCTAGGTAGGTATACCTTTGATGCTTAGAATTAAACCTATTACACACCTATGACAACGTCAACATAAATAGATACATCTCACCAGGGCTCCAAAACAAGTAGTTTATTGCAGATGGGATAGATCTACACATAAAACTCAACTATGCTTGAGCATGAGATAAATGAAACATTTCAAAACATAACATAAAGTAATGATATTTTGATTGGATTTTAAATTGGTTTGAGAACCCCCTTAATTGCAAGATCAATGCCTTATCCAAGGGAACCAGAGTCATACATCAAACTATAAATGAAAGCTTCAATTGCAAATCCACCTTCATTATTAAATATTCATGCATTAATGCCTTGCATAAATGCATTACTAAGATCATTCACAAAATCATCAGATCTTGAAACTATATTCCATTTTTCATGATTTATTACAGAATTTAAATCCTTCCTTGAAGAATCCCTGTAAACAATCATAACTATCTCCTTGAGATAACAAATTTCATCCTCCTTGAGGATCTGATTTGATAAAAGGGAAATACAAATCTAGAGACAATCCTGTGTGAATTAATGTATGCCTTACATACACAAGAACCTGCAACTAAGAACACCTATAGCAAGAATTGAACTCTATTACTGAAGGAAAAGCCCTGCCCTGTACAATTTTGAAGAAAACTCAGAATTGGAAGCCATGAAAACTGGAGCCACTCTCATAGAATTTTGGAACCCTTACAAATGAGAAGAATTGGGAATAAGAAGGAGATAGAAGAAAATCAAATCTGCAACTGAAATTGCCAAGTGTCTCCTCTCTAACTAAATTTCATTCCCATCAAAACTTCTCCCAAAATATCTGATCTTTGTCAAAGTTGACTACATAATTGGATTCTTCACGCTAAGAGCTTTCCGGAAACATATAATACTTCATATTTTGGCTAAAAATACAGCCCTGGGCAAATTAATCCTTTATGTGTGCACAATCATTTAAATTTTTGAATTATTCAATATAGTTGAAACTATATCATTAACATGATTTTAGTTTTGATTTTTGCCTCCTTTTTGGCTTGACGCCTTGCCACATGGTGGGACCTGATTTGTTGATGGGGTTGACTGGACGCCACCTGGGATGACACCTCATCACCACCATGTCATCCACTTTCTCACTGCCACTTGACTACCACATGTACTCCACCTAGGCACCACCTCTGTGCCACATCATCGACACCGGGACAGGACCTACTAGTTGGACATCTGACTGTACCTGAAACATCATCACCACCTAGACTTTGCCATTTTGCATTTTTCCTTTCGCCATTTCGGGGCCTCTAATGGATGAGCATCTTCAAGCTCCAAAAACGCACAGACCGTCCGATCAACCCAAACTTGCTCGATCTTTACCACTGCTGCATTTTCGTCAAACCATTTCACCATTTCATGGCCTCTAATGTTCGTGCATCTTTGGCCTGCGAATCAATGTTCTTCGTCGGATCATCTCGGACCTGCTCACTGGTTAAGCCAACCCTTCTCTGCAAAATTTACCTGTTTGCCTCGGGAAGCATGCATGTGGTGGGTTCCACCTGGTTGCCTCTCATTCTCCATCTCTTGTCACCTTGGAATCCGCACTCACACAAGTGGGGTGCACCTTGGGCACCCAACAACACTGTCCGTCAAAGCCCCAGATGGCTTTGACATTATAGATGTGTGGGCTTTTGCTTATAAACATTAAAAACTATCACTTCCCAGCGAATGTGGAATAATGTGTTTGCCGAGGAATGCACTTTTTTGAAGCAATCTCTGAGACTTTAATGGTGCCTAGTGTTTGCATTTGTTTGATTTCTCCAGTCTCTTCTTCAACCACCACGTGAACTTTGGAATAGCAGGCTGTTTCCAATTCACTCTCCATAATAAACCATAATCTATTTCAAGCAATAACCATGGAATATTTATATCTGGAAAAATTCGCTATCAAGAGGACCTTGCTCGCTTTGATCACCATTATAACAATTGGGTATTGAGTGCTATTCCACCGTTGCCGCTAAATTGTTCGCTAATTACAGCTTGAGATCCTCCAGTTTTGACTCCATTC
Organism: Cryptomeria japonica; assembly: GCF_030272615.1. Lineage (NCBI taxonomy): Eukaryota > Viridiplantae > Streptophyta > Pinopsida > Cupressales > Cupressaceae > Cryptomeria > Cryptomeria japonica. Next base: position 649,788,639 of record NC_081414.1, on the reverse strand, counting down.
GTTCCAAATGGTTCTCCAAGATCACCTTGACAATTTGTTGCGCCACAATGGCACTTCACATTTGGTCTGAAGTGTATTAACCTGTAATCACCAACCGTTATATCTTGTGCTGCAAAAATGCCAACTCTAGTCTCTCCAACAGACCACGCAAGAGGGGAAAACTAGCAATTGCACTTGTTGTGGAAGTTTTTCAGCATTCCATATGCCACGCAGGAAGGAGAATGGACCTAGACTTCCACGTGAGGAGGGGATGGTTTGGCTGGAGCTATAGAAACTCATTTACACCCACCAAAGGAGCTCCACGCTGTACATTTGCTCACCCATGCTATAGACCCAACAACCTATGCCTTTTACCTTTGCAACTCACAGTATTTGGGGAATGTTAGTGCCCACGACACTTGGAGGATGTGAGCAACCTGTGGCATTTGGAACTATACCTACTAATGCACATTTGCTATATCCAATTGCCCCTTTCACCAGTCACGTTGGAGGGGAAACTAATGCTAGCAAGTTGCAATTGGAATTTCAAATTTCCACACCACGTCACGTTGCCATTGCTTGAGGTTTCAATGCTTTTTACACAGCTACGTTGACATGCTCTACTGAAACATTAGCATGAGAGTTTTAAATACATATTCATAGGTTGCATCCACAACACCCACTGCCATCACAGTTGGATGATTATCCCAATGCTTGCTCCTAAATTCTCCATTCATTTGCCTCTTTGAATAATTGCAATCAAAATTTAGATACTCAGGAATTCCCGCAGTGAGCCAACATTGACCATGACCATATTTGCCATATGAGTGGCTTGATTGTTTGCAAATTTCTCTAGCATCATCATTTGTCAAATGGGAGATTTCATGCCATGAAATAAGAACAATTCGCCACAAAAAATAGTGCACAAGCATTAGCCAGGTCGGGCCCCAAAGTGGGTCCGACTAAAAAAAAAAATCCTTTTCAAGTGTCTGGCCTTTGAAATGCTTCAGACACCTTAAACACACATCTGGAAATGATCGACATCGCTTTCGGATCATAAAATTGCATTTTGCAACCTTCAGGCGATTATGCCAAACATTTAATCGCGAAGACGTAATTTTCAATGTGGTCAAAACACCTTTTTGGATCTCGCCATCTGACAGGCATGTACTCTGATATGCAAGCATGAAATCCACCAAATGGTTTTTCAAGAAGAGTCCTGAGCAAAGAGATATTAACTAGCAAAAATGGCCAACTGGCTTTGTCGACACTGCGGACTTGATGAAGTCAATGTTCTAGCAACACATGACGTCTTTCTCAAAAATACCAAACGACCTCCGTAGGCTCTCAAATTTGAAATATAGGTACCTTAAAGTACATATTGAAACTTAGAAATCTCATTTCAATCACAATACTGATAGGATGCAAATGGCGCGCTCATGAAAATGGCTACATTAACTGATATAACACTGAAAGTATGGATAACTGAAAACGATGGCTAAATGAACCCTTTTGAAAACCGATCAAACGGATTGGCAGAGGCTTGAAATTTGAAACATAGCTCATCATTTATACCAATAATAGCCCAGAATAAACATTCTATCATCAAACTTACTGAGGCAATTTTTACACTTGTGCGAAACAGGGCTCCGACTAGCTGTCGAAACAGGGACTAGTCAAACCACACAAACTGCAAATGGATTTGGCTTTCAAAACTGAACAAATGGATTCGTCAAGACTTGAAATTTTGTATGCTGACTCAAATTTATGCATATAATTGAATCCATTTTGAAATTCTCCATGATGATCAACAGGGAAAAAGATGTAATCGCTCAAAGTAGGTGACTCAATAAAATCTGCATTTGTGCCTAAAATGCACTTTCAGCTCACCCCTTGAAATGGGTACCTCATAAACTTATCCAAACTGAATTATGAAAGTTTCACATCACTCCATAGGAAAAATGAAATGTGTACAATAAGTTTCCGAAGCCTTACCCCTTGAAAATCAACTAGCTGCATTTTGCCCTCTTGCAAACTAGGCCATTCAAACTGACTCATTTAGAAACTTTTTTGACATGCAGAGCAAAATTTTGAAATGGGCCTCTAAAATTGACTCAAATTTAATAAGTCCCAACACTAACCACATCATTTTTCTAAATCTTTCCTCCAGCACTTCTAATGGAATTTACCACATCCTTTATTTTTTTGTTGTAGTGTTCTATGTTTTCTCCTTCTCACATATTCATCTCATCAAATTTTCCTCTTAAGTTGTCCACCTTAGCCTTTTGTACATGCGGATCTCCTCCATAAACAATCTTCAACTTATTCCACATCTCATAGGCTATTTTCAGATCTTGAACCTCAACATACTCATTATCAGATAGAGTGCTAGCAATCACATCCATAGTTGCAATGTTGTATTGCCTTTCTTTGATCAGATCTACACTGAGAACCCCTGTAGATTCATTGTACTCTATGCTTACATGATTTTAGTATTGATCTCCTAGGGTGTTTAGGTAGATCTTCATTCTACTACACCATATTGTATAATTCTCCTTAGAGAACTTGGGGCCTTCCTTTCGCATCATCTTGGATCTATCCTTAAGCTATTAAGCTCTTTTGAATCTAAGGACCAGAGCTCTGATACCAATTGTTAGTCCCAACCGGTGTTGAGAGGGGAGGGGTGAATCAACACTTTACCAGTTATATCATATTTAACCTTAATCAATTTTTCTATTCAAACTTAATACTTATCAAAATAAGAAGCATTAATAAGCTACATGCACACACATGACCATTCACACAAGCACACCAAGATTTATCTCATGGAAACCCAAATGGGAGAAAACCACGGTGTGAGTAGAAACTCATAAAATCTACACTCTTCTGGAGTACGCTCGATGAGGAGCCTTCCCTATTAGGAGATTACAAAGACACTATTAGGTGCCATCCTATTAAGAGATTTTCTTTAAGGCCTGTTAGTGCCTTTACCCTATTAGAGGTAGCCTTGTTAAAGGACTTAGGATCATCAATTAAGATGTCACCCGGTTAAGGGATTTTACAAAGGGGCCTATTAAAGTCCACCCAATTAAGGGATTTTGAGTTGCAATGGTTAGAAAGCAACATGAGAATAGCTACTGATAGCTTGATCAGATCACAATGAATCTCATACTCTATCTGCACCAGTTATGTCTACTCTCCACTACACCAGTTCTCTGCTCATACCCTCGGCTCTGCACTCTATTGGTCCTCTACTCATACCCTCAGCTCTACACTCTATCGGTCTACTTCACACACACTTTGATCTGCTAAATCAGTTAGCACTTCCTCTCTCTTCACTCTACACTTTGGATTGCCTCTCACAGGATTTGCACTTTGAAAATTTTTTGATCAAAAATGTTTTGCATAAACTCAAAACACTTTATACTCCCTCTGTCATCACGTGCAGGTGTTTCCTTAATCAATGCAATTACAAATATCGATAGATTTCAAACTCAAATATTTTTTCTCTTTATTTGTGCACCCTGCAACAATTCCACCACCTACTCATCCAAATCTGTCACTGCATCCCCCCAAAATACCTTCTGGGTTGAGTTCAGTCTTTTAAATGTGAACCAAAAAATCGCAAGAAATCAGGGCTTAACTGCATGATGACTGAGGTTGACTTCACTAACCATTAGTTTGGCATTATCACAAACTAGCCAACTCACCTTTTGCTATCACAACTTTGTAACCGATCACCGCTCCTAGATTTACGGTGACCACCTATCTTCCTTCTGCTTCATCGGCCTATCGATATACCACTGTGCTCTTCACTACCAGTTCATCCTTTGCTACCGGTTTGCACTACTTCCATCAACCATCTTTTCCTATTTTCCAATGAGGTTCTAGTTTGCATAGGACCTCAAACCTTCTTGCCTAAGTCACCTTCTATAACTACATCATTATTAGAATAGCCAACTTGAAGATATGACCTTAACACCGATCTTCTTAAATGATAGACCGGTTGGCTTAGTCTATCTTCCCTTGAACCGATTGAACCTTGATCATCAATATCTGATACTGCTTCCATGTTGTTTGTAAGCCCTCACCTTTTCCACTAAGATACACCACTCCATCGATCAGTGTTAGTCATCAATGACAAATCTCAGCCAATATACCAATTCACTGGATTAACCAGTTTTGTCAATATCAGTAATGCCAACATCTATTATGTGTTGGATATTGTTTGTTTGGTTTAAGGCCGACATGTTTTGTAATTATGTAATTGGTTTATTATCTAGTGGTCAACCTGATTGTTTGTGTTTAAGGGTTTGTATATATAGATGTCAGATCTCATTGTAGATCATAATATATGGTAGAGATCAAGGGATATGGATATGTAATGTGCGACTAATGTAATATCATTCAGGTAGAAGATTTGGTTGATCATTGGAGATCGAATTGGGTTTATGTAAGAGGATTTAGTCCTTCGATATTGAGCTTAACCGGAACTATTCAGAGGCATAGGAGATGCTATCTTTTGTAGTTCAACACTTCTCCAGATTGTAGTCTGGATTTCTATGTATTCAGTGAGACTTCTTTTGTGATGAGTAGTGCGCTCTAGGCTGTTGGCCTTCTTGCAAGTGTAGGACCCTCAATTATAATTCATATACTTACTATAGAAGTATTATCTGACTATGGGTAGGCTTCCCATCGCGAGTTTTCCCTTTATCGGGTTTCCACATATAAATCTTGGTGTCATGTGGATGATATTTATTCTATTATTATTGTTTATGATTAATTGGTTTAACTTCTATTCTGGTATTAATGTTTTGGGTTCCGGTATTAAAGTTTTAAGTGCTAATTGTTCTGGTAATCTATGACAACTGATTCACCCCCCTCTCAGTTGTCTTCCGGTTATTTGAACTATCTAACAATAGTAGTGGCTGCCCTCTTCTGCTTAGCTTACATATGAAATAATTTGGTGTTTTTATCCGCTTCCCTTAACCATAGCTCACGAGATTTCTGTCTCCAGTATTCCTCCTCTCTCTTACAAATTTCTTCCCATTCTGCCTGAGCTTGTTTCTACTTAGCAAACAATTCTGAATCAAGCCTAGTAGAGATGATTTGTTCATTAATCAAATGCAACTGGTTTTCAACAAGTTCTTTTTAGACAAATATGTTTTTGTAGAATTCCTTATTCCATGTTTTAATTTGGGTTTTAATATGTTGGAATTTGCATGAAGATTGCATTAATGATATGTTATGTTGCCATTGATGTCAATTGAACCGGTAATAGTATTTATGATATTGTTGATATTGTTGTTATTATTGGTATTGGCTTGTAACCGGCAGGAAGAGCTTTGAGGAAGATATTGTAAACCGATATGTTAGTTTGTGAGTTGAATTGGTAAACCGATGTATAAGGTTAAACCCTTTTCTATGCAATGTAACCGGTAAACCCTACCAGTTATTTTTTTGTTAAACCCTAACCGATCAAGTTTGTTGGTTTAAGATCTAATGATGGGTGGTAATGATGGCGACACATGTGATCATTGAATGAGGATAAGTTTAGATTGTTTTGGTGTGTTTGTTTGTTTATTTGATTGTCTAGGGAATGAGAAAAGTGGATTGCATCTAATGCATAGCGTGTGATGAGTTACAAAGTCCGATGAAGCGGTGATCATGGAGTGGTTGGAATTTTCTTGAATAACGTGAAAAGATTGTTATGATTTCTAACGGTCAAGATTGAATCGACTTGTTTGTAATCTCTATGAGATAATTAGGTTTTTGTTGTGTTACCGACCTAATTGATTTGCATTTAAGGTTGATGAAGTTGTTTGTAAAAGTGTTGGCAAAGTGTTACTTGAAAACCAGTTGAGTGTGTGGTTGCCTAACTGGAGAATGGATTTGCAATTTGTGTAAAGGCAGATTGAAGCTTAAAAGGATGTGATCAACAAATGTAGTGCTATTCAGACAGATCAAGAAAATCTGTTGTTTTCTAACAATTTCAATAGAATTGAAATCCCCTAACCGGGTAAGCTCTAACAAGCTTGGTTACTTATTAGATCTTGTAACAAGGTGGTCCATTAGCTTGGATTCTCAAACCCTCTATCAAGGTTACTCCTAAGAGGGTATTTTTCTATTTCATCAAGGCATTTTGTAAATCCCTTAACTGGGTGATTCCAAACAGAATCAGTTCTTAATAGGACTTATTGTAAAAGCTTGAACAGGCTTGGCTCCTAATAGGGTGAACTTCAAAAGAGTTCAAATAGCTATCCTTGTGAGCCTCATCTCACCATGGTTTTTACCTATTTGGGTTTTCCATGTATAAACATTTGTGTCAAGTGGTGAATTTTTTTGTGGTTATGATCTTATTTGATTGATTACTTAACTATTCTGATAAGGCATGATAACTAGAAGCATTGAGAGAATGAATATATTGAGATATGATTAAGCATTTTTTATGTTTACAAGATTGAAGTTGTTTACTATTAAGTTGTTATAACAGTTAACTGGTTGACGTTGAGTATTGATCTTGATAGTGAAAGTTTACTTTGGGAGTTTGAATTTGAGATTGGGAAGTTTGTATCAGTTTTTCAATATACTGATTCACCCCCCATCTCAGTATACTATAGGGTACTTATTATTTCATCACACCATCAATTGGTATTAGAGTGTCTCAGGTCCTCTTTTATCTAAAAGCCTAATAGCTTGAGGAAAAGATCTTGTAGATCATGATGAAGAAAGAAGGTCCAAAGTTCAACAAAGATAACTATAGGATATGGTGAGATAGAATGAAGATTTACATTAAGAGTCTGGGAAGTCAGTATTGGGATCATGTAGAAACTAAGTATATTACACCTAGTGGAACCCTGACTGATGATCAAAAGAAAGAACAACAAGAAAATCATCAAGCATTGGAGGCTATTATCAGTTCCCTATCTAATGTTGAATATGTAGATGTTCATGGTCTTGAAGCTGCATATGAAGTATGGAAAAAATTGAAGAGATCTATAGCAGCGATGAACATGTTAAGATTGCTAAAGAGGAGAGCATAAGAGGAAAGTTTGATGACTTGAGAATGTTTGAAGGTGAGAATATCCATTAGTATGATCAAAGGATAAAAGAGATAGTTGGTGAAATAAAGAGTGCAAGAGGGAAAGTGGAAGATGCCATAGTGATCACTAAGGTACTGACAACCCTGCTACCGGTCTATGCTATCTGAGTTGCAGCTATTCAAGAGCTAAAGTCCATTGAAAAAACTAAGGTAACTCTTGACTCTATCATTGGAAAACTTACTGCTTTTGAATTAAATGGTTATGATGGTAGTGTACAAAAATTAGAATCTACATTTAGAGCTTTTGTCTCTAACCCATCTGTGAGAAAAAGTAGAGATATTTGTCATAGCTATGAATCTAGATCCAGCAAAGATGCTAATGATGAAGACAACTTAGTGGAACTTGAAGCATTGTTGGCAAAATGACTGCCTAGAGGCACTGGGAAATATAGAGGTAAGCTACCTTTAAAGTGTTTTGCATGCAACAAGATTGGTCATATAGTAGCTAACTGTCCTAATGGTGAAAATGAATACAAGAGAGACAAATCCAATAAGTATAAGGGCAAAGGAAAGAGAGATTATTTTATAGCGATTGATAGTGGTATTACTGATGAAGAGTTTGATGCTAGTGAAGATATTGTGTTTGTAGCTATTAAGGAAGAGATATCAGATCAGAAGGCACTAGTGTCTAGGATGGATAACTCTGATGATTGGATCATTGATAGTGGTTGTTCACATCACATGACTGGTGATCGGAGAAAATTTATTTCCTTGAAGGAATTTGATGGTGGTGTTGTTAGATTTGGCAATGACTAACCTTGTATGGTGAAAGGTAAGGGATTTATTTCTCTTAGTGGGAAGAGCAATGCTGATAATGTCTATTGGGTTGAAGTCCTAAAGCACAATCTTCTGAGTGTGGAACAACTCAATGACAGAGGATACCCATTGGAGTTTAGAAATGGTATGTGCAAAATATTTGACAATAAAGGTGAATTGATTGCAACCGGGAAACAAACCAGAGGTAATCTATTTGATTGAAAAGTGTAGCTAGGAAATTGGGAATCATCAAAGCAAATATCAAAATACTAATCTAGCTCAATCACAAAAGCACAAATTGCAATGATCAATCCTAACACACTCAATAAAGACATGAAAAGAAAAACATTCAAAGCTAAAAACTAAGCAAACCAGATGTAGATCTGAATGTCTCCTTCATGCGGCTCCATTGTCCTTCTTTCTTCTCCAAATAGCCTTTATTTGTGGATCTCACCTTCAAGTGCATAAACCTAATGTGAAAGCAAGATTGACATTGGCACAAGAGTACTCAAAGCGTGATTGATTCAACAAAATAATTATTTTTGGGGGCCTTGATTGAAGAAATTCATCCAATTTATAGACAAATTGGAGAAAAGACAAAATTAGCATGAATTTGATTTGAAAGGAAATTTCAAATCAAGAATGACAATTATGACAAATTATGACAAATGGACACTTTCTATGCAAGATTGATTGATTGTCAATTATGACAAATTACTATGTCAAAATTGATTGATTGTCAATTATGACAAATTATGACAAATTATGACAAATTGAAATGTCATCCCCATGAAATTAGGAGAGAAATAGGAGGAAATTGAAATAGAAATTAGAAAAATTAGAAAAATGGAAAAAGAGGAAAATTAGGAATTAAGAAATTAGAAAATGAGGAAATTAGGAATTTAGTGAATTAATTAATAATTTTTCATTTATTAATTAATTCACAAAGAGGGAATTTAGAAATTGATGAAGAATTAGGTAAATCAATTAATAATTTTTCATTTATTAATTAATTCACAAAAAGAGGAATTAAGAGAAATTGGGTGAATTAATTAATAATTTGTCATTTATTAATTAACTCACAAAAAGAGGAATAATTAGCCAATTAAATGAACATTTAATTGTGATGAGAAGACTTAGGATAAATAAATAATTTATTAATCCTAAAGGGAGAAATGACTAACAAGGTTAAATGATTAAATCACAAAACCCTAGAAGATGAATTAGGTCTTGATGAAAGATAATTGATGTAGATTCAATTTGATCATGATTCTGAATGATTTGATTGATAAACAATTGAGATTGATTGACAAATTGACCAATATTGATAAAGAGACCAAATTGATATGCGCCAATTGACATGATTGTAGAGGACAAGGATCGATGATGAATTGATCACAAAATGACAAAATTGGCAAGGACAAGGATCGACCAAAATCATGACTGAAGATTGCTATCGACAAGACCTAATTCGAAAGCGAGAAAAATGAAGAATACAGAAGAAGGACTCAATGCTCGCAAATGATAAAGACCAAGTACGCAACATCGAAGAAATGTTAATGCGATGCAAAAAACCTAAAATAAGGCAATGCATAAATCTTAAAGTACGATTCCGCAAGCGTTGACCATTTTTAGGTAACTACATTTTGCCCCTCTTTGAGACAATGCGATTTTAAGCGTTGTTTCAACGAACAATAATGAAAATGCCCCAGACAATAACAATGACATATGCATGCCCGCTCGAGGAATTGGCCAGAAAAATCCAGAAAAGAGGCCAAGTGATCGATAAGAATGACAGAAGATGATAGGTTCGAACAGACTGCCAAGATTGACGGAAGAAATGTTAGTAAGAAGAAATTAGACAGAGGATAGTTAGAGATGAAGGAAAACTTGCTTTCACATATGCACATGAGTAGGTGAGAACCTTTATTTATTGTAGAAAAGTGGATGCATAGCATCATGGCATGGAAGGCCAGAGCTGAAATGCAACCCTTTTTGCAAAAGACAGACACATCACGGATAAACAGCAATCACAACAAAAAAGAAAGGGACCATGAACCATCTCGGTCACTCTAAATCACTCAGTGACATCATCAAGCAACATAGGAACATGATCGAAGCCAAAGATAAATCAGTAAAAAGATAAGATGCATAAATTCCAACAAATCAAACAAACATCTTGATCTTCATTGTCAAAAGTTGAAAGTGCTGATAGGACGATCATGCTATCTGGTTTTAGGACATGCGGTACCCCATCTAAGATAGGACACAGTTTGGTTTCGAGTATACCACACCTTGTATAAGACCCATGATAGTAGAGACAAGGACAAATGAGTTTGAGGTTGATTGATATGACAATTTTGATCAGTTTGAATGTCTGGTTTGATTGAAAGAGTTCATCTGTTTATGCATGATTTCATTAAAGCACAGCATTGGATTGCAAGTCGTTGGATGTATACTCAGTGAGCTGTCTATGAACAGAGGGGTTATTTATGTTTTTTTGTTTTTTGCTTTTCGATTTTTTGTTTTTAGTTCATTTTTTCAAGACTTTATTTGATTTTTTTTTTTTTTAATTATTTCAGGACATTATTTCAATTTTTTTGGATTATTTCAGGACATTATTTGATTTTTTTGTTTTATTTTAGGACATTTTTCAATTTTTATGATTTTGCCCCCAGTGTCTAGCAAGACAAGGAATATGACAGGTGAATAGATAGGCTTTCTGAAATGTTGGTGGATAGAGGGAAGATAAAGGCCTTTTATTATGGAGACAATACGGATGCAATTTCCAAGGGTTATTGCATGATGGGACAAGAGACTGGATATGACAATGTAAAGCAGTGACATGGCATGAGGGACATGTCAAGAGGTTTTTGAAACCATGTTTAAATTTTGCGCCCTTATGTCAGATCAAGATCAAGGGACAGAAATAGTGTATGGATAGTGATAAGATATGGATAGGATAAGCAAGACCAAGAATGGATAAGGGACATGGACTAAAGGTCAGGATAGGATACAGGATAGTGGTAGAAAGTTGCAATAAGCTAGGGAATATGGATGAAAGGTTATAATAAGAAAATGGATAAATGACCAAAAGCTATGATAGACTGAAAGCTGCAAACAAGATACATGATGCTCATGATGATCATCAGCCTTGTCAAGATCAAAGGTGGAAAGGGAAACTGGATAGGAGAGACAATGGGATAATGGAGGAGTATGACATGGTATGATAGGATAATGAAGGGAAATAGGATATGAAGGAGGAAACCTGCCCCCAAGTGTGGTGTGCAAGAATTTCATAGATTATGCATGACACCTGTTTGCCAGGTTTTCATCACGGTAGTTGCCCAAGGTGCCTGTTTGCCAGGTTTTCATCACGGTAGTTGCCCAATTTGCCTGTTTGCCAGGTTTTCACTAGTGGACGAATTATTTTTTCTTTATTTTTTTTTTCTTTTTCTCACTTTTTTCTTTTTTTTCTTTTGTATTTTGACTTTTTCAAGAGAAGATGGACACATGATAGGGGATGGAAGGACTCAAGCGTCTTTTTTTTTTGGATAGTAGCCTTGAAAACAATGGACCATGACCTTTAAAAGCATGCTCAAAGATGTTGGTAGGATAAGGACATGGAAAATAATATGAAACTAAGGCAAGGATTTATGCAAAGGATTGGACCAAAGGGATGGAAGGATGGAAAATATGCATTGGATAATAGGTAGGGTATTGGAAGAATTGGGCTTGAGTGGATAGAAATGTTGGCAAGATTGACATTGGCACACACCTTGAGGGGTGATGGACTGATGAAGGAAAAATGGATCTCAGATTGTGAGATTTGGATGGAGGAATAGCTTGGGATTTTGGGACATAAGGGCCCAAAACGGATGAAGAAGGTGATGAAGGAATAGACTTGGAAGGTTTGGATGGAGGAATAGCAATTTTGGATGCCAAGTTGGATGTTTCTTTTTGTGTTTCAAGGAGCTTCTTAGGGATTCACATGGTTTTTGATTTTCCATGCTTTTGTGGTTCCTTGGAGTGCGTTGCTTACACAAGGGATTTAGGAACCCATATATATTTTGACTTGGCTTTATTTTGCTCAGTGGGCCTTTGTGGCCTTTTGGATTTTTGTTTTTCTTTATAGATCAAATTTTTCTTTGTTTTGACATGTTGATTATATTGGACATGTTGATCCTTGAATACATGTGGATTGCTAGACTTATGACTTTTATACTTGGTATCCAAATTGCTTAGAGGAGGAAAGGAATGCATGGATGGATATGAATGAAATGGAGTTCTTTTGGATTGATGAAATTTACTCAAGGATGTGTGCCTTTGCTGACCTTGCATAGAGGACAAAGGGATATAAGGACCTAAGATGGATGGAAGGGATGATGGGGAAGGTGTATGTTTTGATTTTGATGGAGGGATACCAATGTCTTGAGAGTGAGTTATGTAGAAATGACCCTAAAGATCTTCTTTGATATGGAGGGGTTCTTTCTCATGAAGGTCTACTCCTTTGCCTTTATGAATATCTTGACTTGTAGGATACTCTTTTCTTTGGAAGAAGACGCGAGTCCATTATGAGGTGGATATGTTATGAGAGAAATAATGAGATCTTGAAGTGGATCGGATTGTACCAAAGTGGAAGAACCCATTATGCATGTTGAGGGTTCATGAACATCTTGCACTGACATGTTAGAATCATGAGGGGGATTAGGATCATGAGGGGGACTAGGATTGTGTAGTGGACATGGTTCAATGACAAGCTCTTCAAGAGATGGAATGGGAGAAATAATGGGATCATCAAAAGAAATGTGATCTTGGAGTGTATATGGAGCATTAGGACAAGGAGATGGAGGAACAAGTGGATCTTGTGGAGGATATGAAGGAATAATTTGATCTTGACAAGGAAGAAGATCATTGGAATCCTCTTTAAAGGTACTTTTCTCTTGACTTTTAATGGGATCATCGGAAAGGATGGAAGGGATATCTGGAATGTCAATGGGATTTGAAAGGACATTTTTTTCATGAAATGGAAGGGGATCATTTGGGATTGGATGGACTGGGATATCTTGATCTTGCTTAGGGAATGGAGTGTCAATAGGACTTTGGATAGGATGGATAAGAATAGGGGAATCATCGTGAGTGTCTAGGAACATGGATTCCTGGTCAACAATTGGATGGGATGATAAGGTTTCAGGATCTTGATCTTCATCTATTTCAAGACACGTTTCTTCATGCTCTAAACTATCCTCTTGACATGAGGTTGGACTTTGGATATGCATGGGGAATTCTGGCAAGGGATTAATGTTTTGCCATGAAGGAAATGCACTTTGAACATTTGTGATGGATTCTGGCAGGAATCCATGCTTGAACATGAGGAAGAGGGACTTTGAATGGGGTCCTCTAAAACAGGTAATGGCAATAAAGTGCATGGTTGCATTGGGTCTTGTATTTTTGAAACATGACAAGGATGTGCATCATGAATTGGATTATTTTGGCAATCAATTATGGATAGCCCTTGGGTAATTTCATCCTTGGGTGTATTGTTTGATGAGGACAATATGGAAGGTTCTTGTGAAACTTCTAGAGGTGTAGGGATAGATGCCACTGGAGAGTCAATTTGTTTATGGGGGGATGAGGCATTGCTAGAAATAATTGTATTATCTTGATCTTCTTCAAAGAACTCACTTGGTAAGTTCCTTAAGATCCTTGCAATAAAGCCACCTTTCTTTCGAGGTTTTGACATAGTTGTATCTGGAATTTGAACTTGTTTGGCAAGGAGTTGGTTCTGATCTAATGTCATGTTTTGATATTGGACTTGGTTCAATTGTTCTGACATGTTTGAAACTTGGGTTGGTGTGTGCTGCAACCTTTGTTTTTGAATGTTTGGTTGTGGTTGTTGACATTGATATTCCACCATTGGTTGAACCATTTGTGGACATTGTATAGTTGGTTGGACATATTGTTGAAATTGGACCATTGGCTGTATTGGTTGTATATGTTGAACAATTGGTTGAACCATTGGTTGTATTGGTTGAAAATCTGATTGATAGTAAACACCTTCTTGTTCTTGTTGTGGAGGCACATAATGTTGAAATTGTTGTTGTCTCTTTTCTTGAAATTGTTTCATCAGCTCTATTTGTGAGAGGAGAGCTGGTATGTCTGATCGTTCAAGAAGAGATCTTACATCAATTGGCTCAATCTTTGGATTTCGACTTGGAAATTTTTGAAACATTTTGGACATTTGTGATCTATTCTTCTCAATGTTTTTCACTCTTTGTTCCAAAATCTCATTTTCTTGAGTTAGTTTCTCCTCTATTATTTGTATTTGAAGACTTGTTTCATCATAAAGAGTTTGATCGATATTGCCTTGTTGTTGGGTTGGATATAATTGTGATTGCATTGTCGGTTGATATGTCAAACTTTGTTGCATCATTGGTGCTTGGAACCTCATTTCAATAGACATGTCACTATGCAATGTTTTTGGGATTTTTGATTTTAAAAGGATGATGTATGATATGCAACTAAATGCAAACTAAATAAATGAAAATGCAATCTATGGAAAGAATGCAGCCTATTGTTTTTGGTTATTTTTGAAGATTTTGACAAACTTTTTGGAATGCAAATCTAAAAGAGACCCTTAGGAAATTGAAATGATGTCTAGACCTCAAAGGACAAAAGGACCAAGTGAAAAAAGGAAAAATGACAATGTCTCCCCTATATGCTTGGATACTAAGCTAGGTTTGACCAAATGACGATAATGACAAAAGGACAAAAGTTTGATAAGGTCTAGACTTCTTAACAATGACTTAGGGTTTATCAAAGATTTGGATTACTCAAGTATGACAAAACCTAGTTTTGACACTATATGCAAAGAGACAATTACTATGCAAATGACCCTAATATGATATGATAATGACCTAAGCTTAATGAAGGGACCTAAGGTATGCAAATGCAAATGTATGACAATGTTATTACTCTAATGCAAGAGGACACATGCAAAATGGATGACCCTTATTGATATGCAAAGGAGTATGACCTAGGTGAAACCTAACCTTGGTAGTTTACAATGACTTTGCAAAATGGACACCTAGGATGAACCTAGATCTAAGTGACATGAATGTTGAGACCAGACTTTGAAAAATGTTTGACAACCATGTTTGAAGGTGTTTTGAACTTTGTTAAATGAAATGTTCTTGTGTTTAACCTTGTTTTGAATCAATTTGTCTTGTTTTTGAAATGAGATGCAATTCAACTTTTGACAAACAAAGAAGACAAGATATTTTAACTTAGACTCAAAACAATCATGCTCATTCACACATTTCTTATGGATGGCAAGGACATTAGGTACTTGAGAGGTAGACTTGTTGTGGGATTCAAGGAGAATACATAGATGCTTGACCCCACGGGCTCCCCTCCACGACACTCACTTCTCAGGGCAGCCAAGCATCAGTCCCCATGGAAATCTCCCCATGGCAAACTTAGTATCTCTTCCAAGTATCCAAACTTGTCATTCTCAAGCAACTAGAAGGGTTTTTGGCCTCTAAAAACAAGGTGTCTAGTAAGGATTTCTGTTAAGTGTTACTCCTTGATGTCACGCAAGTGTGATTGAGACATTAAGCCCATCAAGATACCAAACAAATGTAGTCACACAAGCATGATTTAGACCGTGAGGTCCTACTTAGATGTTGATATGAGAAAGAGGTCAAGGGTCATCACTTCCCAAGTAACTACAATTCCCACGTAACCCTTCCTTCAAAGCTTTCACCCATCAGGTATTTGTTTGTAGTGAGTTAGAATGCCAAGGTATTCTAGCCGTACTCACTTTGGGTCGTTCCCTTCTCACGATTATCACTTGCTTGGAAAAGCAAATGGTCGGGAAGGCAGGCCCTCTAAAGGTGACACACAATCAAAAACATGAGCATGGTATTGAAGATCTAGATTTCTAATCACCCTAAGAAGGATGAGAGCATACTCTCCTACTCCAATGTCAAACTCAACAATCAAAGCAAACATATATTGATTCCATCTTATCTAGAAATCACACTAGGTGCCTAAACATTAATTACAAACACAAAGTTTAGTTGTAGACTAAGGCAACCTGCAAAAACCCAAGTCAGAAGTTTGATATGTTTAGTCTTTGACTATCGAACCTGCACAAAACGTGTTAGTAGTTTCATTTATTGTCTTTGTCATGCATATGACAAGGTTTTGCACAAAGAATCAGTACCAAAGAAAACCAAAATGCAGAAAAAGAATGGAAAAACAAAGTAATTTGCAAGTAAAAACACTACTTTTTTTACCTCTGTTTCTGGCCTTACACAGGCGCAGAATGCATGACACAAGCGCAGAATGCATTACACAAGCGCAGAATGCATTACACAGGCGTAGAAGTACTCACACAGGCGCAGGATGCATTACACAAGTGCAGATCCCTACACAGGCGCAGAAGTACTCACACAGGCGCAGGATTGCCTACACAGGTGCAGAAGTACTCACACAGGCGCAAGAGTGCCTACACAAGCGCAGATCCCTCCTACACAGGCGCAGAAGTGTCCAGAAAGCTCTGGGTCGCCCTGTTTCTTGAGTTTTTTACCTACAAAAGCACTCAAAAGCATGATTAGGGGGTTAGTTCACGTTCGGTTCACCAATTAATGTAGCTAGGAAATCGGGAATCATCAAAGCAAATATCAAAATACTAATCTAGCTCAATCACGAAAGCACAAATTGCAATGATAAATCCTAACACACTCAATAAAGACATGAAAAGTAAAACATTCAAAGCTAAAAACTAAGCAAACCAGATGTAGATCTGAATGTCTCCTTCATGCGGCTCCATTGTCCTTCTTTCTTCTCCAAATAGCCTTTATTTGTGGATCTCACCTTCAAGTGCATAAACCTAATGTGAAAGCAAGATTGACATTGGCACAAGAGTACTCAAAGCGTGATTGATTCGACAAAATAATTATTTTTGGGGGCCTTGATTGAAGAAATTCATCCAATTTATAGACAAATTGGAGAAAAGACAAAATTAGCATGAATTTGATTTGAAAGGAAATTTCAAATCAAGAATGACAATTATGACAAATTATGACAAATTGACACTTTCTATGCAAGATTGATTGATTGTCAATTATGACAAATTACTATGTCAAAATTGATTGATTGTCAATTATGACAAATTATGACAAATTATGACAAATTGAAATGTCATTCCCATGAAATTAGGAGAGAAATAGGAGGAAATTGAAATTGAAATTAGAAAAATTAGAAAAATGGAAAAAGAGGAAAATTAGGAATTAAGAAATTAGAAAATGAGGAAATTAGGAATTTAGTGAATTAATTAATAATTTTTCATTTATTAATTAATTCAAAAAGAGGGAATTTAGAAATTGATGAAAAATTAGGTAAATCAATTAATAATTTGTCATTTATTAATTAATTCACAAAAAGAGGAATTAAGAGAAATTAGGTGAATTAATTAATAATTTGTCATTTATTAATTAACTCACAAAAAGAGGAATAATTAGCCAATTAAATGAACATTTAATTGCGATGAGAAGACTTAGGATAAATAAATAATTTATTAATCCTAAAGGGAGAAATGACTAACAAGGTTAAATGATTAAATCACAAAACCCTAGAAGATGAATTAGGTCTTGATGAAAGATAATTGATGTAGATTCGATTTGATCATGATTCTGAATGATTTGATTGATAAACAATTGAGATTGATTGACAAATTGACCAATATTGATAAAGAGACCAAATTGATATGTGCCAATTGACATGATTGTAGAGGACAAGGATTGATGACGAATCGATTGCAAAATGACAAAATTGGCAAGGACAAGGATCGACCAAAATCATGACTGAAGATTGCTATCGACAAGACCTAATTCGAAAGCGAGAAAAATGAAGAATACAGAAGAAGGACTCGATGCTCGCAAATGATAAAGACCAAGTACACAACATAGAAGAAATGTTAATGCGACGCAAAAACCCTAAAATAAGGCAATGCATAAATGTTAAAGTACGATTCCGCAAGCGTTGACCATTTTTAGGTGTCTACACAAAGATAAATAATAGTTGGCTTTGGCATAGGAGATTTTGTCATATAAACTTTGATAACATTGTTAAAGTGAGAAAGTCCAAGACAGTAAGAGGTCTACCTCTGCTAGACAAACCGGTTAATGTTCTTTGTAAAGAATGTCAGTTAGGAAAGATGACTTCTTCAACTTTCAAGAGAAAGTCCTTCTAAGTAGAGCACTTGTTAGATTTGGTTCATACAGATCTATGTGGACCAATAAGAACAAGAAGCATTCAATTTGATAGATATTTCATGATCTTCACTAATGATTGTTCAAGGATGATGTGGATCACATTCTTGAAGGATAAGAATGAAGCTTTTGGTAAGTTCAAGGCATTTAAGACCTTAGCCGAGAAAGAGAGTGGCAAAAAGATAAAATGTTTGAGAACAGATCAAGGCGGTGAATTTACTTATGAGGAATTCACTAAGTACTGTGATGAGAATGGTATCAAGCGGCAACTTTCTGCACCAAGGACACCACAACATAATGGTATAGAAAATAGGAACAACCGGTCAGTGGTTGAGGCTTCTAGGACAATGTTGATACAAGGAAATGTAGCGAAATTTTTTTGGAAAGAATCTGTAAGTACAACTATCTACACAATGAACCGAGTTCTGATGAAAAGAGGTAAGGACAAGACCCATTATGAATATTGGTATGGGAGATCACTTGATGTTAGTTATTTCAAGATATTTGGTAGCAAATGTTTTAGTAAAAGAGGTGATTACATTAGCAAGTTTGAAGCTAAGAGTGATGAAGGCATATTTCTTGGCTATTCCACCAAGAGTAAGGCCTATAAATGCTTCAACAATAGGACATAGAGAATTGTTGAGAGTGCTAATGTTTGTGTAGATGAATGTCCTGAAGTCTCAAATGGAACCAGTTCAGAGAAAAAGGATGAAGATCCTTTCATTTTTCTTTTGGAACCTAAACTTGTTAAATCAGAAACCGGTAAAGAAAATCCTAATGTACTTGTTCAACTAGAACAAATAAATTTAGAAGATGATAATGAAGAAGCTGAACCTGAAGAGAATGATCATGTTATTCCTAGGTATGAGAGAGTGAACCACAATCCTGAGCAGATTATTGGGGATAAGGATGTTGGAGTACTAACTAGAAGAAGAATAAGAGAGAACTCTTGCATGATCTCCACCATTGAACCTATAAGTGTTAAGGAGGCATTTGGTGATGATTATTGGGTTAAAGATATGGAGGAGGAATTGGATCAAATTGAGAAGAACAACACTTGGACCCTGGTACCCCGACCGGTAAACAAGAATATTATAGGTACTAAATTGGTATTTAGAAACAATTTAAATGAAGATGGTGTTGTAGTCTACAACAAGGCAAGATTAGTCTACAAGGGTTATGCTCAAAAAGAAGGAGAAGATTATGGCAAAACTTTTGCACCAGTAGCAAGACTGGAAGGTGTTAGAACTTTACTTGCATTTGCAGCCCATAAGAAGTTCAAGGTATACCAGATGGATGTTAAGTCCTCATTTTTGAATGGGATATTGGAAGAAGAGGTATACATAGAGCAGCCTGATCATTATGTATTGACAGATGAGAAAGACATGGTATACATATTGCATAAAGCTTTGTATGGATTGAAGCAGATACCCAGAGCATGGTATGAATGGCTTCATACACATCTGATGAAGATAGGCCTTGCAAGAACTAGTGATGATAGTAATATTTATCTCAAGTTTGAAGGAGATGAAATACTGTTAAGTGAATTATTTGTTGATGATATTATTTTTGGAGGTAATGATGTCATGAGCAACAGTTTTACAGATGAAATAAAAAATGAATTTGAAATGTCTTTACTAGGGGGAATAAAAATTTTCATAGGCTTGCAAATACAACAAATGAAGAATGGTATTTTCATTACTCAATGTAAGTATGCGAAATAGGTTTTGAAGACTTTTGTCATGAGTGACTGTAAACCAGTTGGAACACCAATGGTTACAGGTTGTAAGTTGTCCAAGGAGGATGCATCTAAGTGTGTTGATGAAAAGGAATATAGGTCAATGATTGGCAGATTACACTATGTTGTTCACAATAGACCGGATATTGCCCATGCGGTTGGTATAGTTGCAAGATTTTAGAAGAATCCAAAGGAAGCACACCTGATAGAAACAAACAAAACTTTTAGATATCTGAAAGGTACAATTGACTATGGATTATGGTATCCATATGGAGGAAACTTTGATTTGAAGGCATACATTGATGCCGATTGGGCAGGAAATATTGATGATCAGAAAAGTAATACCGGTGGAGCATTATTTCTAGAAGGAAGGCAAGTTTCATGGAGTAGTAAGAAGCAGAGTTGTACTTCACAATCTATTGCTAAAGCTGAGTATGTTGTAGCTTACATGAATTGTACACACGCTATTTGGATGAGGCACATTTTGGAATGTTTTAAGATGAAGATCTTAGAACCTATAAATATTTTATGTGATAATACAAGTGCCATTAATATTTCTAAGAATCCTATTTTGCACGCTCACACCAAGCACATTGAATTGAAGTATCACTTTTTGAGGGAAAAAGTTCAAAGTAAAGATGTTATCTTAGAGCATGTTTCTACCCAAGAACAACTTGTAGATATCTTTATCAAACCTCTGCCTAAGACTACTTTTGAGTATCTTAGAATTTAGTTGGGGGTTGTCCCTCTTCATGAAGTTAGTTGAGCATGATTCTGATTGCATCAGTCCCTAAATTAATTCTAAAATTTTACATGGATTGATGAAGAAGTGGATGTATTCCATAGGGGGAGCATCAAGTTGCAGTATGTTGTTGATGCACAGTGAAAATTTTACATTACATGTTTTACTTTCAATTTGGCATTTCTGTCAAAGGGGAAGAAAAATTATGTGAATGAGGAGAAGAATTATGTGGCTGGAAAGGGAAGCCAACGATAGGCTGATGATAGATAGAGCATGGTGAATACTTGGTAATGCAAACCAAGATTCCTATTCACCAATCATAGCAGCAATCAAAGGCGTTGATAATTGTATTGCCATCAATGCCAAAGGGGGGGATTTTTGGCATTTGCATGAAGATTGCATTAATGATATGTTATGTTGTCATTGATGTCAATTGAACTAGTAATGGTATTTATGATATCGTTGATATTGTTGTTATTATTGGTATTGGCTTGTAATCGTTAGGAAGAGCTTTGAGGAAGATGTTGTAAAACGGTATGTTAGTTTGTGAGTTGAACCAGTAAACCGATGTATAAGGTTAAACCCCTTTCTATGCAATGTAACCGGTAAACCCTACCAGTTGTTTTTTTGTTAAACCCTAACCGATCAAGTTTGTTGGTTTAAGATCTAATGATGAGCGGTAATGATGGCACGTTTGTTTGTTTGTTTGATTGTCTAGGTAATGAGCAAAGTGGATTGAATCTAATGCATAACACATGATGAGTTAAAAAGTCTGATGAAGCGGTGATCATGGAGCGGTTGGAATTTTCTTGAAGAATGTGAAAAGATTGTTATGATTTCTAACAGTCAAGATTGAACTGACTTGTTTGTAATCTCTATGAGAGAATTAGGTTTTTGTTGTGTTACCGACCTAATTGATTTGTATTTAAGGTTGATGAAGTTGTTTATAAAAGTGTTGGCAAAGTGCTGGTTGAAAACCAGTTAAGTGTGTGGTTGCCTAACCAAAGAATGGATCTGTAGTTTGTGTAAAGGCAAATTGAAGCTTAAAAGGATCTGATCAAGAAAATGTAGTGCTATTCAGACAAATCAAGAAAACCTGTTGTTTTCTAACAACTACAACAAAATTGAAATACCCTAACTGGGTAAGCTCTAACAAGATTGGTTACTTATTAAATCATGTAACAAGGTGATCCATTAGCTATGTGTTGATTTCCAATTTGGCCATTTGGCTATTGTTTTCTAAAAAAATTCATCTGACATTTTAGTTTCTTAAAGTAAAACTACATATGCTTGAGAAAATTCAAGTTGTAAATTGATTCTCTTCCATTTGTCAGAGGCATTTATGCCCCTAACATTCCAAGACAAGATTTTCATACCTATTGAGGAGAACTACATTTAGATCTCCTCGTAACTCTCTTAGTAGATGATAATTTTTTATCAATGGTGGTTTGAACACCAGCATCAATTTCTTCTTTTGCTTTAACCACTTTTGACTTTCTCCCTCTTTTTTTAGGATTTCTCAAATCTGATTTACTTAAAGCAAGCATTTGGGATATGGAAAGGGTTTGAGAAAAATCAAAGCTTCCCTTAAATAGATCTTCTTCCAAGGATGAGTTACAAGGGACAAAATCTGATTGTTCTTCCTCTACTAAAACCCCTTCCTAGTCTATTTTTGAAAAATTTCTTGGAAACACATCCGGAGATAATTGGTGACAGATATCAACATCATCTAGACCAGAATTAAATGGACCAAAATACTGCATTTTTTCCATATTGGCATGATCCATTGGCAAAATATGACCAGATGCAATATCATTATTTTGAACAACTGCTTTTTGATTCCCAATCCAATCTTCAAAGTGAGATTGAAAAAGTATCTTAGGGCCCTCAAATTTAGTTAAATGAGACATATTGTCAATTTTTCCACTCATACTAGAAACAAGCATATTATCATGACCTAATAGTTGCACACAGTTAGCATAATTTCCCAGCATCTCCTCCTGAGCAATTTCATTGAAACATTGTGAAGACACACTTAAAATCAATTCATTTGGCATTCTTTGAAGCTCTTCTTTTGATTTTTTGTTACATTTAGCAAAATTAAAGGAAGGAGAACATGACTCTATATGAACGAGACCCATTAAATCCTTCTGGAAGATCAAATTTTGAACAATACTTTCCAATTTGAAATGAGATCGGAGCCCTTCATGTGAAATACTGAAAGAATTATGTCTATGACCCTGAAGATTATGAAGCCAAACCGTTCCATTCAAAGAGAAAGAAAAATTGATATTCTTACCAACAAACCAACTCCTATCAAAACCTAAGAACTTGTGCTTTCTCAAAATAGATGGGAAAACTGCCTTAAGAAATGCATCTAAAAGTGCTTTAAAAACAAGCTTAAGATTTATTTCATTAAGGATTTTTTGATTAGGAAAACCAGGTGAATCGTCTGGATGGGAATTCTTAAATATTGACTCAAAAGAGATATTAAAGGTCATTATGTCATGTACCTTAAGTGGTTGTATTGAAAGCTCATCACCCAATCCCTCCTCCTGAAAATGACCTATGTTTTCTGTCAAATGTAAAGAGCATTGAAGAGGATATGAAGTGTGATCTTTACACATGAAAATCCTTTGTTGAGAGTACCCTGGCACTGTGTGTTATAGTGACCCAGAAAAATTTGATGTTGATTTACATAGGTAGGATTTTGGATTTCTATTTTCTGATCCCAAGTTCCCCATTTGCTTTGAATAGAGATTTAGTAGGGAAAGGACTTTGAAAGATTGAGAAGGAAACACATTCTAACTTGCAAGTGGATAAAATTGAATGGGATCAAGTCATTATTTATAAAAAATACAAACTTGTTAGCCAGAGTTTCAATAATATCAGGGTCTCGGTATTCAAGGGGTAGGTTTGGGAATGATATCCAAAAAGGCATGAATTGACATAAATTTGGATAAGGCTTAAAATTTGGTACCCAAGGCAAAGTAAAAAGGCCCGAACCCATGCAAAACCATCCCTTGTGTTTATGGACTTCATCTCTATTGACTTTCAAATCAAATAAAAAAATTAGGTATTTTGATTGTGAATCTAAAAATGAAATAGTCTTAACCCCTATCCACATTTTATTTGCCCATTCCATAATATTAGAAAGTTGTAGATTTTGGTCCAGAATTTGATATGAGATGAAAGTAACTCATCTGGTAATGCAACTATTGTTAACAAAACCCCCATCAGAATCTTTCTCTATAGGATGATCCTTGGGCCTGTCTTTCTCAAATTGCAACACCTTCTCCTTAGTCCTATTTTTCACATTTTGCGGCTTCTTTCTCCAAACTGTTATATTTATTTGGTATGAAGGGAGCACTTCTTGTTCGTATTGCCTTAAAAGATTTTACTTTTTTAAATCTATTATGAATCAAGATGTTATTTGGATTGGACAAAAAATTAGGGCTTTTAATAGAGACATTATTTGGCCACGAAATGAAGGATGGGAGATGGCAGTAAGTATGTAGATGCCTATCAGCTAAACTCGAGTTTTGAGCATGAACATTGAGCCTCTTATTTTTTCATACTTTTTCATCAAAGGTCTTCGAATAATCCCTATTTGGGAGTTGAGGATAACCATCATAGATGTCAAAGACAACCCTAGGGCTAGATTTTTTCCATCTAATCGTGCTTGACCAAGTAGGAGCTTGTTGATGATCGTATTTGTGATTGTGACCTAGCCAATCTCTACCTACGAAACCCTACTGCAATCTTGTCTTTTATGCATCTCAAGGCTTTATGATGTAGAGGGAAGAGGAGTAATTGAAAAACTTATAGATAAATATATGATTAGGACCCAAACCCCACACTCTAAGGTGATTCAAGTGCATCTAATGCCTTTAAGAGGCTCAAAACTTGTCCTCCACTAAGCCAAATGGATCCTCTACCTTTGCACCAATTAAACACTCCCAAAAAACATGTGTCTAAGGTTCATAAGATATCAAGACCCCATTTGTCAGGACAACTCAAATATTAGCCTGAAACTAGGCCTAGGCTCCTACTAGCCCTACAAACACTGTTTTAGGTGATTATCTCCCCAAAGTTGCAAATCACTAGACAAACAAATCACATATTAGGATACCCTTTTCAACCAACAATAACATATCCAAAACTCAGGTACTATTACTTTGGACCAACAATCACAAAAGCTCATTGTCCTCTATATCTGGTAGATTAATTAGGCCACATTTGCAAAGGAAGTACTTTCAAAACACATCTCTAGAAAGAACCCTTCCATACAGTCTTTGGTTATGATCCAAAACCAAGGTTTTTATAGGTTGTATGGTTAGGTAAGTCTTCTATATGCCCTAACCCCAAAACCCTCACTAATTCATCCTTAAACCTAGGGATTGCTTAAAAACGCATCCAAACACACTTCTAGAATCAAATGAATGTTGATTAACCATTTCCCCAACATACTCTTACTATTTAAAACATAAAAATAGACCCTCCTTAAGGCCAATCTGTTACTGCTATAACTATGGCGCAAAAACCATGCATTTTCAGTTAATCATTCCTAGTGTATACCAAACTTTCTCTTCTTCCTATCATTAAATTGTCAGGAATGTATGATAAAATTTAGGGTTGATATAATCCATAGGAAATAGAGTCTTACATCTATGGTTGGATCATCATGTCAAAGGAAACCAATAAAAGAGTAAATAAAAGACTGCAGACTTAGGAATGTACAGTACAATGTGTGATTCCAGGTTTATTGAACCTTCAGCAGATTACAAACATGTAAGGATGCATAGGCACTACCCTCACTTCATTACAAAACCAATAGAAAAACTACTTTAGTGCAAAGAAAGCATATAAACCATAGATTTGCAGGAAAATAAATGAGTTTTATTGCTATTGAGTTGCAGTTCGTACAATCTATACTTGCTTATACTCTCTCCCCTCGTACAAATGCCTCTTAGGGTTTTAAGTAGGCCTCAAAAAACTTCCCCAACTGATCCATGTAGTTATTTTTCATTACAAATGATTAACAAGCCTATTTTGTCATTTCCCACCAAAATGGCACTAGCCATTAATATTCAAAAATATTTGAATTAAAAACTCTTCTTAATCACCCTATATTGACTTCTACCCAAAGCCAATGACTCTTAAAGCATAAAAATTATTTATTCAAGAGATCTAAACACTCTTAAGACCATTCCCAATCCTATAACCCTGAAATCCCATATTTGGTCCTATGGTCCTATTAGGCCCATCAGGACAATTAACCATTACATTAGGATCATTACAATGAATTGCCATAATTGGATTTAAAACATAAAAATTGAGTCTATTAGACCCATACACCTCCTTGTCATGCTTCCATGGTTTCCTCCAAGTTGTCTTCATGTCAGAGGCTCCTGCACCACTTTACCTTCCCGTTGCCAAGTTCAAATTTTGGGAAGCGGCCGCTCCCACTCCTCCTCCACTCCATTCTTCATTAGTCATTGTACTTATTTCTCTTTTTTATTTTTATATTATTTTTCATTTTTTTTTTTTTTTAAAAACATTTTTTTATTTTTTTGGCATATTTAAAAAATTTGGATACCTCAAGAATTCAAGCATAAAACCTTTTGAGGTGGATTATGTTTAAGGGATCATCCAAGGGTTCACCTTCGGGTGTTGCTAGCTAATAGGCCCCAGATCCATACTTAGCTATGATGATGTAGGGTCCTAACTAATTAGTCTAAAACTTTCCTTTCTTTTATCAGACTTGAAGATTCCACTCTCTTTTTTTAAGCACCAAATCAACGATCTCAAATTCATGGGTTTTGACTTTCTTACTATACTAGAGAGAAAGATGATTCAAGGCATTGAGGTACCTCTCACCTAGAAATTGAAGCTCTTGAAGTAATGCAACTATATATTCGTTATTTGGAAGGATGTTTTGCAATGAAACCCTTAATGAGGGAAGCTCGATCATAATTGTCAGGGTAGCTTCAGAATCGAAGACAATAGAGTATGGGGTGGTGCTAGTGGGTGTAGAGAAGCTAGTATGGTAAACCCATAGGGAGGAATTAAGTTGTAGGTGCCAATCATGGCTAGCTTTATTTTCTATCTTTTTAAGGCTTTTGATAAGGGTTTTATTTGAAGCCTCAAATTGATTGTTATCATATGGGTAATAAGAGTGGAAAAGTGTTGAGATGTCAAAGTTATGGAATAGTTCTTTCACATCCTAGTTTTTGAAGGGTCATTCATTATTTGTAATAATGGCCTTTGCGATACCATAAAAACATATGAGGTAATTCAGGATGAACTTTGCTACAAGTGTTTGTCAGTAGTATAGGTGAGTGGAATGGATTCATCCCATTTTGTAAAGTATTTAGTAGCGGTAATAATGAATTTATTGCCATTAAAGAAAGGGATGGATTTTTCTAATGAGATAAAGCCCCTACTATGAAAAGGGCCAAGGTCTAATAATAGGTTACAATTATTTTGAGAGCACATGAATTAAATATTTTTGCTATTGGCAGGGCAAGCATTTCTTCACAAAATGATATGCTTGTTATTCCATTGTAGGCTAGTAATATCATGTTTGGAGTATCTTCTTAGCCAAAGTTAGACAACTTGAGTAGCTCCTCAAATACCCTCATATACCTCACAAAGGGCTCATTCAGCCTCTTCCTTGTCTAAACACCATAAGGGGTTCCATCAAAGTGACTTTAATATAGGGTATCACGAATAATAATATAATGAGATGAGAAACAAATGAAGGTTTTTTTTTGAATTTTAGCGAGATTAGGTGGTAGGGTGTTATGGCGAAGGTAGGTGTAAATTTCATGATACCATGGGGAATATGGATCAACAATTTTGCATACCATTTCAAATTCTAGGACATCATATGTTGTGATGATAAGTTTCTCAACTAGGAATTCACACTTATGACTATTTTTAGGCATCTACAAGAGAGATCCAATAATAGTCGAAGCATCAACAACTTGATTGTTTTCTTTGGGAATCTGTTTGAATTGAATTGAGGTGAAATGTTTCTTAAAATCCATAACCATGTTGTGATAGGGAAGCAACTCATCATCCTTAGTATTGTACTCATTATTAACTTGACGACCAATAGGGAATCTCCATAGACATGCAAATCAATTATTTTCCAATTCATGGTAATGCAGAGTTTTGTGATGAGGGCTTTGTTGTCTTCAAAATCCGATTCACTTCAACATCCTTATAATAATATGATTAACTCTATGTAGAAGAGATATTAAAGGGAAAGAAACTCTTAGGACAACATATGACAAGGTTTGATTTAACCTTCTACACTTCGGACCTACTCAGAGTCCAGGCGGGTATACCTTTGTGAACTAAAATTCACACTTTCAAAAGATAAATCCACAGCAAACCAGTCCAGAAAACCAGTGGATCTAATCACCTTGAAACTAACAGAAACAAAGGAATGAAAATTATACTCATATTCAGTATTTGACCTACAAAACATGTAATAGACAACCTCAATCTATACCAGTGCCTTATCTAAAATCACAGAGTCATCTAAGTTCAAACAATACTCTCACAGTCAAATATCTATACATATCCCATTAGTTTGGCTTTTGTAGATCCCTATATATGCCTGACACATATAAGAATTTATGCACACCAGATTAAACTATGAACATCAAGATTCAAATATCTCACAAGGAATTTACTAGTAGAAGTGATCCCCGCATATTTAATTTCCCTCCTACAGAAAAAGCTAACAAACACATCTACAAAAAGTTTCCTTA
This sequence comes from Cryptomeria japonica, assembly GCF_030272615.1. NCBI lineage: Eukaryota > Viridiplantae > Streptophyta > Pinopsida > Cupressales > Cupressaceae > Cryptomeria > Cryptomeria japonica. Next base: position 649,760,261 of record NC_081414.1, on the reverse strand, counting down.
CAACCCCTATTCAAAAAAAATAACCCTGGATTATTCAGAATGAAACGGTAAACAATTGCAAACACATTTGAAGATGACACAAAGTTTTACTCAAAACTGATGGTCTGTATATTGATATTATTTTCAAGAAAGTATTACAAAAACTTTCGAATATTCTCCATTAAACTTAGAAAAGCTCAGATGAATTTTTGCAGCGTTTTCTTACAATTATTTGCGATCCTCTTCCTATTAGTCCTGGTATCCATTTATAACAATATGGATGCACATAGCTTTGGACTTTCCTAAGAGAATTTGTTACAATCATTTCTTCTCAAGAAGAAGTTACAAGGATCTTATACAAAAAAGGTTACAAGTCCTTTTCAACCTCCGCAGATTCTTTTGCTTGTTGTCCCATTGCAACCTCTTCTAACTGTGTAGGAGCACCCTCTAACTGCTCTACATCCTCGATGGCATATTTTCTTGTCCATTCATTGTACACATCATCAGTTGGCCAAGAGAAGTTAATCACTTTTGCCTTTGCCTTGGTTAAGCTCTTCAAGGAATTTCTCATCTTGTTGACCTCTGAATTGAGAAAACCATAATGAGATTTGATTCTCTCTATCTCCTGAATTGTTACAACAAAAAAGGAAGCATCATCTAAGTCAACAATTCCTTTTATTCTAGCTGACAGTTTGGCCTCTAACTCCTTAACCCACACCTGTTTGTCCTTTAATTGATTTGGGCTGACAAAAACTCCTGGGAGCAATTCAAAAACCTAATTAGTGTACTCCTCTTTATACAAGTTGATTTTCCTGTCAGCATTGTCTATCCCTTCTGCTAATTTTACTAGATCTTTTGTGGTGTCACAAGTGGATTTGATGATAGGATCAGCCCTTGCTTCATCATAAAATACACAAATAAGCTCCAAATCCTGCTCTCTAGGCCTCCACTTGTCAAAAATAGGCATCAAAATGGCCTTATCTCCATTAAGCTCATTCCACATATCCAAAATCTTGCTTATATTGTTATATAATAGTGAGGCACTCATGGTATCTGCAAAACTTGAAATGGTAGCCCTTACTCTTTCTTCATACTTCTTGGCATACAAGGCCTGAGCCTATTTTAAATTCTCTAATTCTTGGGGAGTAATCTCAACCATTTGAGAACTAGAAGGTGCTCGAGCTGGTGGGAATTCAATAATAGGGCTGGTTGGTGGAGGTCTTGCAAGAGAAGAGGAGATCATCAGTGTTGAAGAGTCACCCTGATGGTACTGTCCTGTCAACTCACCCTGAGGTCTTTACCCCTTACCTCTTCTTTAGCACTATTGTAAGCCTTCAAAATTGTCTCCAACTTGACTTGGAGGTCTTCTTTTTCCTTAGCTTCCCTTTCTGCTACTGCAACACTAAAATTTGCAATTTCTAGCACAGTGGTAGCAGCTTCCACTACCCCTATGTTCTACACTCTTTCCACTATCATTCCACCAAGGTAAGTTGACCATGGGGTGTCCTTATTTCTCTTATTCTCATCTCTCTTAAGAGACCACATGACTAGTGCAATATTCTCTTTGCTAAAAGTGATTCCCTCCATAGGTTTGGTTTCTTTTCTTACTGCCTCCAATACTAAGGCGTCCGCTATGTCCCACTCAGGGAGAATGAGTACTCCAGCTTGTGCCACCATATCTCTTCCTTGCTCAGGAGTGATGGTCTTAAACTCATCCATCATTTCTTGCATTGTTTCCTCCTCAACCATAGCTGGATGTCTATGAGGTTGCTCACCTTTTCTCTTTTCACACCTTGTATTGTATTTATCAATGTTCTGCTTCCATACAAATTGCATGAATGCTCCTGATGTAACAAAGTTGTTCTCAGCCAAGAAGTCCTCACTGGACTGTTTGGTCTCAGGATCCCACTCCTGGCCCTTAACCTCATTGGTAGTGATGTTCATCTCAGCAACAAGGGTCTCTTCTGGCATTCCCTCTTCTACATCATCATATGTGTAGGCTATTTCTCCTAGACTGCCTAACTGTATCAATTGTTCAGTTGTTGCCTGTTCATCTCCTATGTGAATAGGGGATTGAGATGGAGAGTACAAGGGTGTATCAGATTGTATTTCTTTTCCTACTCTCTACTTTTTTGGGCTCTCTTGGATGTTAGTAACATCTTATATCTTCCTCTTTCCTTTCGAGGTAGAGAGCTCCCCTGTTGTAGGCATTATCAGACTATAATTAGACTTCTTGGGCAATGTATAGTCATTAGGAGGGATTGCTCTAGTGGAGGCAAACCTACTTAGAACCATTCTTTCCTTTTAAGGGTTGTTTTTTATCACAACCTCCCTCTTTTCTTTTAGAGTTTGCATTACATCCTCAAAACAAATAATAAGGAACTTTACTTTCTCCTCAAAAGGGAAAGAGCTAAACAATGGGTCATAGCTGGTATCAAATTGATGTACAAAATCTAAGGCTTTTTTATAAGCCACCCACTTTTCCTTCCTCAGCTCTTGCTCATCTAGATCAAACTCATTTCTAATGAGGTCTTTAGGAAACAGGAACTGATGGGGTCTACCTCTGCACATTGTTCTCTTTCTAAACATGCCATTGAAGAAATCTTCAGGATCGACACACCTGGACACTACAGTTGACAAATGATAAGGTTTAAGAAAATCCTCAAAACAATTCCAACCTCCCATGGTTATTACAAATTGGTGGGCTATAGTAACCATAGGGAAAATAGTCCCTTTAACCCTACTTGTTAGCTCTGCCTCTTGCACACTACCAATTTGTCTGAGGACTTCTGCAATTCCCACTTTGAGAGGAACCTGATAGGGCAATAAAAATGGAGTTCCTTTGAAACCAAATACTCTCAATGCTATGGAGACAGGGTACAATTAAATGTCACCCCAATTATGGACAATTTTTATATTTTCTACAAATTCTTTTGGCCTAATAAATTCCAAAAGAACCTTAGGGATTCTTGGATTTTCTGAATAGAGGAGAGTCCTAATCTTTGATGCAAAGCATTTATCAAATTTTAAGAAACTAGCATCATCTCTATCCCATGACAACACTGTACTCCATAGTTGCACTAGCATCTTTTCTCCCTCTTTCTCTTTTATAAGGTCCATTCCACTTGTGAAATAATCACCACCTATGAATAGAAATAGATGCATGAGGAGTGAATACCATCCAAAAGGCCTATCAACCTTCCCAGTTTTTATTCCTATCAACCCTCCATGGATAGCATAAGTAATAAAAGAAGCATAATCAAAGGTTACTACAAGAGAAGGATTTAAAATCTAAGCAATCATTAGCATGTAATGATTGGGCATATTTGCCTCAGCATCCTGTCCCAAAATCTGGCATAGTGACCAATACACTCCCTTAGCCCTAAGGGTGAACAAATTTAATGAGAAGGGCTCTTCAGTGTTGGGTCCTACAACTATCAACCCACCTATCTTCACAAAGAACTCTTTAAGAGGCCCATTTCTAAGGTGCTTCCTCTGTGCACTGTATATCTGTGCTAATGATTTGAAATTAATGGGTTCCAAGAAAGTGGTAAACTCATTAAGCCCAAAAGCACTTCCGAATTCCTCATTATTTATTTCAATGAGGGCTTTCCCATTTATATCCCTAATGCTCCTTGTGACTAGATCATAATTATGTATGATCTAAGTTAGGAGATCCATATCCATGAATACTCCAAGAACTACCAATTTTCCAACATCTAACCTCCAAATGCTATTCTGTGGGGCTAGGGAATTTCTCATGCCAAATCCAACTTTGAACAACCCCAACCTAGACAACCCAACTTGTGGGTCTCTCAACCAATTACCCTTGTCATATAATGCTTCTCCTATCTTCAAATGAGGAGCTCTTGGCACTAATTCTATTACTTTTGATGCCTGATTAGTTGACAATGTCAACTGTTCAAGAAAATCATCACAAATGGCCATTTCCTGGTAATTAACTTTCCCTGAAAATTCTCTCTTAGGTGCCATTTTGAAATATGCAAGCAATTAAATTGTTATCCCCAACTGGTTTTGTGACAAAGCAAGACCTCAATTAACACACACTGCTAAGAAATTACCAAGCAAGAGTACAAGAAAACCTATTTTTAGCTTCAAGAAATCCGCTCTACAACTGAATTGACTTGCTTTGTATTTGAAGAAAATAGCTTTGCAACTGCTCCTCTGCAACAATTCTTTAAAATGATACCTTTACTCAATTGATAGGAGATCATATATGGTACTCAGGCTCTTAACTGTGACATTGATGCCACATGCTTCAGCCGTCCCTTCAGAATTGAATTCATGAGAGAATTTGAATTTTTCGCTCCAACGGGTCACAACATTCCTGCACATTTTTTCCTTTCGCTCTTTCCTTGTTTCGCAAAGCATAACCTTCGGGCAATTTTTGTTAAATGAAATCACGCCAATCGTCCGATCAAAAGAAACTTGGTTGGCCTTTATACTGACTTAACAGCTTCGCTTTCACGCTGGGCCCTACCTCTTTTTCACCATTTCACGGGCTTTATCCTCCGAGCACCTTTCCTTCACAAAACTGCACCAAGCGTTAGATGGAACTTTAACTGCTCGGCGTTTAACTCTTACCGAGATCATCAGCTTCTTCATTAATCGCACCTTTATCTTGACGGCTAACGGTCTTTTGCTATTTCGTGAAGCTTAAACCGCTTTCAACTTAGGGCCATGAAACAACATGAAGCATTGGATCAGATCAGAGATGACCATCCTTTAAGGGAGACCTTTATGCTTGCTTTACCTATGCCACCTTTTCATTGGTTATTGACTACCACGTGGCACTCAACCATTAGGTTTGGAAAACTGTTCGAGTCTAGTTCAACGTCAGCCATGTGTCTTTCCCTTATAACTACCAGTTACACCATGGTGGGCCCTCAGTTTCTTTTGAAACCACGTGTCAATCGACACATCACCATCTAGCTTTACACATGGATGAACCTTCTCCTCCTTTCGCCATTTCACGAACCATATCATTCAGTTGTTTCACAACCAAAAAACAATGCGAGCCCTTGGATCAAAACGGAGTTGATCCCCTTTTAACTTCATGCTTTATCTGTCTTCGGGGCCCAAAAACCTTTTCGCCATTTCGCAGGGCCCAAAACGAGCACTTTACCATTGATAACTCACTTGGGCCATTAGCTTATATTTGACTTGCTCGATGCTTAACAATTTAACTGAATCCGATAGACGTGGGCCCTCCGAGTCAACTCCATCCACTTGGCATCTAGTCACTTTTAAACTAACATGTCAACCTCTCATTTGCTGAGAAAGAACATCAGATTCCACCTCATCCTTGCCACCTGTATCTGCCAAGCCATTTCTTATCCCGCGGCATGAATCACCTTTGGGACCCACCTTTTAATCCTTAGATCCGATTTGCTGACTATTTTGATCTTCTGCGACATGCCATCATCTCACTCATCATCTTGACCTGCTAGACAGTCTGCTTGGAGTGCCATGTCATTTCGCTACTTCACGAAAGCTAACTGTCAAGCATCTCCCTCCTGCGAAGCTGCGCTAACTGTCAGATCAAATGAAACTTGTGCATCTATTATGCCCTTATAAAAACTCCCTTTTCACAGACCGAAAAACCTTTTTGTTGTTTTGTAGAGCATAACCTTTGAGAATCTATTAGCCACAAAACAATGTGAACCGTCGGATCAGATAGGACTTGACCACCTTTTAGTCACTTGGGAAAGACTTCACTACAGGGTCCCACCAAACACTTTCACCATTGCGCGAAAGGTATTTCACTTGCAAGTTTTGGCTATGAAATAACGCCAGCCGTTAGATCTTGAACGAGATGAAGCCTTTTTAAACTGGACAAAAATGTGCCATTGAACATGCTTTTTCGTTTTGCCATTTGGTGAGTCTTAAACCATGTGCAACTTTGCTTAACGAAATAGCAAAAACCATAGATCCACCTGAGAGCTGTGCACAACTTACTAGGCCTGACAACATTAGGAAGAAAAGACATAAGGCATAAATTTTTACGATTAATTCAACAACTACCTAGGCAAATGACAGGGGGGACACCTCATATGACCCCAAGACCCATTACTTAAGTGGATAAAGTAACGAAGGAATAGAAACCAAAGGGTTTTTTATCAACATTGAATGATTTAAAATTAAAACCCTAAACCCTTAAGACCTAACACAGAGCTTGAAGCAGTTGATAGTGTGTCTGACTCAAAATTTCAAAAACTTAGCCAATTATGGGAAAGGAAAACCCATTTTTTAAATAGTGATAACAACGGCTCTGACTGGGGATGGTTGATCACAAGGTCAACACAAGAAAACTCAAAAACTTTGGAAAAACAGTCCAAAACATAGACCCAAACAAAACAACAAGAAGGAAACAAAATATATACAAACAAAGGACCTATTGTGCATGGACATCAAGAGAAATAATGTTTCAGGAATTGTCCATGCACTGGAAATTCTTATACTTCATCATTCATATTTTTCACAAAATATGAATCCTTTCCATTTAAGTCATAGATCACGAAAGGGCCCATCCATAATGATTCAAATTTTTTATGCTTTCCCTTGTCCTATCCTTTTTCATTCCACTAAAGAACAATGTCATCAATTTGAAACTTCCTTAATGATGTCCTTTTATCAAAAAGGTATTTGAACTGCAATTGAATGTTCTGATTTCTCTTATGAGCCAAAGTTCTAAGCTCTTCCACCTCCACATTTTGGATCATTCTATTTTCCATAGGTTCAGATAGCTCCATGTCCTCATCTTGCAAGAATTTATAAACTGGAAGAAGATTATTCACTGGCAATTTGACTTGTGTACCATAAACCAGTTCAAAAGGTGACATTCCAATGGCCTTCTTGACTATTATTCTATCAGCCCACAAGGCTAATTTCAATTTCTGGTCCCAAAATCTCTTATTTTCTTCCAGGATTTTCTTGGTGATGTTCAAAAGGCTTTTATTGCTGGATTTTGCTTGTCCATTCCCTTGAGGGTGATAGGGTGAAGAGTAAGACATGATTATTCTATGACTGGTGCAAAAACCAACAAACTCTTCTGACCTGAAACTCATGGCATTATCCATTACCAATTTTGCAGGTATTCCAAATCTAGTTATTACATTATCCATCAGGAAATCAATGACAACCTTACTTGTAGCTCTCCTTGTGGGAATAGCCTCAATCCATTTAGTAAAATAATTAGTGGCTACTATGATCCATCTGTGACCTCTTCCTGATCTCTCAACAATTTCTCCAATAAAATCAATACCCCACTGGACAAAAGGGGCTTCCACTGTGACTAGATTTAGGGGTAAAGCTCCTTCATACTTCAGCTTGGATGAATTTTTTTGACATGGGTCACATTTTTGGACATGTGCATGAGCATCTTTGAATAAGGTAGGCCAATAATATCCAGCTTGGATTATCTTACCAGTAGTTGTCTTAGCAAAGTAATGACCCCCACATACTCCATCATGCATTTCAGTCAATACCCATTTAGCCTAGAATTCATCCAAACACATTAGCAATTCTCCATCTCCTTTTCTCTAGAACAGATCACGTTGAATGAGCACATATTTTTGTGACTTGAGTTTCAGAGTTCTTTTCTGATTATGTGTCATTCCTTCTGAGAATGCAACATCTCTTAGGAATCAGACTGTCTCTGAGTACCAAGGTTGCCTTTCAATGCTAGTGACTGAAGTACTTTTGACTTCAACATTATGTATTTCAACATCCATAAGATTAGACTCAATCATGAGCTTAGCCAGACCTAAACCTCTCACCAATTTGGTGATCTTTATCTCCAAGTCAAGTTCTTGGATTCTATTAATCTATCTGCATCTTTTCCCTGTAACCCCAAACTGGGACAAAATATCCTTAACTGCAGCATGTGGGACATAGGCAATGATATTTGCATTTACCAGATATGGCCTAAAAGCCTTAACAACTTTAACTAAAGCATAAGCTTGTTTTTCCATGGTTTCATATTTTAATTCTTCTAGTTGCAAAGACTTTCTGTAGAAAGCTATGGGGTGTTCATATCCCTCATTATCCTTTTCTAACAATACTGCAGCTATTGTGTGATATGAAGCAAAAGAAAATAGAGAAAAGGGCCTACTGTAATCAGGTGACTTTAACACTGCTACTTTCTGAATGGCCTTCTTAATTTCAGCAAAATCCTCTGAGGCTTCTTGAGCAACTTGGCAATGGGCTTCACTATCTCTGCAAAGTTTGCAATGAATCTCCTAACAAAATTCACTTTGCCTTGAAAGGATTGAATACCTTCTACATTCTTTGGTTCAGACACCTTATTTATTGCTTCAATCCTTTCAGGGTCTATCCTTGCCCCTTCCTTGGAAACAATGTGTCCCAATAGTTTTCCTTCAGTGACTCCAAAATGACATTTCTTGGGATTTAATGACACACCAAATTCCAAGGCTTTATTGAACACCTTTTCCAAATGTCCACAATGATCATCAGCCCTTTTGGAGAAACAAGTTAGATCATCTTGATAAACCACCATGATGATATTAATTAATTCTTTGAAGGCTACATCCATGGCTCTCTGAAATGTAGCTCCAGCATTTTTCAATCCAAATGGCATTCTCACATAGACATATGTTCCCCATGGAGTAGTGAAAGTAGTTTTAAACTATTCACATTCCTTCACTAACACTTGATTGTATCCTGAAAAACCATCCATCATGGACAAGAGGTCACAACCTATTAACCTCTGCAGCATGGCTTCCATATTTGGGGAAGAGAAATTATCTTTCAAAGAAGCCACATTCAAATTTCTAAAATCAACACACAATCTAATGTCCCCATTCTTCTTTCTTACTGGGACCAGATTGGAGACCCATGAAGAATGTCTTATAGGTTTGATAATTCCCCCTTCTCTTAATTTAGTCAACTCTTGCTGCATCTTAGTTTCTAACAAGGGATTTATAGGTCTTTGTTTCTATCTGAAAGGCTTAGCATTTGGAAGTAAAGGAACTTCATGCTGAAAAAGATCATGTCTATACGCCTTTAGGTATTCATAAGACCAAGCAAAAACATGTTTATATTTCTTCAATAAATTAATAAGGTTAGTCCTGACATGAGTGGGTAATTTCTTCCCAATGTATACTAATTTAGGGGATGATTCAGTCCCTAGGTTTACCTCCTCTAATTATTCCAATTTGGTGGTAGACTACTGATGTAAGTGACTATCATTGTAATTGAACATGCTTTCCTACTCTACCAGCCCTTTAGGTATTTCATTGGTTTCCAACTGGACTAAATCATTTCCAAACACTATTTCCCTATTGTCAACCACTTGCACCAGTGCATTGCAATCAATCTTCTGCCCATCATAATCATCAACACATTGGATGAACCTAAGAATATCTTCATCATCAGCAAAAACTTGCCAATTGTACAAATTATCAGGGATGGCTGGCCTAGATTTTATTTCCACAGTAGAAATACCGGTTAGTGTTGCATCATCATTTTTCAAGGCAACATTAGCTAGGAAATCTGCCATAATATTCTTTGATTGCTCAATCCAATTAATAAAAAATGCACTAAAATGCTCAATAACATCCCAAACTGCATGTTTATATCTCTTTAATCTATCATTCCTGGATACATATTTGGATCTTACCTGAGATACAATCAATTTTAAATCCCCTAACATTTTCAACAGCTGGATTCCATGCTTTTTTGCAACCTCAAGCCCCAACAATAGAGCTTCATACTCTGTAGTATTATTTGTGCACTAGAAAGCCAATAAGAATGAATACTTAAAAGTTATACCTGATGGGGATACAAAAAGAACCCCTACTCCAGATCCTTCTTTGGAGAAAGCTCCATCAAAATACATCTACCATAAACCATATTGTTGTGCTTCTAATTTGACTAGAATGGGGTCAGTATTCTTCAACTGGGGTAAAATTGGTTGTAATATGAAATTATCAAGATCTACATCAATCATACAATTGAGCATATTAGGGTCTACATTTTCAATTACCCTAGGAGCACGTGGCTCTCTATACAACTTGACTTGATTTTCATTGATTGGAATGGTGGCATAGGATAAATCTAGTTGAACATTTCCTCCTACTGCTACTGCCCATTGCTTAGATAGTAATATACCATAATGGGGCTTGGTATCAGTAACAATAACATCCATTTTATAAGTTGCTTCAGGGAATGCTGCTATTTTTACTCAACATCTTTCATTGTTCCTATGACAGGTACTTCCCTGTTATCCATAACATAGCATTTTCCATATACAGTGGTTACTGACAGTCCTAATTCTTTCATAACACCATAGGGCATTACATTAGTAGCGGCTCCTGAATCTATCATGCAGTTTTTTATCAACCGGTTATTTACTAACAAAGTAACATAGAAAGGATCTACTTGTGAAGGCTCTTGAGTGATAGTGGTTCCAACATAAACCTCTAGGGTTTGGAGTTCCTAATCCTTTCCATTTTTAGATGAACTGGTGGGTAGGACTGTGTCACTATCAGATATACTAGAAAATAAAGACAAAGTTGCATCCCTATGTTCTTTAATCTTCAGTAATTCTACTAATGGGACAGTGACTTTCATTTGTGTAAGAGCTTGAGCCATGTCAAATGTAGAACTATTGCTTATTTCAGTATTAGCTCTAACTCTTTCTGTCTTGAGCTGACTTGCCTTTTTTAGTGTGGCAGCTCCTTGTATATCACTAGTGTTTTTATCATCTATACTCTTGGGTACATCTTTAACCTATTCCTTCTTGTCTTGACCAATCTTAGGAACAGTAGTAGCACTACTTGCTGCCCCCTTTTGGGTGATCTCTTTTATGAACATGGAACTAGGTTCACCCTGATCAGTGTTCTTCTTAGTGCTCCTCAAGTTATAATTGTGTTTTGCTTTGGCAATGGCAGCTTTGGTGAGGCTTTTAACTTCTTCCTCACTAGGCCTTCTAAGATGAACTTCTTCATCCTCAATTGTTACCACATTCAATGTAGGATGCCAATCCAAGGTTAGTTGTCCTTGAACAAACCTTTCATTATCCAGCACATCACTATATTCACTTTGTATAGACTCCTCATCACTTTCTATGATAGTCTCAAACATATTAATGTCATGCTTAGCTTCTTGTCTCATGGATTCTTCAAGAGTTTGAGCCACTGCACACTAATGAGGATAATGTGGTCTATCACAAGCAATACAAAAGGGAGTATTTTCTATATTATGGATAGTTTTTCCTTTCAAGGGATCTAGAGTGTCTTGATTTTGGGCAATTTTAGGCTTCTCATTTTGGGGTTTGCCATCTTTCTAGTTGGTATTATAAGGCATGTCATGCAATCTAGGGGGTCTATCTTGCCAGTTATAATGAGGTTTGTCATTTTTGTTTACCTTGGTAGTCAGATCCTTCATTGCACTAACCAACTTCTCTATCTTGTCTTCCTCCTTAGTAGCTTTATTAGGCTATTGTTTTGTTTCTTGCCATAATCTACCATCTGTCCTTCTTCGTAACTTCCCAGATGCTTTTCTATTACTTTCTACATTAATGGCAATTCTAAAAGCATCTCTCAAGTTATGTGGATTTTTATCCCTTAGGATATAGGCCATCTTAGAATCAAATGCATTGTAATAGGTATTCAGACACATGTTGTCATCTAACCTCATCACCTGATACAACCTATGCATAGCCTTTTGGAATCTGGCATTGAAGTTGGTGACCATATCATTATCAGACTTTCTGATGTTATTGAATTCATTTAGCATGAAGCTCACATTAGTCTTATCACCATACTTCTCTTGAAAACAATTTTTAAAATCCTCCCATGACCCTATGCTATTAATTGGAAGACCTCTGTACCAATCTCTTGCATCATCAACAAGGGATTGAACAAACAGTTTCATGATGACATCTTCATCCACTATTTCATAATCATTTATTAGGTCCCCAAAAGATTTTAGGTGTTCCTCAACACTAATTGCATTGTTTCCAGCAAATTTATGGAGTCTGTCTCTTAACTCAATAGGAACATGGCTGGGATATCCTAGGATCCCATCAAAGAGCAATTGTCTATATTGTTCTAAATTGATTGGTCTTCTTTGAAAAGGGGTAGTAGCATTATTGTTTCCCATAGTCATTCTAACTTTTGGAATTGGAGACTAAGATATTTGGGTGTATTGACTATTCATAGGGATTTGACTCACTAATGCTATATTAGTAGGCACTATAGGTTGGATTTTAACCGGGGGAAGGGAAATTTGTTGAGGATCAGGCTTACTAAGTTCTTCTGATGGAAACGTGATAGGGGAGCCTTTAAGTAACTAATTTTTTTTTTTACTTCCTGATTTGCTACTTCCAAATCAGCTTTCTCTAGTTCCATTTGGAGATCCTCTTTTTCTTTCCTCATTCTTTCCATTTCTCTCTCATGTGCTGACAACCTATGAGAAATCTCCTCTGTAGTTTTAGATTCAATTCCATCATCCACCCATTTCTATTTTTCTTTATCCACATTAGTCCTAGGAAGCTGAGAATCACTAAATACTTCCCTGTTTGGTTGGACTACTGACCTATATGCTTTTCTGGCTTTGGGGATCAGAATCTCTCTTATCACAGGGCCTTCTTCATCACTCTTTTCTTTTTCCTTAGCTAGCACTTTAAGATTAGCTATTTGTCTAAGAAGCCTATCTCTCTCCATTAATTTAGCTTTGACTTCCTTCTCCTTATTTGCTTCCTTTTGGGCTCTTAGGGAGATTAGATGGTGAACTCTCTTATTCAAATCTTCAATTTCTTGGGACACTTTATCTTCATCAGGGAAATTTTCCTCAGAATCTGATATATTGACTTGATCTATGTCAATCAAACTAATGTTTCCATCTATTGTTCTAGGCACAGAGTGTCTAATTGCGTTTGAACTAGTCCTATCTTTTGCAGAGACACTAACATGGGATAAATCTTGATTTAAAACATGTGCATTATCAATATTTCCAAACAATCCAGAATGGAAACCTAATATATCTTGTTCAGAATCTCTGGAAGAAGAATTAGACTTTGCATAAATAGGTTGATCAGGCATCTTACCAGTATTAGTATTCTTTTGTACCCAAGCAACATTTGATGGCTTGTGTAAGACTGATCTCTTCTGACCTCTTTGTGACTACTCGGGCAAACCTTCTTGCAAAGTTTCATGAGGGTGCTTCTTCATGAATGATCTGGTGTTTTTTCCTCCTTGCATTATGCTTGTTTTCCTTTTAAAATGATTTGTACTTCACAAGGAATAGTTCCAAGATAACAGAGTCGCCACCCACAAGAATATGGGAATTATGAAAACAAGCTTAGAATAATACGCATCAATTCCACAAACACAATGATTTTATTTACAAACTTAAGCACAAATCTGCGTCTAGATCCTTAATGTGACTCTCCCCAGCAGAGTCACCAATTTTATTGTCTTCAAATTCTGATTCACTTCAACATCCTTATAATATGATTAACTCTATGTAGAAGAGATATTAAAGGGAAAGAAACTCTTAGGACAACATATGACAAGGTTTGATTTAACCTTCTACACTTCGAACCTACTCAGAGTCCAGGCGGGTATACCTTTCTGAACTAAATTCACACTTTCAAAAGATAAATCCACAGCAAACCAGTCCAGAAAACCAGTGGATCTAATCACCTTGAAACTAACTGAAACAACAGAATGAAAATTATACTCATATTCAGTATTTGACCTACAAAACATGTAATAGACAACCTCGATCTATACTAGTGCCTTATCCAAGGTCACAGAGTCATCTAAGTTCAAACAATACTCTCACAGTCAAATATCTATACATATCCCATTAGTTTGGCTTCTGTAGATCCCTATATATGCCTGGCACATATAAGAATTTATGCACACTAGATTAAACTATGCTCATCAAGATTCAAATATCTCAGAAGGAATTTACTAGTAGAAGTGATCCCTGCATATTTAATTTCCCTCCTGAAGAGAAAAGCTAACAAACACATCTATAGAAAGTTGCCTTACAACCCCTATTCAAAAAAAATAACCCTGGATTATTTAGAATGAAATAGTAAACAATTGCAAACACATTTGAAGACGACACAAAGTTTTACTCAAAACTGATGGTCTGTATATTGATATTATTTTCAAGAAAGTATTACAAAAACTTTCGAATATTCTGCATTAAACTTAGAAAAGCTTAGATGAATTTCTGCAGTGTTTTCTTACAATTATTTGCAATCCTCTTCCTATTAGTCCTGGTATCCATTTATAACAATATGGATGCACATAGCTTTGGACTTTCCTAGGAGAATTTGTTACAATCATTTCTTCTCAAGAAGAAGTTACAAGGATCTTATACAAAAAAGGTTACAAGTCCTTTTCGACCTCCGCAACTTCTTCTGCTTGTTGTCCCATTGCAACCTCTTCTAACTATGCAGGAGCACCCTCTAACTACTCTACATCCTGGATGGCATATTTTCTTGTCCATTCATTGTACACATCATCAGTTGGCCACGTGAAGTTAATCACTTTTGCATTTGCCTTGGTTAACCTCTTCAAGGAATTTCTCATCTTGTTGATCTCTGAATTGAGAAAACCATAATGAGATTTGATTCTCTCTATCTCTTGAATTGTTACAAAAAAAAAGGAAGCATCATCTAAGTCAACAATTCCTTTTATTCTAGCTGACAGTTTGGCCTCTAACTCCTTAACCCACACCTATTTGTCCTTTAATTGATTTGGGCTGACAAAAACTCCTGGGAGCAATTCAAAAACCTAATCAGTGTACTCCTCTTTATACAAGTTGATTTTCCTATCAGCATTGTCTATCCCTTCTGCTAATTTTACTAGATCTTTTGTGGTGTCACAAGTGGATTTGATGATAGGATCAACCCCTGCTTCATCATAAAATACACAAATAAGCTCCAAATCCTACTCTCTAGGCCTCCACTTGTCAAAAATAGGCGTCAAAATGGCCTTGTCTCCATTAAGCTCATTCCACATATCCAAAGTCTTGCTTATATTGTGTAGCGTCATAAATTGTACGCACTTGCTAAAGCCGTACAATTTCATACCTAGTTTAGCACCCGCCTTGGCGCATTTTGCATTTGCATTACATTTCCCCTTTAGCACTTAATTAATCAAATTAATTAGGTCTAAGGTTCTATTTCATCATCTTCCACATCACAAAGTTGGGCCCTTTTCACTAAAGTGTGCCCCTTTCGTTTTATTCCTCGAATACATCATGTAATCAAAAACCCTAATTAAGTCATATTTCAAACTTGGGGGCTTGATTTCGGGGTCAAAACATCTCGAAATCACCTGTAACTTCGGGATTCTCTCTAAAATCATCATATTCGACGGCCCTGGAAATTTGGTGAAAAGTTGTCAGGACCATGGCGCCCGGAGTGCACATGGTCCCAGACATTTTTCCCAAAATTTTAGGAGCGCGATCCAATCATAAAATAAAGCTTAACCCCAAGAAATTGGCGGGATATTCAATCTCTAGTTCGGCCAAAAGACGAAATTACGACCTAGGGTTTCATACATAAGAGCTCTCTTTCTTCATTTGAAGGGATCCAGATCGGAATTTTGTTTTCAGGAACCTCATATGCAGCGAAAGAGCAGATCTTTGAAGACTTCAACAACATTCAACATCCCTCTATCAAGCATTTATCAATTTCATTCATTCACTTAGGGCTTGGAAGACATTGAAGAACAATAGGAGATTACCGACTGAAGATTGGCTTGTACCCCTCCCTTGGGGGTTGGGTATGATTTCATGTTGTTTTCATGTCTTTGCATAAGCCTCAATATATCCTTTATTCATGCTTTAGATCACTTTGCATCTTGATTTAGAGCATTTACATTATCATTTACAAGCAATTAGGGTTTACTTTCTAGGTTGCTCTAGTTTGCTTGCTTGCATTTTAGGATCTTGCACACACACAAGGTCTGCACACACAATACATTTTACAATACAACTTGGCTATTCATGGAGGTGGAAATCACCGAAGTGGGGGTTTGACTAAGGCAAAACCCTATATAGCCGCGCACACCCTTTTCAGATATAAGTGCAGGTTTCGGAACTCGGACGACGCCGCAGGTTACAGATCCAGGAAAAGCAGGTCGAGACAACACTCCACATCAAATTGCAAAACAAAAGACCTAGATAGGGGCATGGGGCACCCTGGTCCTGCCAGGACAGGGGCGTTGGGCTCCCTGGTCCCTGGGACAGAGGCGCGGGGCGCCCTGGTCCTCCTGATAGACAACATTTCCAACAGTTTTCCAGAGTTGCAGACAGCAGTTTCAGGTGCAGAATCAGGACAATGGCGCCCGCATCCCCGTCCCGAACATTTTTGATCAGATTTTGACTCCGGGTATGCATCTGCATTCTTATTTTGTCCTTGTGTTTTCAGCTTTCCATTGTTTAAGTTCAATTCTGCAATCTTATTATTAGTTCATACTTGTATTTTGGGGTTAAGAATTGAACTTGCATAATTTTACCTTTCAATTACAACAAAGGAATAGAAATCCTAATAGGTAGCCCATGGCTCTCTCTTTTACCAAAAAGAAGTAGCCAATTGTGTGATACCTGTAGGCTCTTTCGTATTCCACAAGTGTGTGGTTGAAAGTGAGATTAGGGCATGCTTGCTTAGTGTCACTTTTTCTCCTACACATTTTGGTGAACCCGATGTGAATCTTATTATTGCTTCCTCTTGCATTGCATTTGCTAGATCTAGATCCAGGTTTAGTGTGTTTCATTTTCATTTAAAAAAAAGAAAAAAAGAAAAAGAAAAGAGAGAGTGTTTCTTTGTTTCTTTGCATTGTGTGTTTAAGTTTTATGCAACTTTTATTTCAAAATGTCAGATTTTTATTTGCAAGATGTTCGTATTTATGATGATGTATGCAATTATGCCAATTATGAGTATAGCCAAGATGAATTAGATGAAACTTTAGATGAGTTTTGGAATCCTAAAAATGCCAAACCTTCATTTTACCAAAAACTCATAAACCTTGTTACTATGCCATTTCGTTGTGATGAGAAAGATAAGTTGAATGATTCCTCTCAAGGATACATTCCTATCAACTCTTCCACTAAATCTAGTAACATGGTTGTTTTCAATAATCCCCTCTATGAGGAGATGTCTCCTTTTGAATCAAAAGATAAACCTTTTAATGGATATGATCATGCTTTGTTTGATGATGCTCTTGATGACTTTGTGGCTTTATCGAAATCTTTAAACAAGAACAAGACTTCCAAATTAGTTAACATGATAAACTAAAAGAGCATAATAAGCCTCTCCTTACTGTCCAAGGAGGGTATGGTCATGATTCATTTCTTACTCCGAATAAACCTATCATCACCATGCAAGGAAGAAAACCTGTGAGTCCTTATAGTTATGCCAAGCAAATAACTAGAGAGAGTTATCATGCGGTTGCCCATACTTATCATACCAGAAATAATAGGCAGCCTAATCCTCCTCCTGTTATTCTGATTTCTCTTCCCAATCCTCAACCAATTCTTCCACAAGCTCCATGTATTTCACAAATTCTTAGTAAGGAGTATGATCTCATAGAACAACTTAAGGCTACCCCTGCTAAGATATCCCTTTGGGATTTGATTCAAACTTCTTCTGCTCATCACGGAATGTTACAAGATGCTTTGAAAGATTTGAATGTTCCTCCACCGAATACATCTAGTAATATAGTGTCTTTGGTTAACTCTGTGATGAATCCTAAGGCTCATATTATTTTTACTCAAGACGAGTTGCCTACTAGTGAAATTCAACACCAATATGATCCCTTGATGATTGTGGTTATCATAAATGACACTGCTATAAGACGAACATTAGTAGATAATGGCTCTGGCCTTAATGTGTGTAGCATTAATCTATTGCATAAGATGAATGTGGATACATCCCTTATTGAGCCTAACTCTCGTCCTATTCGAGGCTTTGATAATGTGGCTAAGTCTTCACTAGGTACCATCACCTTACCCGTCACAGTGGGGCCTGTTACTTTGCCTACTCCTATCCATGTTATGTCGGGAAATCTAACATACAACTTGTTATTAGGGAGACCTTGGATTCACAGTATGCAAGTTGTCCCCTCTACATTGCATAGACAAGTTAAATTCATTTATAACAATAAGACATATACCTTGATAGGCGATACTAATTTCCAAGCTTTTTTGCAAACATGTACTTCCAAAGGGAGTTCTTCTAAGCCTTCCTCTTCTAGTGATGACTCTTTAAACAAGATACCTACGGATGAATCCCCACTTTCTGATGATCAAAATTCTTTGGATGAGTCTAAAGCTCCTGAAGAAGATCCTTCTCGACTTGAATCTACACATGAGAAGGCCCTTGATCCTGAGAAGATTCTCGCAGAAGACGATTGGGGATCTCTTGATTTCAATCCCACCTTTGTAGGTGAATATAAGGTTCCTTCTAGAGAGCTTAAAGTTGAAAAGAAGGAAGAAGCTAAAAATCAGTCAATCTTACCCGAGCCTATAAGTAATAACTTTGTGGCCACTTCTCAAACTTCTTCTCCTCGCACCTCTAATTCTGAAGAGTTTGATTATTTGTCTTATGAAAAACCGCCTTCTCTTTCTGAAATGGCCGTTCGTTATGGTTGTGGTTTTTGCATTTTCGCTAAGCATGGGTATCATGGAAATGGTTGTGGTGCTCACGAACAAGGGATAAAGGTTCCTCTAGAGAGTAATTTTCACAATTATGCCTTTGGACTTGGCTATAATCCCTGCAAACGCACTAAAGCTTCTAAAAGACCATGCATTAGTGTGAATGCTATTTCTACATCTCTATCAATGCAACAGCCCGAGTATATTGATGGGGATCCTTCGTGTGCCTATGCTTTAGATGTCTTCCCTACCGATGATGCTTTAGCTGAGTTCTTGGGAGCCTATGACACTCTTCCTCGTTATCATCACAATAGGGGACTCCCTTATTGTTTGAACACTGAAGCCTATTTTGGAAAAGAGATTGATAATGATGAGATTGTGAAAGAATTCCCTCAGTTAAAGGATACTCCTCAACAAAGTAATCTTCTTATAAGTGACACCATTGATGTTAAGATGGATCCTTGCAATGAAGAAAAAGTTATTAAAATTGGAAAATGTCTGGACGAAGAAGAACAAAAACAATACGAAGATTTATTGCATGAATTCCCTGAGATCTTTGCTTGGACATACTCTGACATGCCTGGTATAGATCCTAAGATTGTCACTCATAATATTGTCTTAGTTCCCGATGCTAAGCCCATGAAACAAAAGATTCAAAAAATGAATCCTAAGGTGGCTCTGCTTGTTAAGGATGAGATTGAAAAGTTATTGGAGGTTGGATTTATCCGCCCTATTGATTATTCCCCATGGATTTCAAATATTGTCGCTGTGGCTAAACCAGATAATAAAATAAGAATGTGTACTGATTTTTGAGATTTAAATAAGGCTTCTTTAAAAGATGATTTCCCTCTTCCAAACATTGACATGATAGTTGATTCTACGACAGGACATGCCTTGTTATCCTTCATGGATGGTTTTTCAGGATACAATCAAATTTTCATTAACCCTCAAGATCAATTCAAAACCGCTTTCACCACTCCTTGGGGTACGTTTTGTTGGATAATGATGCCTTTTGGACTTAAAAATGCCAGTGCAACTTATCAACGAGCGATGACCCTTATCTTTCATGATTATATGCATAAGATTTTAGAAGATTATGTTGATGATATTTTGGCCAAATCCATTCTCCGCATGGATCATATTAAAATCCTTCATCAAATCTTTGAAAGAATTCGTAAATATCACATGCGCTTGAATCCCCAAAAATGTGTTTTTGGTGTAGATAGTGGAAAGCTATTAGGATTCATAGTTTCGCATCGTGGGATTGAGGTGGACACTAAGAAAATAGATGCTATTGTCAACATGCCACCTCCTAGAAATGTGTCTCAACTTAAAAGCTTACAAGGAAAGATTCAAGCTATTCGTAGGTTCGTATCTCAACTTGCGGATCGTACCTTTCCTTTTACTCAACTTCTCAAAAAGAATATCACTTTTCAATGGAACAAAGATTGTCAGCAAGCATTTGAAGATTTAAAAGTGTATTTGGCTAGTCCTCCTATTCTTCAACCTACCAAACCTTCTAAACCCTTCCTTCTGTATACAGCTACTTCTTCTCATGCTCTCGTAGCATTATTGGCACAACATGATAAAGATGGTAAGGAATGTCTGGTTTATTATATAAGTTGTACCTTACTCGATTATGAGACTCGATATTCTGTGATAGAAAGACAATGCTTGGCCTTGGTGTTTGCGACTCAAAAATTGAGGCATTATCTTTTAAATTCAGAAGTCCACATCATGGTAAAGTTTGATCCTTTGAAGCATCTTTTCTCTAAAACTGATCTATTAGGATGCCTAGCTAAGTGGGTTATGATGTTAACTGAATTTGACCTTAAATTTGTTTCACAAAAAGCAATTAAAGGGCAAGCATTGACCGACCACTTAGTTGAGGCCCCTTCACCTTTCTCCTTCCCTAATCCTGAGTCTTTCCCTGATGATTTCATTCTTTGTACAGAAAAAGATGAAACTTGGGAACTGTACTTTGATGGCTCTAAGTGTCGTACGGGATCGGGGGTAGGTGTTGTTCTGATTTCTCCTATAAGGAAATCCATTCCCTTATCCTATCGTCTAAATTTCCTATGTACCAATAACATTGCTGAGTATGAGGCTCTTATAGCGGGAATAAAAGAAGCCTTAGCTCCGAATATAAAGCACATACATATTTATGGAGATTCTCAATTAATTATAAGACAAGTAACAGGATTGTATCAAGCAAAACAAGACAAATTATCACAATATAAAGACCTTGCTATCTCTTTATTACAAAAATTCGATTCTTATACCATGGAACCCATTCCTCGAAAAGATAATCGACATGTGGACGCAATGGCATGTGTGGCTTCTCTTGTATCTTTAGAGGACCCTGTGGTTGATCTTAAATTTGTTATTCACAACCTTATTTCTCCAGCTATTGTAGACGATTCTAGCTTGGTAACATGTTGTGACTTTATAGACTCAGATGAATGGTGTTCGCATATCGTAAGACATTTGACCGATGGTACCTTTCCTGATTCCGCCAATAGGAACACTAGGGCTAGAATCCGCAAGTTGTCTGCTAGATATATCATTCTTTCTAATATCCTTTACTGAAGTGGTTTCGACGGTATTCTCCTTCGCTGTCTTAATAAATCGGAAATCCCCGTTGCTCTTGAAGAGGCACATTCAGGTGCTTGTGGGGGGCATTTTGGAGGAAAATCCTTGGTGCAAAGATTGCTTCGTATGGGATATTATTGGCAAACTATGCAAAAGGATTCTTTTTCATTTGTTAAGAAATGTCATCAATGTCAACAACACAATAATCTGATTCATGCTCCTCCTCAAGAACTTCATTCTCAAGTAGCTTCTTGGCCTTTCTCCGCATGGGGTTTGGATCTCATAGGTAAAATCTCTCCTCCTTCATCTCAAGGACACACCTTCATTATAACTGCAACAGATTACTTTACGAAGTGGGTAGAAGCTATTCCCCTTTGCTCTACTACTGCTGAAGTGATTTGTCAATTTCTTCTAGAAAACATCATTTCTCGATTCGGGATACCTTCCACTATAATATTAGATAATGGGACATCATTTAAGAACAAGGACGTGAAGAAATTCCTTGAGAAATATCATATTAAACATCAATTTTCTACACCATACTATCCTCAATCAAATGGTCAAGCCGAATCATCCAATAAGATAATTGAACAAATTCTTCGCAAAACCGTGAATAAGCATGGTAAGGATTGGAGTAATCAGCTAATCTATGCTCTTTGGGCCTACCAAACGAGTGTATGAATTGCTATAGGAACCACCCCTTATAATCTTGTTTATGGTGCTGACGCTATTATGCCTTTAGAATTAGAGATTCCATCACTTAGGGTTTCTCTCAAAGGTATAGTAGATGATGACTCTTATAGAGAACAACGACTTCAACAGCTTGAGATGCTTGATGAACATCGTATAAACACTCTTGAGCATATTCAAGCGTATCACAAAACTCTACAACGAAGCTATAATGATAAGATTATTCAACGTTCCTTCTCAGTAGGTGACTTAGTCCTCTATGAGAATCAGCGCAATGTGAATGCTTTACCTGCAGAAAAGGGAAAATTTAGTCCTAATTGGCTTGGACCATATATCGTTATTGAAGATTATGGATTAGGTGCTTACAAAATAGCGGATGTAGATGGTATGCCTCTTAAAGAACCTATTAATGCTATGCACTTGCGTAGATATTATGCTTAATTTTCCTTATCTTTCATTTCATCTAAACTTCTTTTCAGTTCGTCAACATTGGGTAATATGTTAGTATATCTTAATTAGAGCAAAATAGAGTTAAATGATATGGTGTTTAATCTATATTGCTTCGTTCTCGACAAGCGTGTTTCTTTACTTTATAGTTTGTCTTGAATTCATTTATGTAAATTGTAAAAGATTTACATTTCCATTATGCTAGCATATTATACAATGTCTTTATGTGTTAAGTAGAATCGTATCATGTTGTGTTTAAGTTCAAAATTAAATCACATTAGTTATATGATTCTTAGACTTAATGCATATTTCTTCCCTATCATCAATGTAGTACTTGATTAAATATTTTAATTAAGTCACACATGTATCAATTTAATCATGGAGCATTGAAAAATCAATCACATGGAAATTAAATCCTGAACATACATGTACACCTACCAAATGTATTTAATCAAAGCAAAATATACATTGTTTTAAGCATTAAAGATAACACATTTGAGACAAAGAGAAGCATGTATATATATATATATATGTGGATCGTATACAAATATAGGTCATTATACATCCAAAATATGACCTATCCTACATCATAAAATCATCTCCTATCCCTAGGACTGGTGACTGGAGAGTGACAACTAGATGCTCCCTCCTAATCCGGCCGTCCAGGTGGACCCATAGGTGTGTAGCGCGATATAGACCGTGAGTGACTCCGAGAGGAACTCCTACGATCCCTATCCATAAGGATCGCGCGATAGGTGGTAGCCTCGGCCTGAGCTGCTGCTAGATCTCACTGTGTACGCTGAAGGTTCTCTGATAGAACTCTCTCTCTCTCTCTCCATATGTCTACCTGTACTCGGAATGGGGAAAACAAGTCCTCATGCTGACCCACATTCCCCTAAGGCCTATAAGCAATCTGTGAGGAACTAGGGATCTGTGCCATCGTGGAAATGTCTGTCACTGCTTGCTGAATCAGGGAACACCACTCCTACACATTAGCTGTAGCAGTAGAATAGATTTTTGTATTAGTACCATTCTATATCATCAAAACATTAATCAATCAATATAAACCTACTATACCTAGATCTCCCTCGTGCCAGTAGGGATCATGATATGGTAGCATCTATCACTAGGAACTACTAGGCTCCCCACGCTCAAATAATCTATGCACGATGGGTGTAGGCTGGCCCGTACTAGAAACATGTCTCCGTATCGCCTCATGTTCCCCCTTTTGGGGAATAAGAGGAGGATCCAGGGCTATGGTATCATCTCTTGAATGGTGGGGAGCTGCATCTGACCCCTCCTCATCATCTCTATCCTCTTCCTCCTCCTCCTCATCATCCTCATCCTCGTCCTCGTCTACATCCTCACCTGCATCCTCGTTCTCCTCATCTCTATCTGTGTCATCCTCCTCATCCTCCTCCTCCTCCTCCTCGGCACTAGGCTGATCTCCTGTGGGTGGATCAGGATCTCCTACCTCCTCATGACCCTCTCCCTCCTCTGGCTCCTCCGACTTGGATCCTTGGTCCTCATCTCGGTCCCCATGTCTCCATGGACCTGGATGGCCCGTCGGGTGATCTGGTGGAAAGATAGGCCCTGGGTATGATCTCACAAACCATGAGACATACCTGCGCTGTGCCCCAGACTCTGCAGAATAATCAGTGACTACATCCTGATCGGATCCCTCTATATCTGTAAACTTGATGTCATCTATCGTCGGTCTCGCTACTGCTCTAGGTCTGGGAAGGACTCGTGAGTGTCGAGTATAGATGGGTACATCAGCTAGAACGCACTGCTCTAGCCCAAACTACCTCCGTACTCGGTCAAAGTAGAGTGGGACTATGATATGTGAATATCATCCCCACAGTAGGTGGCTCCTCTATAAGCATGCTAACTGTCTCTCCATCCCATCCCATCTGTGCATCCGCAGATAGGGTCTCCATACTGTCACATCGGCTGTCAATCTATCAAAAATCACTCCCCAGTATAACAGATCTCCAAATCTCCACTCACTGGTAAGTGGATAAGCAAACACCCTAGGTCGCTCGCTAGCCGTACTCATCGGAAAGCCGACAGGCCTGGTGCATGTGAAATGCTCAAATATCCACACCTGCAGAAGTGTGCATGTCATCAAGCTGCAGCCCTGTCCAAACACATACTCCTCAAGGTCGTGATAGAGATGTGCAAGCATACTCCGACCCCAAGCATATATTCTCCTGTGTCTCTCCATAGCTCTGATGCACCATGTGAGACCCCCATGCATATGCATACCTCGTCCATTAGGGCAGATGGCTAGTGCTATGATGGCGATCATAAGGCGTCTCACAAGGGGCACCTCTCCTGTATGATGTAAGAGCCAGCTGACCATGATGCGACCTCTCGTCTCGCTCAGCATGACTCTCCCTGTGCAATATACCTGCTCCCTCTGATGGTCCTCCGTAGACTGATCGGTCGCATATGTCACAGTAGCTCCTCTGATAGGAAGACGAAGTATGTGGTACACATCCTCAAGTGTAACCGTCAGCTCTCCTACTGGAAGATGAAATGTGCACGTGTCAGGATCCCATCGCTCCATCAGTGCCATCAGCATCACAGGATGGAACCGAATGGCTGGCATGAGGATCGCATACCATAATCCCATGATCGACAATGTGTCTCTCTCTGCCTGAGTCAGCCGCAAAATCTGATCTCGCAAACTACGAAGAATCTGTCCCGCCATATGCTCTCTCATGTATGGGAGACCCTGCAACACAAAAACATAACTATAATCAGTGCTCAATCATCAAAATCATTCATGCAAACTATCAAACATCGTATGCTAACCTTGAAATCCCTCGCCAAGTCCTAATTGGGACCATGGCGCCCTGATTGGGACCATGGCGCCCTGTCAGGGACCGTGGCACCCTGATTGGGACCATGGCACCCTGAAGGGACCATGGCGCCCTAAGGGGACCATGGCACCCCACAGGGACCATAGCGCACTGGGTGGGGCCTGGGTCAGACTTCAGGGCCCGCAAATGATCATAGAAAGTCAAATGTAGAAAATCAAAAGTCAACGCTTAGTCAACTCACCTCGTCCAGTGGCTCGTCGTCGATCACGGCCTGGCGCAGGATCTCAATCCTCGTGGGATGCTCCGGTCATCGTGAAGGCATGATGATGGCTATGTGGGCTCCGCTGCAATAAACAATATTCCGAAATCAACAAAGTGACAAATGCAAATGTCACTTTCAAGGTATATACTTTCATTCCTTTACCTTTACTTTCAAAACCCTAATTTTCCTCTATCACTCATTTCATCATAACTTGAGTTTGGGAGATGCGATTTTCGAACCGTTCGTTGCATAGGAATTGTATTTTCATTCCCCTACTCTTGGGATGTTCCAAAAAGTGCTCTGATGAAGCCTTTTTAGTGAACATCCCTCATCAATACTCTCTTACACAATTTGTCGTAAGTAAACATGCTACCTTGTTTCACCTCCCTAATAAGCAAGTCGAAACAGGGGGGGCATATAGCTACTCACAAATTTCATCACTCTCCTTAGTAAGCATTAGGTGATTTTGTGATCTAACGTGTGTTTTGTAGGGTGCGGTTCCTAACTGTGTATTGCAAATACCGCTGGGGGCTTCGTCCGACAACTTATGGATATATCCTTTTTCAAATGATGTTTACTTTTCTGTACTTTAGCTTGCATATGCACGTAGTACTCATATGACCGCTAAAGTGGGGGCTAAATGTAGCATCATAAATTGTATGCACTTGCTAAAGCCGTACAATTTCATACCTAGTTTAGCACCCGCCTTGGCGCATTTTGCATTTGCATTACATTTCCCCTTTAGCACTTAATTAATCAAATTAATTAGGTCTAAGGTTCTATTTCATCATCTTCCACATCACAAAGTTGGGCCCTTTTCATTAAAGTGTGCCCCTTTCATTTTATTCCTCCAATACATCATGTAATCAAAAACCCTAATTAAGTCCTATTTCAAACTTGGGGGCTTGATTTCGGGGTCAAAACATCTCGAAATCACCTGTAACTTCGGGATTCTCTCTAAAATCATCATATCCGACGGCCCTGGAAATTTGGTGAAAAGTTGTCAGGACCGTGGCGCTCGGAGTGCACATGGTCCCGGACATTTTTCCCAAAATTTTAGGAGCGCGATCCAATCATAAAATAAAGCTTAACCCCAAGAAATTGGCGGGATATTCAATCTCTAGGTCGGCCAAAAGACAAAATTATGACCTAGGGTTTCATACATAAGAGCTCTCTTTTTTCATTTGAAGGGATCCAGATCAGAATTTTGTTGTCAGGAACCTCATATGCAGCGAAAGAGAAGATCTTTGAAGACTTCAACAACATTCAACATCCCTCTATCAAGCATTTATCAATTTCATTCATTCATTTAGGGCTTGGAAGACATTGAAGAACAATAGGAGATTACCGACTGAAGATTGGCTTGTACCCCTCCCTTGGGGGTTGGGTATGATTTCATGTTGTTTTCATGTCTTTGCATAAGCCTTAATATATCCCTTATTCATGCTTTAGATCACTTTGCATCTTGATTTAGAGCATTTACATTATCATTTACAAGCAATTAGGGTTTACTTTCTAGGTTGCTCTAGTTTGCTTGCTTGCATTTTAGGATCTTGCACACACACAAGGTCTGCACACACAATACATTTTGCAATACAACTTGGCTATTCGTGGAGGTGGAAATCACCGAAGTGGGGGTTTGACTAAGGCAAAACCCTATATAGCTGCCCACACCCTTTTCAGATATAAGTGTAGGTTTCGAAACTCGGATGACGCCGCAGGTTACAGATCCGGGAAAAGCAGGTCGAGATAGCACTCCACATCAAATTGCAGAACAAAAGACCTGGATAGGGGCATGGGGCACCCTGGTCCTGCCAGGATAGGGGTGCTGGGCACCCTGGTTCCTAGGACAGAGGCGCGGGGCACCCTGGTCCTCCTGACAGACAGCATTTCCGACAGTTTCCCAGAGTTGCAGACAGCAGTTTCAGGTGCAGAATCAGGACAGTGGCGCCCGTGCCCCCGTCCCAAACATTTTCGATCAGATTTTGACTCTAGGTACGCATCTGCATTCTTATTTTGTCCTTGTGTTTTCAGATTTCCATTGTTTAAGTTCAATTCTGCAATCTTATTATTAGTTCATACTTGTATTTTGGGGTTAAGAATTGAACTTGCATAATTTTACCTTTCAATTACAACAAAGGAATAGAAATCCTAATAGGTAGCCCGTGGCTCTCTCTTTTACCAAAAAGAAGTAGCCAATTGTGTGATACCTCTAGGCTCTTTCGTATTCCGCAAGTGTGTGGTTGAAAGTGAGATTAGGGCATGCTTGCTTAGTGTCACTTTTTCTCCTACACATATTGTTATAATAGTGAGGCACTCATGGTATCTGCAAAACTTGAAATGGTAGCCCTTACTCTTTCTTCATACTTCTTGGGATACAAGGCCTGAGCCTATTTTAAATTCTCCAATTCTTGGGGAGTAATATCAACCATTTGAGAACTAGAAGGTGCTGGAGATGGTGGGAATTCAATAATAGGGCTAGTTGGTGGAGGTCTTGCTGGAGAAGAGGAGATCATCAGTGTTGAAGACTCACCCTAATGGTACTATCCTATCAACTAGCTTTGCAGCTTAGCAATGATGCTATCTTTACCCCTTACCTCTTCTTTAGCACTGTTGTAAGCCTTCAAAATTGTCTCCAACTTGACTTGGAGGTTTGCTTTCTCCTTAGCTTCCCTTTCTACTACTACAACGCTAAACTTTGCAGTTTCTAGCACAGTGCTAGCAGCTTCTACTGCCCCTGTGTTTTGTACTCTTTTCACTATCATTCCACCAAGGTCAGTTGACCTCGGGGTGTCCTTATTTCTCTTATTCTCATCTCTCTTAAGAGACCAGATGACTAGTGTAGCATTGTCTTTGCTAAAAGTGATTCCCTCCATAGGTTTGGTTTCTTTTCTTACTGCCTCCAATACTAAGGCATCTGCTATGTCCCACTTAGGGAGAATGAGTACTCTAGCTTGTGCCACCATATCTCTTCCTTGCTCAAGAGTGATGGTGTTAAACTCATCCATCATTTCTTGCTTTATTTCCTCCTCAACCACAGCTGGATCTCTATGAGGTTTCTCACCTTTTCTCTTTTCACACCTTGTATTGTATTTATCAATGTTCTACTTCCATACAAACTGCATGAATGCTCCTGATGTAACAAAGTTGTTGTCAGCCAAGAAGTCCTCACTAGCCTATTTGATCTCAAGATCCCACTCCTGGCCCTTAAACTCATTGGTAGTGATGTTCATCTTAGTAGCAAGGGGCTCTTCTAGCATTCCCTCTTCTACTTCATCATATGTGAAGGCTATTTCTCCTAGACTGCCTAACTGTATCAGTTGTTCAACTACTACATGTTCATCTCCTATTTGAATAGGGGATTGAGATGGAGAGTACAAGGGTGTATCAGATTGTATTTGTTTTCCTACTCTCTTCTTTTTTGGGCTCTCTTGGATGTCAGTAACATCTTGTATCTTCCTCTTTCCTTTGGAGGTAGAGGGCTCCCCTATTGTAGGCATCAACACACTATGATTAGACTTCTTGTGCAATGTATAGTCACTAGGAGGGATTGCTCTAGTGGAGGCAGACCTACTTAGAACCATTCTTTCCTTTTCAGGGTTGTTTTTAATCACAACCACCCTCTTTTCTTTTAGAGTCTGCATTACATCCTCAAAACAAATAATAAGGAACTTTATTTTCTCCTCAAAAGGGAAAAAGCTAGACAATGGGTCATAGCTGGTATCAAACTGATGTACAAAATCTAAGGCTTTTTTATAAGCCACCCACTTTTCCTTTCTCGGCTCCAGCTCATCTAGATCAAACTCATTTCTAATGAGGTCTTCAGGAAACTGGAACCGATGGGGTCTACCTCTGCACACTGCTCTCTTTCTAAACATGCCATTGAAGAAATCTTCAGGATCGGCACACCAGGACACTGTAGTTGACAAATGATAAGGTTTAAGAAAATCCTCAAAACAATTCCAACCTCCCTTGGTTATTACAAATTGGTGGGCTATAGTAACCGTAGGGAAAATAGTCCCTTTACTCCTTCCTATTAGCTCTGCCTCTTGCACACTACCAATTTGTCTGAGGACTTCTGCAATTCCCACTTTGAGAGGAACCTGATAGGGAAATAAAAATGGAGTGCCTTTGAAACCAAATACTCTGAATACTATGGAGACAGGGTTCAAGTAAATGTCACCCTAATTATGGACAATTTTTATATATTCTACAAATTCTTTTGGTCTAATAAATTCCAAAAGAACCTTAGGGATTCTTGGATTTTCTGAACAGAGGAGAGTCCTAATCTTTGATGCAAAACATTTATCAAATTTTAAGAAACTAGCATCATCTATGTCCCATGATAGCACTGTACTCCATAGTTGCGTTGGTATCTTTTCTCCCTTTTTCTCTTTTATAAGGTCCATTCCACTTGCGAAATAATCACCACCTTTGAATAGAAATAGATGCATGATGAGTGAATACCATCCAAAAGGCCTATCAACCCTTCATGGATAGCATCAGTAATAAAATAAGCATAATCAAAGGTTACTGCAAGAGAAGGATTTAAAATCTGAGCAATCATTAGCATGTAATGATTGGACATATTTTCCTCAGCATCATCTCCCAAAATCTAGCATAGTGACCAATACACTCCCTTAGCCCTAAGGGTGAACAGATTCAATGAGAAGGGCTCTTCAGTGTTGGGTCCTACAACTATCAACCCACCTATCTTCACAAAGAACTCTTTAAGAGGCCCATTTCTAAGGTGGTTCCTCTGTTCACTGTATATCTATGCTAATGATTTGAAATTAATGGGTTCTAGAAAATAGGTAAACTCATTAAGCACAAAAGCACTTCTAAATTCCTGATTATTGATTTCAATGAGGGCTTTCCTATTTATATCCCTAATGCTCCTTGTGAGTAGATCATAGTTATGTGCGATTTGAGTTAGAAGATCCATATCCATGAATACTCCAGGAACTACCAATTTTCCAACATCTAACTTCCAGATGCTATTCTGCGAGGCTGGGGAATTTCTCATGCCAAATCCAACTTTGAACAACCCCAACCCAGACAACCCAACCTGTGGGTCTTTCAACCAGTTACCCTTGTCATATAACCCTTCTCCTATCTTCAAACGAGGAGGTCTTGGAACTAATTCTTTTACTTTCAATGCCTGATTAGTTGACAATGTCAACTGTTCAAGAAAATCATCACAAATGACCCTTTCCTCGTAATTAACTTTCCCTACAAATTCTCTCTTAGGTGCCATTTTGAAATATGAAAGCAATTAAACTATTATCCCCAACTAGTTTTGTGACAAATCAAGACCTCAATTAACACACATTGCTAAGAAATTACCAAGCAAGAGTACAAGAAAACCTATTTTTAGCTTGAAGAAATCCACTCTACAACTGAATTGACTTGCTCTATATTTGAAGAAAATAGCTCTGCAACCGCTCCTCTGCAACAATTCTTTAAAATGATACCTTTACTCAATTGATAGGAGATCATATATGGTACTGAGGCTCTTAACTGCGACATTGATACCGCATGCTTCGGTCGTCCATTTAGAATTGAATTCATGAGAGAATTTGAATTTTTCGCTCCAACAGGTCACAACATTCCTACACATTTTTTCCTTTCGCTCTTTCGCAAAGCATAACCTTTGGGAAATTTCGTTAAATGAAATCACGCCAATTGTTAGATCAAAAGAAACTTGATCGGCCTTTATATTGACTTAACAGCTTCACCATCGCGCCGGGCCCTACCTCTTTTTCGCCATTTCACGGGCTTTATCCTTCGAGCACCTTTCCTTCATGAAACCTCACCTGGCGTTAGATGGAACTTTAACTGCTCAGTGTTTAACTCTTACCAAGACTGTCAGATTCTTCATTAACCGTGCCTTTATTTTGATAGCTAACGGTCTTTCGCTATTTCGTGAAGCTTAAACCACTTTCAACTTAGCGCCATGAAACAATGTGAAGCGTTGGATCAGATCGGAGATGACCATCGTTTAAGGGAGACCTTTATGCTTTCTTTACTTATGCCACCTTTTCATTGGTTATTGACTACCACGTGGCACTCAACCATTAGCTTTGGAAAACTATTTGAGTCTAGTTCAACATCAGCCACATGTCTTTCCCTTATAACCGTGAGTTACACCATGGCGGGCCCTCAACTTCTTCTGAAACCATGTGTCAATCGACACATCACCGTCTATCTTTACACATGGACGAACCTTCTCCTCCTTTCGCCATTTCGTGAAGCATATCCTTCGGTTGGTTCGCAACCATGAAACAACGCGAGCCCTTGGATCAAAACCGAGTTGATCCCCTTTTAACTTCATGCTTTGTCTTTCTTCGGGGCCCAAAAACCTTTTCACCACTTCATAGGGCATAAAACACAAGCACTTTACCATTGCAAACTCACATGGGTTGTTAGATTATATTTGACATGCTTGATGCTTAACAATTTAGCTGAATTCGGCAAACGTGGGCCCTCCGACTCAACTCCATCCACTTGGCATCTAGTCACTTTTAAACTAACATGTCAACCTCTCATTTGCTGAGAAAGAACATCAGATTCCACCTCATCCTTGCCACCTATATCTGCCAAGCCATTTCTTATCCTGCGGCATGACTCACCTCTAGGACCCACCTTTTAATCCTTAGATCCGATTTGTTGACTATTTTGATCTTCTGCCACGTGCCATCATCTCACTCACCATCTCGACTCGCTGGACCGTCTGCTTGGATTGCCATGGCATTTCGCTACTTCGCGAAAGCTAATTGTCGAGCATCTCCCTCCTGCGAAGCTGCGCTAACCGTCAGATCAAATGAAACTTGCGCATTTGTTATGCCCTTATAAAAACTCCCTTTTCGCAGACCGAAAAACCTTTTCGCTGTTTTGCAGAGCATAACCTTCGAGCATCTATTAGCCATGAAATAGTGTGAATCGTCAGATTAGATAGGACTTGACCACCTTTTAGTCGCTTGGGAAACTCTTCACTGCAGGGTCCCACCAAACGCTTTCGCCATTTTGCGAAAGTTATTTCACTTGCAAGTTTCAGCTGCAAAATAATGCCAGCCGTTAGATCTTGAATGAGATGAAGCCATTTTAAACTAGACAAAAATGCGCCATTGAACACACTTTTCCCTTTCGCTATTTCACGAGTCTTAAACCATGTGCAACTTTGCCTAACGAAATAGCGAAAACCATAGATCCACCTGAGAGCTGCACACAACTTACTGGGCCCGACAACATTAGGAAGAAAAGACATAAGGCATAAATTTTTACAATTAATTCAACAACCGCCTAGGTAAATGATAGGGGGGTGACACCTCATACAACCCCAAGACCCATTACTTAAGTGGATAAAGTAATGAAGGAATAGAAGCCAAAGGGTTTTTGATCAACATTGAACGATGTAAAATTAAAACCCTAAACCCTTAAGACCTAACACAGAGCTTGAAGCTGTTGATAGTGTATCTGACTCAAAATTTCAAAAACTTAGCCAATTATGGGAAAGGAAAACCCATTTTTTAAACAGTGATAACAGGCTTCATACTCAACAATATTAATGGTACACTAAAAGACTAACATGTATGAATTAGGAATATAATCACCTTGAGATATGACAAACAAAATGCTTACCCCCAATCCCTGTTGTGTGCAGGAGCCATCAAAGTATAGCTTCCAATGGGTAGATTATGTGATGGTCATAATAGTGTCATTAGGGAACTCTGTAACCAAAGGATGGTCTTCTTGTAGAGGCATGTCAACAAGTTGATCTACAATAACTTGTCCCTTATTAGCTTTGTGATCCACATACTTAATATAAAAATCACTTAGTATCATTACCCATTTGGCTAACCTTCCTATAAGGCTGACTTTGGAAATGAGGTACTTCAATGGGTCATTTTTTGCAACGAACTTAGTCTTGTGATTAAGCATGTAGTGGAATGGCTTTTAGGTACTAAATATCACTTCAAGCCATACCCATTCAATAGGGGTGTAGTTGATCTTATAACCCACGAGAGTACGAATGATGTAATATATAACTCACTCTTTTCCTTGTTCATCAGCCTATGCAAGTAGTTCCCCTAGTGCAACTATCATAGGTGATATTGTAGCATCATAAATTATACATCCTTTCTAGGGTTGTACAATTCTACGCTTAGTTTAGCGCCTTCCTTAGTGTGTTTGCATCTTGCATTGTAATTTCCCTTTAAGCATTTAATTAATTAATTTAATTAAATGTAAAGTCTTAATTTCATCACTACTCACATCATAAAATTGGGCCCTTTACCTTAAGTGTGCCCCTTTTTATTTTATTCCTCCAATAAATCATTAAATCATAAACCCTAATTATGTCTTATTTCTACCTTTAAGGCCTGATTTCACATATCAAAACATCTTGAAATTAGTTGTAACTTTGGGATTCACTCTAATATCATCATATGTAATGTCCCTAAAAATTTGGTGAAAAGTTGGTTGGACCATGCGTAAGTTATGCATGGTCCCTGACATTTTTCTCAAAATTTTTGGAAAATAATTCTATGATATTATAATGCTTAACCCCAAGAAATTGTTGGTATTTTGGTATGGTTTTGTCATTGATGTCAACACCTACTAAAACACTTATCAACTCTGGCACTTTGGAGAATCAGCAACATTCAACGGCAAGCAAGTGACTCATGCACAGTCACCGGTATCTGGTACACCGACAAGATATAATGATCACTGACACTTGGAATGATATGGAAAACACTTGGTTATGTCGAAGACATTGTGTGGACACTGTTTCTTGAAGTTTTTTTTATTGGTACATTACCAATTGCATATTTTTTGTTACCGACAAATAGGTCTAGGTTACACCGACAGGTTTATCTTTTCCATATCAGCATGGCATGCTATGAAGATGACTTATTATTGTTGTAAATGCATTAAGCCAACATATTGAATCAGTTATTGCATCGGGAATTAATTGATATATAAATTAATTTTATTGTAATATCTTGTAGAGTCGACCTACTAAAATTGGTCTTAGGTTATGGTATAAATGTAAGATCTTATTTGTAAGATCAAGTGTGGAATGCAAAAAAGGATTGTGTGAAGGTATATGCAAGAATAAGTAGAGCTATACAAAAACAAGAAGACTAGGCTCTGATACCAATTGTTAGGTCCCGAAGACAACTGAGAGGGGGGCGTGAATCAATTGTCAAAAAAATTCAAACCAAAAATAACTTAACCAATTTAATGCTTAATACCGGTAAACCAGTTTAATATGTCGGTAGATAGTTTTAATAGTTAATTGCTATACCAATACGAATTAGTGCATGAAACATAAAGACCAAGTTATCCACGACACATAACACCAATATTTGTATGTGGAAACCCTGTAAGGGGAAAAACCATGGTGGGAAACCTTACCCACAATCAGATGATACTACTGCAGATTGTAAGTGTACATAAATGGGGTCTGCACATGCAGAAAGGTCAAGCACCTAGAGCTCACTGCTCAATCACAAAATGGGAGTCACACTGACTACAATTGGATGGTTAAATCCAATAAGAATGTACTACACAAAATAACATCTTCATATGCTGGATTCAGTACTAGTGTAGTTCTGATTGTCTTCACAAAAACCCTCCTTCAATCTTCAAATGATGTTTGTTTGTATAGCTCTTCTTATTCTCGTATATACCTTCACACAATCCTTTTTCGCATTCCACATTTGATCTTACAAATAAGATCTTACATTTATTCCATAACCTAAGACCAATTTTAGTAGGTGAGCTCTACAAGATATTACAATAAAAACATTTTACAAACAATAGAATATCTGATGCAATAACCGATTCAACATGTTGGCTTAATGCATTTACAACAATAATTAATCATCTCCATAGTGTGTCGTGTTGATCTAGAAAAGATAAACCTGCCGGTGTAACCTTGACCTATTTGTTGGTAATAGAAAATATGCAAATATGAATATACCAATAAAAAAAACTCCAAGACAAATTGTCCACGTGATGTCTTCGACATAGCCAAGTGTTTTCCATATCATTCCAAGTGTCGGTGATTATTATATCTTGCTGGTGTACCAGATACCAGTGACTATGCATAAGTCACTTGCTTGCTGGTGAATGTTGTTGATTCTCCAAAGTGCCAGAGATGATAAGTAATTAGTAGGTGTTGACATCATTGAAAAAACCATACCAAAATACCAACAATCTCCCCCTTTGGCATTGATGGAAACACAAGATGGAAAAACAATCAAAGTGCCATAACAGAAATCCCAAATACCCAAAAACCAACAATCTCCAAAAAAAGATCATAATCAGAAATCAAAATATAGATACAGAGAGTAGTAATCTCTTTCAAACAATAATCTCTCCCCCTGGGAGCAACATGTGTTTTCCTTGTGTTTTTCCATACCAATCTTTCCCCCTTTGACATCAAATGCCAAAGTTCTTACCAAGCCAAGTTCATATACAAAATACCAATCAATTTAGTATACCAACTACTCCCCCTGAGAAGTAGCTTCCCATCAAAGCCGGAATAAAATATTTCTCTGTTAATTCTATCGGTTGATGATAATCATCAACTTCCTAAGTCTCTACCAGTGGGGGTATGACCCCAAGCTGATCTTTGAGATATTCAAAAGTCTCCTTAGGCAGAGGTTAAGTAAAGATATCTACAATCTGCTCTTTAGTATTCACATAAACCAGCTTTATTTCCTTTGTTTCAACATTTTCCCTTAGAAAATTTAGTTTGATAGAAACATGTTTGGTTTTGGAATGTAATACCAGATTCTTAGATATATCAATTGCTATAGTGTTATCACAATAGATAGTAATAGGTTCCTTGCATTTTACCTTTATGTCTTTCAACATTTGCTTAAGCCATAGTACTTGTGTACAATTAGTTGTTGCTACAACATATTCTGATTCTGCTATTGATAAAGATGTACAACTTTGTTTCTTACTCAACCAAGAAACTAGTCTGTTTCTTAGAAAGAATGCTCCGCTGGTGGTGCTTTTTCTATCATCCACATCTCCTGCCCAATTTGCATCTGTGTATGCACATAATTCAAAGTTTTCATCTCTAGGATACCATAATCCAAGATTTATAGTACCTTGTAAGTACCGAAAAATCCTTTTTACTGTTGATTCATGATTTTCTCTAGGATTACTTTAAAATCTTGAAACAATACATACTGTATTCATAATATCAGGTCTGGTTTGTATCAAATACAATAAACCTCCTATCATAGATTTGTATCTAGTTGGATTAACAGGTGTAGATTCATCCCTTAGTGATAATTTGTCATTTGTGGTCATAGGTGTGATTACCGGTTTAGAGTTCTCCATCCCAAATTTCTTTAGTAACTCTATTAAGTACTTGGATTGACTCAAGAATATACCTTTGTCAGTTTGTGAAATCTGCAATCCTTAAAAGAATTTTATTTCTCCAATCATAGACATTTCAAATTCTTCCTGCATTTTAATAGAAAATTCTTTACATAATCCATCTTCTCCTCCAAAGATTATATCATCAACAAATACTTCTATAACCAGGATGTCATCATTAGTTACTTTATAGTATAGATTGTTGTCTGCATTACCTTTAGAAAAACCAATCTTCAAAAGATACTTATCCAATATTGCATACCAAGCTCTTGGAGCTTGCTTCAATCCATACAAAGCTTTTCTTAACCTGAAAACCATATCTTTGTTATCTGTCAAAGAAAATCCATCAAGATGTTCAATGTAAACTTCTTCTTCAATATCTCCATTCAAAAATGCACATTTAATATCCATTTGATATAATTTGTAGTTCTTATGTGCTGCAAAAGCCAAAAATAATTTGACCGCCTCAATTCTAGCTACCGGTGCAAAGATTTCATTGTAATCAATTCCTTCTTTCTGAGAATATACCTTACACACTAGTCTTGCTTTATTTTTGATAGCCTTACCATCTTCATTAAGTTTTTTTCTGAATACCCATTTGGTTCCAATTACATTTTTATCTTTAGGCCCGGGAACTAATGTCCAAGTGTTATATTTCTCAATTTGTTCTAATTCTTCTTTCATAGTTTTAATCCAAAATTTATCTTCACATTCCTCATTAACTAATGATGGTTCAATTTGAGAAATAAGACATACCTCTTCATTTGCCAGTCTTCCTCTTGTCATAACTCCTTTAATCTTGTTTCCAATTATCTGATCTTCATAATGATTCAGTCTTACATACTGGGGTGTCTTTGTTTGTTGTTGTTCCTCAATTACTATGGAATCTACTGGTGTAACTGGATCTTCATTTTGTATCGGTGGATTCAGTGTAGGTTCATTTGTGAAAATTTTTGTTGTCGGTTCAGAGTCTATATACCTTGAAGTTCCTCTGAATCGTTCATCAATTTTTACATTTGTACTTTCAACAATTTTTTGCAATCTCTTGTTAAAACATCTATATGCCTTGCTCTTAGATGAATAACCAAGAAATATTCTTTCATCACTTCTAGGATCAAATTTACCAATATACTCATCTCTTTTGATATAACATTTACTTCCAAAAATTCTGAAATATTTAAGAGTAGGAGTAATACCAAACCATAGTTCATGAGGTGTCTTAGCGGCTTCACCTTTGATGTGAACTTTGTTGAATGTATAGACTGTTGTATTGACTGCCTATCTCCAATATACATGTGGTAGGTTTGCTTCTGATAACATACTTCTTGCTACATCCAAGATAGTTCTATTTTTCCTTTCAACAACTCCATTCTACTATGGTGTCCAAGGTGTTGATAGTTGTCTTCTGATTCCATTTACTTCACAGAATGTATTAAATTCCTTAGATGTAAGTTCTCCTCCTTGATCTAATCTTAGACATTTGATTTTCTTACCGGTCTCATTTTCTACCATTGCTTTGAACAGTTTGAACTTTCCCAGTGCTTCTGATTTTTCTCTAAGAAAAGTAACCCAACACATTCTAGAATAGTCATCAATGATTAGCATAAAATATCTATCGCCTTGTAAGCTTTTAGTTCTAGCTGGACCACATGAATCAGTGTGAATTAAATCAAGACCATTATTGGATTTTTCTGGAATACTTTTGAAACTAGCTCTAACTTGTTTTCCAAATTAACATTCCTTACATACTGTATTGTGAGGTTTAACAATTTTAGGTAAATCTCTAACTACTTTGGTAGTACTAATTTTTACCATGCAATCAAATTTTACATGACAGAGTCTCTTATGTCATAAGCAAGTTTCATCCATATGTGCAATTAAGCATGTCTTTTCATTGTTATTTAAATGAAAGATATTACCTCTATTCTAATTACTAGTTGCAATTTCCAAACCAGTTCTATTCATGATTTTGCATTTTCCATTTTTGCAATTGTAACTGAAATCTTTTCTCAACTAATTGACCAACACTCAAAAGATTATGATTTAATCCTTCAACATAGTAAACATTGCCAATGTTATGCTTACCATCAATAGATATTGTACCCTTACCTTTGATCAAACAAGCTTTGTCATCTCCAAATCTCACTAAGTCTCCATTGTATTCTTGAAAGTTCAAGAATTTACCTTTGTCTCTTGTCATATGATGTGAGCATCCTAAATCAATGATCCATTCATCC
This sequence comes from Cryptomeria japonica, assembly GCF_030272615.1. Classification (NCBI taxonomy): domain Eukaryota; kingdom Viridiplantae; phylum Streptophyta; class Pinopsida; order Cupressales; family Cupressaceae; genus Cryptomeria; species Cryptomeria japonica. The sequence continues at coordinate 649,721,157 of NC_081414.1, read as the reverse complement.
TTTACTTCAACTTTAGCTGCCAAGGCCTGTTCTACAGGTTGAGCAGTAGGTGCCGGTTGATCTTCTGTTATAGCAAAAAAAAAGCCATCCATTGTCTGCCGTATCCTCATCAGAATCACCAGTCACACCTTCATCAACAATGTAACAAGATTTGTCTTTATTTTTGTTAAATTTGTATCTCTAATATTCAGGGTTAGGCTTGTATGTTCTTCTAGCTTCTACTCTTAGTCTAGCATGTCTATCAGGGCATCTTGAAGCCATATGACCAATCTTATTGTAGTTGAAACATTTAAAGGGTGCTTTACCTTCATACTTACTTCCAACTGGACCTTTAGGCATTTCCCTTGCAAATAGTGCTTCAAGATCTTCATTTTCTTTCCTTCTTTCTTCAAATTCTCTTGCATAAAAGGCTTTCTAATCAGATTTGTCAAATGATGGAGCAGATGATGTTGATGATTTAAAGGCCAAATCTGTCTTTATAGTAGCAATAGGACCAAATTCTTCAATTTCAAAAGCTGGAAGTTTCCCAATCAATGTATCCCTAGTTACTGATGTATTAGGCACTAGTCTTAACTCATTTATAGCAGTGACTTTCATTTTATATGCTGGTGGCAATCCTCTTAAAACTTTAGAAACAATTTCATCCTCACTTAAGGTTCCTCCACAACATTTAATACCCAAAACAATCTCATTTACTCTTTCCATAAAAGCAGAAATCCTTTCATCTTCTTCCATTTTCAGATGTTCATACCTGACCCGGAAGCTTTCAAGCGTTGCAATTTTGACTATGGAATCTCCTTCATTTAGTGTTTCCAAATGATCCCAAATAGCTTTAGCAGTAGAACTATCTGATAGTCCCATAATTTGTTGATCAGATAATGCGTTCAAAAGTGCTTCTCTTGCTTTGCAATCATTTTCTTCATCCTTTCCCAAGGTAGGTGGATTTGTTGGTATTTTGGTATGGTTTTGTCATTGATGTCAACACCTACTAAACACTTATCAACTCTGGCACTTTGGAGAATTAGCAACATTCACCGGCAAGCAAGTGACTCATGCAAAGTCACCGGTATCATGGCAAACCAGTAAGACAACCTACTGCTTACAAATTTAATGGCAAATGCTTTAATTGTAACAAGTATGGTCATAGAGCAAATCAATGTAGATATAGAAATCATGAAAACACCAATACACCCACCAGTCAATGTTCTAAATGCAACAAAGTTGGTCATAATTCAGAAAATTGCAAAATGAATGCAAGATGTTATGTTTGTGGAAGATTTGGACATTTATCTAATCAATGTAGAACACATACCTACATAGGATATGAAAAGCTATTCAGAAAAACAATGTGACTTGTTATGCCTATAACAAGATTGGACACATTGCTAAATTTTGTAGAAGCAAGACCTCACTGGAAAATAACAAAGGTCCTAATTTGAAAGGTAAAGAAAAGGTTGAAGAGGTAAAACAATAATTCTCAAAACAATGTATTAGAAAGTTAGAACAAAATGTTGATGTGAATACTCCTCCACCGGTAGAATAGAGTAACACTCCACCGGCAAGAGACTCTTCATCTAACTGAAGGAAAATCCTTTGAGGGTTTAGAAACTAAATGAGAAACATCCTATTATTCCCTCGGTTGATGGTAAGAAGTTGAAATTACTTCTATACTCATAGATAAGTTAAGTCATTACTTAACCGGCAAGCATTAAATGTGCTAGTTGGAGATAATGACATTATAAAGCAAGTGTTTTGGCTCCATTTTCATTCACCAGGCATTCAAACTTTTGAGAGTGCGAAAATTTTTGAGCGAAGGCAACCTTAGCGAAGCAATTCATCAAGCAATCATTCCTTAAGGCAGATAAAGGTATTTATAACCATGGCTTCTTCATCTACTTCTGAATTCATTGCAAACCCTACTATTGTTGAGGTAGTTAAACGCCCTAGACCCGTCTTCAAACTTGTTCCTAAAATTGCTAAGAAAGATGATAACATTGGTGCATTCTCTAAAATCCCTAAGGGAGTAGTTTATGCTGAAGACCCTAGAATGTATATACATTGTCATATAGAGGAATTGGGTGATGATGAAATCAAAAACATGTATAAATCTATAATTTGTGATGAATCCGGAAATGTCAAAACTGAACACAAGATAATAGAAACCCTAGGTTTTATAGAAATTCTTAGTGTAGACACCTAAAAATGTCTCATTGATCATGTACTAATTATTCCTCTAATTGATTAAATAATCTTAATTATTTAATTAAGTCAATTAACTTATTCTTCTAAATTCTTCTAATTTCATATCTCTTCATTATCTTACTAATTATTCTATTTTCCTATTCTATCATCATTTAATCATTTTAATCATTTTTTAATATTAATTAAATAATTATTATTTAATTAATTATGATTAATTCCCCAATTTAAATAATCTTTATTATTTAAATAAATGAATTTTTAATTTCTATCTCTAATCATCTAATCATTCAAACCTCTTCTAAATATTAATTAAATATTTATTATTTAATTAATTGTGATTTAGTTCCTTTAATTTAAATAATCTTTATTATTTAATTAAAGCCCATTTCTAGCATAATTAAATAGTTTCTTTAAATTATTTAATTAACTAATTAATTCTTCTAGTTCTTCAAATACTAATTTCATTTAATTTCATATCCTTCTAATTTCTTCCAAAATTCAAATACATGTGCATGATTTAAAAAACCAAATTGAAAATCAAAGTCAAGTGCTAAATATATTCAAATGCTAAATTGAATTAATAAATTCAATTATTTGAATAAATCTCATGCAAAGATTAAATTAATAATCTAAATCTAAATGCAAGCACATGCTAAATTAATTAATTAAATCAATTAATTAATTAAATCATTTATCTCTTCAACTTCTATTTCCATCTTTTAGTTAGCTTTTTCTAAATTAAGCTCTCTATGTCATCTTCTTTATTTCCACCAATCATCCTTTTTCTTCCTTCAGTCAGCTTTTTCTCAATCAATTGACTCAATTAATCTATTCAATCTATTGAGTTTCACTCCTACAATTAACAGTTCAACTATCAACTTGCATTTGAGCTTGCCTCAGTTCACACCTCTTGATCAATCTGTTCCACCTTTCAATCAATCTCATCCAATTTTCTATAAATTGAGCATCCAATCCTGCTCAATCTTTACTCTGAATCACGAACTTTGAATCTTTGTGTCACTTGCAAGTTACCAGTGCAATATTTGAGAGCCATCATACCACGAAGAGGAGAAGAGAAATGGAAGCAATATGCAATCTTGGGATAGGGAGCTTTAATTGATTTCATTCTTAATTCCTATTTCTTGATATTGTATCTTTTCATTGTCTAGTTTGTTAGATTTGTTGATTAGATAGGGATTCATGATTTCCCTTGTGCTTTTAATTGATAACTTTGTTTATTTGAAGATGAATTCTAGCATACTTTACACTTAGTATCCCAAATTTTCCCAAGGATATCATAAGAATTGTGCTAAGCACGGTTCATGGTGAATTCTTTTGGTTGGACTCTATTCACAAGATTACTAAGGAAGCTGTCAAAGTTGTAACAGGGTTACCTTCCACCGGTAACAGACCTAACAAAACCAAGAGAGTCTCAAATGACACAGTGATAGACCTAACTGGTGCAACATTTGACAAGAGATCACTAAGGGTAAATGATGTAACAGATATCAATGTCAAATTTATCAGTATGATCTTAGGCTACAAAACTACACATGCAAATAGGTTAAACTCAGTCTCTAGCCTATGCATTAATAGTGCCTATCATATGGTAAAAGATAATGCAAGAATAGATGTGTGCGAATGGCTTAAAGATGAACTAATTGATAATTTGGGAAAGATAAAGAAAGACAAAAAGGGAACATTCAAATTTGGAAACCTACTTGTTTGTCTGATGTTGTACATAACCAAACAAGTACCCGGTATTGGTATTAGAAATTTTGGTTTTGATATACCGGTAGGCAAACAATTATTAGATTTACTGAACAACATGGGAGAGAACAGGGAAAAGAACATAAATGAGTATTTTCAGGCATTGAAGGCCCAAATGAAAACTAGAGTTAGATTGTCACAAGCAATTGTGGACAAATATAAGGATGAAATCTATTTTGTATTAAAGAAGGATGAAATTTGGATGGAGGCAGTTATTCCTATAACCATCTAGGTAACTAAAATGGGGTATGAAACTGATGACAACATAATAGAAACTTATGCAAAAGCCCCCCTAGAAGCTCCAAAGGAACTTGAAGAAAAAGTTTTTGGTAGTGTTGAAACAATAGAAAGCCAAATTCAATCAAGAAAAAGGGTTAAGAAGGTTGAGGCAACTATTAGAAAAGGAACCCAATAGGCAAAAGCTATCAAGGAAGATGTATTAAGACAAACCAGTATTAAGGAGAGTGAACTGGAAGAACTTCAACCGGAAGTTCATATGTCATCGGTTGCAACTTCCTCTGAGGGTGACATACCAACTAATTTCAAAAGAGTTGAAAGAAAGAGAAAAACTTCACCGGTACCCTCACCTTCTCCTAGAAAAAAAAGATAGAAGCAGCAAGCAGTGAGACCCCCAGCAAAGAAACTGACTCCAAAGAAAAAGAAGATGACCCCTAAGAAGGAGACTCAACAAACTATTTCTCCCATTGATAAACTTCTCAATGAAATAATAGAGTATGGAAAGTTGAAAAATATTAACAAATTATATGACACACTATCACCTGATGACAAGAAGAAAGTAGAGAACAACCTAATCTTACACTTAGATATTTACAAGAAATTTTTGATGCAAGTTGTTGATGAAATACCGACAGATCTGTATAATAGACTAGAAGCTAGAAGGATAGCTATTGTTGAGCTTGATAAGAAAATAAAGATTGAAAAACTACTTGTTGTACATTTCATCAACTCACCTGAAGAGATAGATCAATTGATCTCTGAGGCTAACCGGTCAGTGTTTTCAATTGCTCACTGACATGTAGCACTGATGGTAGGTAGAGTGAATGAGGTAATAGAAAAAACAACTGATGCATGGGATATATTCTTTGTAGAGAAGGAGAAATAGGAAGAGTATCAAAGCCCTAAACCCATCAAGGTATATCAAAAGGATAAGGGAAAAGGTAAGGTTGGTGGACCATCCAGTATAAAAATAACAGACAACTTATCCCCACCGCCTCTAGATACTCCAACGGTAGTTACTACTGACAATCAACCGGCTACTGAGAGTATGGATACACCACATGAGGATACAAATCCTGATTCTGAGGTATTATATACAATGAAAATTGACACTCAGAAAGTCAATATTGTGGTGGATAAAGAATCAACTGGGAAATTAGATGTGGCAATTGAGCCACCGAAAGAAAATATTACAGTGACCCCAGACACTGGAAAGGCAAAGACCACGGATGTAAATAATGATTCATCTATTGAGCCACTAGCAATAGGCATCACATAATAAAAACTAGTAGTGGACAACACTAAGAAATAGGCAAAGCAATAGGCTCCCTCACAGGAACAGGTTGCAAAGACAGTGCCACCCGCAACAGCTGAGAAACCCAAACCTTTGCTTAGAGAAATGCAAACACAAACTGACCTACCAGAGGTCACTACAAGCAAATAAGTTACTCACACCAGTGGAATATAGATTTTTGGTTCTTCCATGACATAATTCAGATCAACAAATGTGACAGAAGTTCTATTGGATTCAATCAAGAAAATAACAGAGTGCAGTGCACAAGCGTACAAAGCTATTGATGATATAATCCCAAATTTGAAAATGATAGCACCCAAGTGTAATGTGGATAATAAAGATTATTTAAATCAACTTGACACATTGTCTAAGTATATTACTGACAACATTGTGATAGTTGAACAAATAAATGAGGAAGCATTCAAAGAGAAAATTGAGAAAGAAAAACATAAATTCTTTGAAGAGGAAATAAAGAAGTGCATGAGACAATTTGACACTTTTTTACCGGCACTATGTTAAACACTAAAAGAATTTAAAAATTTGTATAGAGATACATGTAAAACAAACTTTTTGATAGTAGATATAGATAAGAAGATCAGTATGGTATAGGAAGAAATAAATTAATTAGCTGACAATTTCATTAATTCATCTGAACCATTATCAGTTTTTTAGCAGAAAATAACAAGTTTTGAGGAGGAACTTCAGAAATTTGAAAGAGAGAAGGAAATAATAAAAGGAAAGGCAAAAGATCTGAAATGGAGACTTAGTCCAAAATTGGACTACCTCACCTCCTTGAGAAAAGAGATATCTGAGGCATTGGTTCAAGGATAGAAGACACCAGAACAGCAAATGCAACACCTCACTAGTACAATTCAGAGGACAGAGGCCACATTAAAGGACAGTGAACGATTCACTGAGAGCCTAAATCTGGTATTGGTAGACCTTTTTTAGATTGTAACTAGCCGGTTATAGGGATGAAGCTGGAAACCACACTCAGTTGACACTTTGACAACCTTTGTCATTGATGCCATTGGGGGAGTAGTGGTAATGAGAAAAATGATTAGCAGAAGACACCATCAGCTCAGGGGGAGCACATATGATTTGGCACACAGTTTTTGGTAAGACAATTTTTGGTAAGATAGTTTTTGGTAAGACAATTTTGGCAGATTCTTTTTGGACGACACTTTTTGGATTTTTCTCATGAGTGTTGCCATCAATGCCAAAGGGGGAGATTGTTAGCAAATGCACACTCCAATGAGAATTTGTAGGTGATTGAAGGTTTTGTCATTGATGGCAACCTTGAAATCATATAATACTGGCAAGACAATTATACCGGCAACGACAAACTCTACACTGACACACAGAACACCAACAGTGGAAGAAAGGATACCAGCACCTAGGTCGAGAAGAATTTTATTTGTAATATATTTTGTAATTAATTGTAAAATCATTGTAAGCCGACATGGCGAGTTGTAAGATGACTCATATATGTATGAGATCATTATAGAACATTTGGTAATGAAGGATAGGCAAAATAAGGTAGACCTAATATGTGAATTTTAGGTTAAGGGTTTATGTATGCAGCAAAGCCAAAACCGGTACTAGATCTAGCATAGCAGATGCTATTTTGAAGTAGTACAAGACATTGGATTATTATAATCCATTTTGTAAGTCAGTGTGACTTCCTTTTGTAATTGAGCAGTGAGCTCTAGGAACTTGGCCTTCCTGCATGTGCAAGCCCCTATTGTAGCAGTAATATTCCCTTATTGGCTAGTAAGTGAATATTGTGGGTCACAAATCCCGCTAAGGTTTTTCCCACACCGGGTTTCCTCGTTAAAATACTATGTTATGGTGTGCTCTTCATGTGGTTATTGTTTTTCTTGTTTACTGCATTACTTTTAATTTACCGGTACATTGTATTGACATGCTTTACATGTTTTAAATCAAGTAAATCTTTAAACCAGTTAGATACTGATTCACCCCCCCTCTCAGTATCTTTGGGAATCCTAACACATTAATTCTTTATATTATTTAGCACATTTGATTTAGATAATTCTCATTTACATTTACATGCATTTAGGGTTTACTCTCTGAAGCGTAGGATAGCTTTAGTCTCTTATCTTTCTCATTTAGGATCTTGCATACACACACAATTCTAGAACAGATATTTTTAATACATTATTAGATATTTGTGGAGGTGGAAATCACCAAAACAAGGGTTTTGACCAAGGCAAAGCCCTATATAGCCCCCCGCACCCCCTTTTTCAGTTGCAGGTACATGTACAATTACCTGGAAGACTTTGGAGGCCTCATAACTATCCCAAAATCATCAAGGATAGGGTCATGGTACCATTTCCCCCCCCCCCCCCCCCCAATTTTAGGTGAAATTTGGTAGGTTGAGGGCTTAAAACATTAAGATTGCAGTATCTTAGTTGCAGCTTCCTGTTTGCAGAATTAGGACAGGGGCGTGACACCCCTATCCTGGGACATTTGACTTAGTTTTTGGTACCAGGTAAACATTCAAATTCCTCCCTCTTCTCTATTTTTAGTATCTCAATTTCAGTCCTACAAGTTTCTGCAATTTCAGTTCGTACATGCTTCATTGTTCATTGCCTAGTCTAGTTGATCAATAACACCCTATTTTCACATCTTCTCTTTATATACAACAAGAGGAATATAAAACCTAATAGATAATCCTTGGCTCTCTCTTTCTTGCAAGAAGTAGCCAAAGTAACCTATCTCCCTAGGCTCTTTCGTATTCCCAATGCGTGGGCAAAAGTGGGATTAGGTCCTAGTCACTTGGTCTCTCTTTTTCCCCTCCACATTTTGGTGAGCCCAACGTGAATCCAATCTTCTTTAATTATGATTTATGTCCTCAGATCCAAGTTTTTTTTAATTTCAAATTCAAATTTACATTTACAAGTTTCAATTCCTTGCAAATTTAAAAAATTTAGGGGTCAATTTTATTAAAACCCTAATTTTTCAATTCAAAATTGAACTTGTGGATAGCTTAATTTGAATCATTAATTTCATATCTGATTTAGGAACACATTTCAATCATAAATTTCATTTTCTAAATCAACATTTATATTGCTTGCATTGGTTAAAATTGAACATTTCTTTCTATTTTACATATGTTATCATTTGAAAGAGGAAAATTTTTGTCATGATGCATTCATTTCATAAATGTGATATGTTGGTATTTTGGTATGGTTTTGTCATTGATGTCAACACCTACTAAAACACTAGTACTCTAGAGATCCGGCAACATTCACCGGCAAGCAAGTAACTATTACATAGTTACTGGTATATGGTTCACTAGTAGGATATAATGATCACCGACACTTGGAATGATATGGAAGACATTTGGTAATGTCGAAGACATCATGTGGACACTTTGTTTTGAAGAATTAATCATTGGTATAATCATATTTGCATATTTTCTTTTACCGGCAAATAGGTCCAGGGTTACCTAGGGTTACACCGGCAGGTTTATCTTTTCCAGATCAGCATGGCACGCTATGGAGATGATTTATTATTGTTGTAAATGCATTAAGCCAACATGTTCAATCGGTTATTGTATTGGATATTATATTGTTTGTAAAATGTTTTTATTGTAATATCTTGCTGAGTTGACCTACTAAAATTGGTCTTAGGTTATGGTATAAATGTAAGATCTTATTTGTAAGATCGAACGTGGAATGCGAAAAAGAAAAAAGAGAAGGTATATGCGAGATTAAGTAGAGGTATACACGAAGACATCATTTGAAGGTGAAGTTAGGTTTTTGTAGAAGCATATCAGCATTACACCAGTACTGAATCCACCATATGAAGATGCTATTTTTGTGCAGTACATTCTTATTGGATCTAACCATCCGACTGTAGTCAGTGTGGCTCCCATTTTGTGATTGAGCAGTGAGCTCTAGGCTGTTGGTCTTTCTGCATGTGTAGACCCCATTTATGTACACTTACTATCTGTAGTAATATCATCTGATTGTGGGTAAGGTTTCCCACCATTATTTTTCCCCTTACAAGGTTTCCACATACAAATATTGGTGTTATGTGTTGTGGATGACTTTGTGTTTATGTTTCATGCATTAATCTTTACCGATATAGCAATTAACTATTAACACTGTCTACCGGCATACTAAACTGGTTTATCAGTATTAAGCATTAAGTTGGTTAAGTTGATTTTGGTTTAAATTTATTAGACAACTGATTCATGCCCCCCCCCTCTTAGTTGTCTCCAGGACCTAACAATTGGTATCAGATCTTAGTCCTCTTTTGCAGAAGTTTAACAACTTAAGGAGATCCAATGTCTACTAATTATTTCAGGAAGGACAGTCCTAAACTTGATGGAACCAACTATGGGATATGAAACATCAGAATGGAGACACATCTGAATTGAATTGGTAAAGACATCTAGGAAGTTACAAAGAATGGTTATACTGCTGTTGTAGTTGGTCAGATTGCTCCAACTACCTTAGCTAAAGATGAGGAGAATGATTGCAAGGCAAGAGAAGTACTTTTGAGCACCTTATCAGATCAACAAATCATGGGATTATCAGATAGGTCTACTACTAAAGCTATTTGGGATCATTTGGAAACACTGAATGAAGGAGATTCCACAGTCAAGATTGCAAAACTTGAAAGCTTCTGAGTCAGGTATGAACATCTGAAAATGGAAGAAGATGAAAGGATTTCTACTTTTATGGAAAGGGTAAATGAAATTGTTTTGGGTATTAAATGTTGTGGAGGAACCTTAAGTGAGGATGAAATTGTTTCAAAAATCTTAAGAGGTTTGGCACTAGCATATAAAATGAAGGTTATTGCTATAAATGAGTTGAGAACAATGCCTAATACATCAGTAACTAGGGATACATTGATTGGAAAACTTTCAGCTTTTGAAATTGAGGAATTTGGTCCTGTTGCTACTATAAAGAAAGATTTGGCCTTTAGAGCATCAACATCATCTTCTCCATCATTCGACAAGTCAGATTGGAAAGCTTTTTATGCAAAATAACTTGAAGAAACTAGGAAGGAGAATGAAGAACTTGAAGAACTTGAAGCACTATTTGCAAGGAAAATGCCAAAAGGTCCAGTTGGAAGTAAGTATGAAGGTAAAGCACCCTTTAAATATTTTAACTGCAATAAGATTATTCATATGGCTTCGAGATGCCTTGATAGACATGCTAGAATAACATACAAGCATAATCCTGAATATCAGAGATGCAGAATTAAGAAGAACAAAGACAAATCTTGTTACATTGCTAATGAAGGAGTGACTGATGATTCTGATGAGGATCCAATAGACAATGGATGGTTTTTGCTGCTATAAAAAAAGATCAACCAACACCTACTGCTCAACTGGTAGAACAAGCCCTAGCAGCCAAAGTTGAAGTAAAAGATGAATGGATCATTGACTCAGGATGCTCACATCATATGACAGGAGACAAAGGTAAATTCTTGAACTTTCAAGAATACAATGGAGGTTTAGTAAGATTTGGAGATGACAAAGCTTGTTTAATCAAAGGTAAGGGTACAATATCTCTTGATGGTAAGCATAAAATTGACAGTGTCTACTATGTTGAAGGATTAAAGCATAATCTTTTAAGTGTTGGTCAATTAGTTGAGAAAGGATTTTAGTTACAATATAAAAATGGAAAATGCAAAATCATGAATAGAATTGGTTTGGAAATTGCAACTGGTAATCAGACTAGAGGCAATATCTTTCATTTGAATAACATTGAAAAGGCATGCTTGATTGCACATATAGATGAAAGTTGGTTATGGCATAAGAGACTATGTCATGTAAACTTTGATTGCATGGTGAAGATCAGTACTTCTAAGGCAGTTAGAGATCTACCTAAAATTGTGAAACCTCATAATACAATTTGTAAGGAATGTCAATTTGGAAAACAAGTTAGAGCTAGTTTCAAAAGTATTCCAGAAAAATCCAATAATACTCTTGATTTGATTCACACTAATTTATGTGGTCTAGCTAGAACTAAAAGCTTACAAGGTGATAGATATTTTATGCTAATTATTGATGATTATTCTAGAATGTGTTGGGTTACTTTTCTCAGAGAAAAATCAGAAGCACTTGGAAAGTTCAAACTGTTCAAAGCAATGGTTGAAAATGAAACCGGTAAGAAAATCAAATGTTTAAGATCAGATCAAGGAGGAGAATTCACATCTAAGGACTTTAATACATTTTGTGAAGTGAATGGAATCAAAAGATAGTTATCAGCACCTCGGACACCACAACAGAATGGAGTTGTTGAGAGAAAAAATAGAACTATCTTGGATGCAACAAGATGTATGTTATCTGAAGCAACTCTACCACATGTATATTGGAGAGAAGCAATTAGCACAGTAGTCTATACATTCAACAAAGTTCACATCAAAGGTGAAACTGGTAAGACCCCTCATGAAATATGATTTGGTAATACTCCTACTCTTAAGTATTTCAGAATTTTTGGAAGTAAATTTTATATTAGAAGAGATGAGTATATTGGCAAATTTGATCCTAGAAGTGATGAAGGAATATTTCTTGGTTATTCATCTAAGAGCAAGGCATATAGATGTTTTAATAAGAGATTTCAGAAAATTGTTGAGAGTACAAATGTAAAGATTGATGAACAATTCAGAGGAACTTCAAGGTATATAGACTCTGAACCGGCAACAGAAATTGTGACAAATGAACCTACACTAAATCCACTGGTATAGAATGAAGATCTAGTTACCCCGATATCATCAGAGGAATCCACAGTAATTGAAGAACAACAGCAAACTAAGACACCCCGGTATGTAAGATTGAATCATTCTGAAGATTAGATAATTAGAAACAAATTTAAAGGAGTTATGACAAGAGGAAGATTGGAAAATGAAGAGGTATGTCTTATTTCTCAAATTGAACCATCATCTGTTAATGAGGCATGTGAAGATAAATTTTGGATTAAAGCTATGGAAGAAGAATTAGGACAAATTGAGAAAAATAATACTTGGACATTAGTTCCCCGGCCTAAAGATAAAAATGTAATTGGAACCAAATGGGTATTTATAAACAAACTTAATGAAGATGGTAAGGTTGTCAAAAATAAAGCAAGACTAGTTTGTAAGGGATATTCTCAGAAAGAAGGAGTTGATTACAATGAAACCTTTGGACTAGTAGCTAGAATTGAGGCAGTCAGATTATTCTTGGCTTTTGTAGCTCACAAGAACTACAAAGTTTATCAAATGGATATTAAATGTGCATTCTTGAATGGAGATCTTGAAGAGGAAGTCTATATTGAACAACCTGATGGATTTTCTTTGACAGATGACAATGATATGGTTTGTAGGTTAAGAAAATCTCTATATGGATTGAAACAAGCCCCAAGAGCTTGGTATGCAAGATTGGATAAGTATCTTTCAAAGATTGGTTTTACTAAAGGAAATGCAGACAACAATTTATATTACAAAATAACTAATGATGAGATCTTGATTATAGAAGTATTTGTTGATGATATAATCTTTGGAGGAGAAGATAGATTATGTAAGGAATTTTCTATTAAAATGCAGCAAGAATTTGAAATGTCTATGATTGGAGAAATAAAATTCTTTTTAGAATTGCAGATTTCACAGACTGACAAAGGTATATTTTTGAGTCAATCCAAGTACCTGAAAGAGTTATTAAAGAAATTTGGGATGGAGAACTCTAAACTGGTAAGCACACCTATGACTACAAATAACAAATTATCTCAAAGGGATGAATCTACACCTGTTAATCCAACTAGATACAAATCTATGATAGGAGGTTTACTATATTTGACACAAACCAGACTTGATATTATGAATGTAGTATGTATTGTTTCTAGATTTCAAAGTAATCCTAAGGAAAATCATGAATCAACAGTAAAAAGGATTTTCCGGTACTTACAAGGCACTGCAAATCTTGGATTATGGTATCCTAGAGATGAAAATTTTGATCTATGTGCATACACAGATGCAAATTGGGCAGGAGATGTGGATGATAGAAAAATCACCACCGGCGGAGCATTCTTTCTTGGAAAGAGATTAGTTTCTTGGTTGAGTAAGAAACAAAGTTGTACATCTTTATCAACAGCAGAATCAGAATATGTTGCAGCAACAACTAACTGTACACAAGTACTATGGCTTAAACAAATGTTGAAAGACATAAAGGTAAAATGCAAGGAACCTATTACTATATATTGTGATAACACTGCAGCAATTGATATATCTAAGAATCTGGTATTACATTCTAAAACAAAACATGTTTCTATCAAACTGAATTTTCTAAGGGAAAAGGTTGAAGAAAAGGAGATAAAACTGGTTTATGTGAATACTAAAGAACAAATTGTAGATATTTTCACAAAACCTTTGCCTAAGGAGACTTTTGAATATCTCAGAGATCAGCTTGGAGTCATACCACCACTGGTAGAGACTTAGACAGTTGATGATTTTAATCAACCGACAGAATTAACAGACAAATCTTTTACTCCGGTCTTTGATGAGGAAGCTACTTCTCAGGGGGAGTAGTTGGTATATTAAATTGATTGGTATTTTGTATATGAACTTGGTTTTATTATTATAATTTTGGCATTTGATGTCAAAGGGGGAGAGATATCTATGAAAAAACACATTATCTTTTAAAGAGAGATTGGTATTGAAAATACTTGGATAAACACATGTTGTTCCCAGGGGGAGATATTGTTGGTTTTTTGTATTTGGCATTTTTGTTTTGGCACTTTGATGGTTTTTCCATCTTGTGTTGCCATCAATGCCAAAGGGGGAGATTGTTGGTATTTTGGTATGGTTTTGTCATTGATGTCAACACCTACTAAAACACTACTACTTTGGAGATCCAACAACATTCACCGACAAGCAAGTAACTATTACACAGTGTAGATAGGAAATGTGGAAATCATCAAAGCAATATAAACATTAGCCTAGCTCAATCATGAAAACTAAATTGCAATGATAAAATTCAATGAAAACATGAAGACAAGACATTCAAAATGAAATCTAAGCAAACCAAATGCAGATGTCTCCTTCATGTGGCTCCATTGTCCTTCTTTCTCCTTCAAATTGCTTTGTTTTGTGGATCTCACCTTCAAGTGCATAAGCCTAATGTGAAAGCAAGATTGACAAGACAAGATGACAACATAAGGGTACTAGAAGCGTGATTGATTCGACCTTTTGATTGAAGAAATTCATCCAATTTATAGATAAATTGGAGAAAAGACAAGATTAGCATGAGGAGATTTGAAAGGAAATTTCAAATCAAGAATGACAAATTGACACTTTCTATGCGAAATTGATTGATTGATAATTATGACACACTATGACAAATTGCTATGTCAAAATTGATTGATTGACAATTATGACAAATTATGACAAATTTGCTATGTCATTCCCATGAAATTAGGAGAAATATTAGAAAAATAGAAAATTAGATGAATTAGAAATTAGGAATTAGAAAATTGATGAAAATTATAAAATTAAGAATTAGGAGAAATTAGTAAATTGGAAAATTAGGTAAATTAATTAATAATTTTTCATTCATTAATTAATTCACAAAGAGAGGAGGAATTAGTTAGCCAATTAAATAAATATTTAATTGTGACAAGAAGACTTAGGATAAATAAATAAATTATTTAACCTAGAGGGAAAATGACAAACAAGGTTAAATGAACAAATCATAAAACCTTAGAAGATGAATTAGAAATGCAAGGATGACAATTAGGTCTTGACAAAAGATAATTAATGTCAATTTGATCTAATCATGATTCTGACTGACAAAGGACCAATGCTGACGAATGATTTGATTGATAAATGTGCCAATTGACGAGGAACAATGACTAATTGATCCAAATTGACATGATTGATAAGGATGACGATCGATGACAAATCGATCACAAAATGACAAGATTGAAAATGACAACGATCGATGACAAATCAATTGCAAGACAACAAGATTGATAATGACAACAATCGATGGCAAATCAATCGCCAGATGACAAGAATAAAAATGACAACGATCGATGACAAATCGATCGCAAGATGACAAGATTGAAAAGAGGACAAAACCCTAATTAGGATTGACGATGTCCAAAATGATGACAAATGAACACGCACATTGATGTGACAGGATAAGATCGACCAAAATCATGACTGAAGATTATTATCGACAAGACCAAATTTGAAAGCGAGACAAATGAAGATTGCAGAAGAAGGACTCAATGCTCGCAAATGATAAAGACCAAGTGCGCAACATAGGAGAAATGTTAATGCAACACAAAAACCCTAAAATAAGGCAATGTGCAAATGTTAAAGTATGACTCCGCAAGCGTTGACCATTTTAGACGTCTACACCCAGTTACTGGTATATAGTTCACCGATAGGATATAATGATCACTGACACTTGGAATGATATGGAAGACACTTGGTAATGTTGAAGACACCATGTGGACACTTTGTTTTGAAGAATTAATCATTGGTATAATCATATTTACATATTTGCTTTTACTGGCAAATAGGTCCAGGGTTACCTAGGGTTACACCGGCAGGTTTATCTTTTCCAGATCAACATGGCATGCTATGGAGATGATTTATTATTCTTGTAAATGCATTAAGCTGACATGTTCAATTGGTTATTGCATCGGATATTATATTGTTTGAAAAATGTTTTTATTGTAATATCTTGTAGAGCCAACCTACTAAAATTGGTCTTAGGTTATGGTATAAATGTAAGATCTTATTTGTAAGATCAAATGTGGAATGCGAAAAAAAAAAAAGAGAAGGTATATGCAAGATTAAGTAGAGGTATACACGAAGACATAATTTGACGGTGAAGTTAGGTTTTTGTAGAAGCATATCAACATTACACCGGTACTGAATCCAGCATATGAAGATGCTATTTTTGTGCAGTACATTCTTATTAGATCTAACCATCCAACTGTAGTCAGTGTGACTCCCATTCTATGATTGAGTAGTGAGCTCTAGGCTATTGGCCTTTCTGCATGTGCAGACCCCATTTATGTACACTTACTATCTACAGTAGTATCATTTGATTGTGGGTAAGGTTTCCCACCATGGTTTTTCTCCTTACAGGGTTTCCACGTACAAATATTCGTGCTATGTGTTGTGGATGACATTATGTTTATGTTTCAAGCATTAATCTTTACCGGTATAGCAATTAATTGTTAACACTGTCTATCGGCATACTAAACTGGTTTACCGGTATTAAGCATTAAGTTGGTTAAGTTGATTTTGGTTTAAATTTATTAGATAACTGATTCACCCCCCCACCCCCGCTCTCAGTTGTCTCTGGGACCTAACATGATAATGGGTTAGCTTTCCTTGCTTTAATTTTTCCATCTCTTAAAGAACCTCCTTGTATCTATGACAACATTTTAGTGCCTAAAAGGGTTGTTACCAATCCCTTCAAAAAATTTTCATGCTCTAACAATGAATATTTGAAGAGTGATCTTGACAATTCTCCTAAAATGTGCCCTTCCCATATAGCTATCTTAGAGGAGGATGATATCATAAAATCTTTTCCTAGTGTTACTTTACCTTCTTTACATGATATCTCTCTAAGTGAAAAGTTATTGATGGACATTGACTTATCTTCTCCTACATTTGGTCTTACCAATGGGGGCATGTTAGCCCAACAATAGGTTATGAGCACTTCTTTCAAAGATCTCCTTTCTAAGCATGAATCTTTGGAGAAAGATGTTCATCTCCCTCCTAAAGAATACTCCCCTCATGAGGATCATTTTGTGCTAGAAGATGATATTGTCCCTACTTTTCCTATTGATGACATTTCCTCTTTTGACTTCAACAAAATTCCCACTAGAGATGATGCATTAATGATAAATGCTTCTCCTTACCCCTAAGCTTGTCTTACCCATAAAGATGCCTTAGAAAAAGAAGATGAAATCATAATCAATTTCCTTAGATCTCTCTCCCTTAAACATTCTATTGAACAAATTTTGAGGCAAGAGGATGATTTAAACACATGTAGTGATTCTCCCCTCCTAAGGAGGAAGAATTAATGGAAGAACTCACCATGGTATCTATATCATTAACCGTAATGGATGAACTCATCACGTTATCTAAATTTTAACTCTAATGGATGAAATTCAGTATGTTAACTATATTTTAACTTTAATGGATGAACTTCATCATGTTAGCTATATTTTAAATTTAATGGATGCACTTCATTAAGTTATCTATATTTCTAACCTTAATGGATGAACTCATCATGTTATCTGAATTTTAACTCTAATGGATTAAATTCATTAAGATATCTATATTTTAACTTTAATGGATGAACTTCATTGTGTTATCTATATTTTAACTTAATGGATGAACTCATCATGTTATCTATATTTTCAACTGTAATGGATGAACTTGTCCTGTTATCTATAATTTTAATTCACCGAACAAATTATATCCTTGATTAAAGTAATAATTGGTAATTACGTAAATCAACTAATTTGGGTTAATTAGCATGGGTTGTGTTAAGTGTTGAATCAAGTAATCATGTTGGGAAACCCTTTAGGTGCTAGCTAAGTATTCCTCTATGTGATTTGAGCTTATGATAACTCATTGTATCATTATGTTGTATTTAAAACTCTTAAAAAATAAAAATATTTGCACTCTATTCTTGAGTTTTAGCCTTATCCCTTCAGGGTTTTTGGGCAGGGCATTACAAGGTTGACTGTGTCCAACTTGCATTGTGGTTTCTCCATGGTAGTCTCAGTTATTTGATGAATCTTTGCTCCTTCCTTATCCATTCTTTCCCCTTGTTGTGGACCCTATAATTGTGCCCTAAGTTGTTGATTTTACTATCGTAGCTTTGCAATAACTTGGATCAAATTGGTGATGGAAACAATTGGCTGATTATAATTCCTCATTCAGGTGTCTTCTTGAGAAAAAACATGGGCTTTTGAAACATTTTCATCAGTAGGGCCTTCCACTTCCATGTAGGGTGAAGTGGAAATGGCAACAATATCTAGAACTTCTTTCTGGCGATAGGGGCTTTTCATTTTGTCACTACACGCTTCCTTTGTCAAAGTGTGTTTAATAGGATTGGAAGGGGCTTCATTAATACTAGGAATTTCCTCTGCAGGTTTGTTCTTTTCTCCATTAGGAAGAGGGTTTCCTCCTTCTTCATAAGCCCTTTCTATATTAGTCATTAGGGTTTTATCTAACCATATTTCTTCAGACCCTAAGGCCTTCATTGTTTCAATATTTCCTTCTTCATTTTGTACTTGTTGGTTAGAGACCCCTTCTTCAGGACCCACATTTGACTGCTCAAAGGTTTCTATTTTTTCATGAGGATCGTTGCCATTTTATTTTTGTGTTGCATGTTGCTTCTTTTAATTTTGTCTCTGGGTCTTAAGTTCCTTGTTAATTTTCCCTTTTCTTTTACCACATGATTTACTAACTCTCACCTCTACTTCTATTCTATAGTAGAGTAATCTGCATTAGGAAGCTTATCTAACCGACAAGAAGACCTCCTTGGGTTTTTCTTGGGGGGAGGTGTAATATTCTCTGGTTGTGGATTAGGAGATGCAACAGGGCTAATTTTCTATTTTTTAGGGGGTTTATCAGTAGGGGTTGCTTTTAATTTCTTCTTCCTAGAATATTCTCCTTCTAGGGTTTCAGTTTCTTCATTTTTGGTTTTTTAATTCACAAAGGTATCCTATTCAAGATGGGGTTTTGTAGTGTGGAGGCCATGTATGATAAGGATCTTAATTAGACCATGGTGGGCAAGGGAATTTTCATGTCCTTTGCAAAACTAGCTACATGAGTGCTTAAGGGAGCAATGCAGGTAGTAAGGAAGGTTAACAAGTTGAGCATTTCATAGATATAACATAAGGCAAAAATGGTGGGTATAAATTTAATTATATCTAGCTTCACAAGTAATAAACTGAATCAAAAATTTAGCTACCATCGGCCATGGGGGTAGAAGTGATTTCCATTGCATACCTTGATCTTCCACAACTTCAACAAACTCATTCCACTATAGAAATTGTTTATGAGTGTACTTTAGATCTATAACCCTTGAAGAGGCACTGGGAAAGAACAAATCCCTATCTGAGGAAGACCGATCACCATTGCAACTGTCTACACTATCATAGGAAACTCCAAACCCTTTATAGAGACTCTATCTTTGCAAAACCCTATGACGAATTCCATAGCTACCATTTCATCAAATCCACAGAGTTGTTCAAAATATTTTATCCAATAGGCCTGGTCAAAATTTTTATATGCTTCTATGCTAGCCACCAGCTATGCCATAGACAATGGTTCATATCTATTATGGTCGCCTCCCATGAGGTTGAGTTGCAATAGGAGCTTTGAAAGTAGTGACAGTAGTACAAAGGTGGAGCAAAAGCCACAAAGAAAGCTAAGGTGGAAGAAAGGAAAGTAGTGGCAACATCCACATGGAGGAACTGACAAGACTAAAGGCATATAGAGGCAAGAGATATGGGCCTCACAATAGCCACCAAGGGCAATATATAGAAAGATGTGAGAGACCGATGATAGGACCAGAGAGGCTAGGTAACTCGTTGAAAGAAGTCAATAGTGATAGCAAAAGGAACAAAAGAAAGTTCCTGTCACACCGAAAGAACTCTTGTGGTGAGTGCTAGTCCTTTTCCTTTGTGTCTAGTTTTTTTTCGATAGTAGACCACCGAGAAATTGTTTTTTAATCCACCATCTCCTAGAGGTGTTGGGAGACTGATTTTTACCCTTAAGATTATTGAGCAGTAAGCATTTGTTGGATCTTTTTTTTTTGTTTTTTTTTTTCAAAATTTTCAATGTTTGAGGAGACCAAAATGAATGACTGTAAGTTCCTTTGCGATGTCACAAAAAAAATTTCTTTTGAGAGAGTTCATTTGTAGAGTTTCAGGCAATGTCTCTTGACAAGAAAAACTCTCCTTTTAGAATCCACAGTACAAAGATGTACAACACCATTATCATATATTCTCTTGATCTCATAAGGCCTGAGCCACCGTGTGTGAAACTTGCCTTTAAAATATTGAAAATGGGAGTCTTACAAAAGTGCCCAATCACCTAGCTGAAATGAATGCTAGGAATGAAGTTATCATACCAAATAGCACACTATTTTTGAATTTTCTCTACATGAAAGAGATCCTCCTCACACAACTCATCCAAAGAATGTAATTGAGTGATACACTCTCTTTGTGCATAAAAAATAATAATACATAACTAAAGTACTGTGTGGAGAGTTTTCACCTCAAATTCAATAAGGGGAACAACCTCTTTCCATAGACAAGCTCATAAGGGGTCAGACCTGTGGTGGTCTTCCACATTGTACAATAGACCCACACAGCTTCAAGTATCCGCATGGTCCAATCACGCTTATGAAGAGAAACTATCTTGGTAAGGATGTTTTCAAGTTCCCTATTGGTGACCACAACCTGCTTGTTGTCTTGCAGGTGATAAGGCAAAGACTTGCGATGTTGAATCTTGTACTCTTGAGCCAAAGCAGAAATGAGTTCTAATGTGAATTAGGGTCCTTGATCAATGACTATTTTGCGTGGAACACCAATTCTAGTGAAGATCTTTGAATAAAGTAAATCAGCTACCTTAGTGTCCCTTGCATGTTTCAAAGTAGCAACTTCAACCCACTTAGTGACATAATTTGTGCAAACATGAATATACTCCTTGTTTTGTGATGGCAGATTGATAGGCCCAACAAAATCAAGCCCTCATTTTTGAAAGGGCTCAATAGACAGGTGAGGGTGCAAGGGCATCTCATCAGAGCACATGGGATGACCCATACACAAACATTTATCATAGTATGAACATAGCACTAACAATATTTATGGATCATAGGCTAGTAATATCCAACAGTTAGAATCTTTGTACTAGTTCTCTAGGTAGCAAAATGTCCTCCACAGGGTTCAGTATGACATGCACAAAGTATGTCAAATACATCGTCTTCAGGCACAAATTGACACCTGACAATATCTATCCCTGTGCAGAAGAGAATTCCAATGATCCATGTTTATTGACCACAAACTCCAACTACCTTCCTACGTTCCCATGGAGAGAAGTGTGGAGGAAACCGACATGTGATCAGGTAATTTTCTATGTCAGCAAACCATGGAAATTTTTCTAAAATGGCAAAAGGATGCTCATCAAGAAAAGTGTCATCAATAAGGACCAACTCATCTTATTGTTGTAACCTAGACATGAAATCTGCAACCACAATCTCACAACCAGGATTATCAAGTATCATAATGTTAAATTTTTGAAGCAAAAGTAGCCATCTAATTACTCTACTAGTTACAATAGGTTTATTCATTAGAAATTGAATTATAGAATGATCATTATGAATGAACACCTTATACTCAATAATATAATATTGAAATTTATTTATTGCATAAACAACAACTAGAAATTCCTTTTTAGTTACCGTGTAATTGACCTCAGCTCCAATGATTTTTTTTGTTAATATAGAAAATGGAGTAGAAAATATTATCTTATTTTTGTCCAAGCATAGCACCCATAGAACTATCTAAAGCATCAGTATGAATATGAAAATGCAATTCCTAGTTCGGACCTCTGAGTTCATGTGTAGTTAAAAATTTGGTCTTAAGGGCTTCAAAGGCTTCTTGACATTTTGGTGTCCAAGAGAAAACAACATATTTTTATAACAAGGAAAAGAGAGGTGAGGCAACTTTATTGAAGTTTTGGATGAACCTATGATAATTCCCTACATGACCTAAAAAGATTCAAACACCTTTTTGACTGGCAAGTGTAGGTGGGTCTTTAATGATTTGTATCTTTTTGGGATCTACCCCAATACCTTTAGAGGAAATATAATGACCAAGTACAACTCCTTCCATCATGAGAATATGGCACTTTTTATGGCTTAGAGACAAATTAGTTTCAATACTCCTCTTAATAACTTTTTCTAAGTTTTCTTTAGCTTCCTCATAAGTATTACCATATATTATAAAATCATCCATATATAGTTCAACACAATCGTGTACGAGATCTGAAAAAATACTCAAAACTGCCCCTTGAAAAGTGGTAGGAGCGTTACATAACCCAAAAGGTAACACGTTATAGGGAAAAGTACCCCAAGGACAAGTAAAAGTGGTCTTATCCCAATCTTCTAGTGCTATGCAGATCTAATTGTAGCCACTAAAGCCATCCAAAAAAGAAAATAACTTTTTACCTACAAGAGTGTCCAACACTTGATCAATAATTGGTAGCAGAAAATGGTCCTTTTTAGTAGCTTTATTAAGTTCTCTATAATCAACACAAATTATCTACTTACCATTTTTCTTAGGAACCACAACAAGAGGAGAAACCCATTGACTATCAAAAATTGGGTATATGAACCCTACATTTAATAACTTTTGTAACTCCTCTTTAACTATTTCATGCAAGACATGGTTAAGCGTTCTCTATGGTTCCCTAACTGGGCAGCTACCCTCTTCCATATAAATGTGGTGTGTGCAAGTATTAGGGTGAATGCCACACATATCTTGATGTTCCCAAGAAAATGCATCTTTATTAATTTTAAGCATAGCAATTAGATCTTGAATTTGTTCAGTGCTTAAATGTGGATTAAGATTAAGTGTACGACTAGGTAAACTTTCCATAGCCTCAGATTGTGTAGGTGAATTAAGAGCTAGGACTTTTGATGCATCAATAGAGTTTTCAAAGGAGAAGAATGAACTATACAAGCAATCATGAGGTAGTAATTGATGCAATATAATAAAGTATTGAACAAAATATGAACTACCTACCATTGGAAAATTACCAAAAGAGAAATTATCACCCATCCCAGATGAAAGCACCATCCTTTCCAAAATTTTAGTAGAAACGTATCTATTTTGAAGAAAATTAACAAGTATATATTCTTCAGAAAATTCCCCCGTATCAAATTTTTGGCCAAAAGTGAGGATTGGAAATGATTCCTTAGAATCATTATCAATGTTGGTATTGCACACTCCAATGAGAATTGAAGGTGGTTGAAGGTGTTGTCATTGATGGAAACCTTGCAATCTTATGGCACCATCAGACTCTACACCAGCAATGACAATAATGTTTACTGGCATCTCAGCCAACATGATTTTGATTATTATATTTTATATTTAATTGTAATATCTTTTTGTAAGCCGACATGGCATATTGTAATAAGACTCATATACAAGTATGAGATCTTGTAGAGCATTTTGAGATACATGATAGAGGATAGATATGATGGATATGTAGAGAAAATATTAAGGCAGATTTTGTAGAAGGGTTTATGGTTATTGTATGAGCCTACACCAGTACTGAACCTGGCATAGCAGATGATGTTTTGTAGCACTACATTATATTGGATTCTCATAATCCATTTTGTAAGTCAGTGAGACTTCCTTTTGTAATTGAGCAGTGAGCTCTAGGAAGTTGGCCTTCTTGCATGTGCAGGTCCCTCTTGTAAGTAATATCCATTCATTGGCCAGTGAGTGAATATTGTGGGTCACAAATCCCACCAAGGTTTTTCCCACACCGGGTTTCCTTGTTAAACATCTTGTGTTATGGTGTTCTTTCTATGTTGTTTTTAATGTTCTTATTTACTACATTAATTCTTGTTTACCGGTACACTATTTTGAAATGCAAAATACTTAATAAGGTTAAATATTTTGTAAACCAATTAGATACTGATTCACCCCCCCTCTCAATATCTTTAGGACTATCATCAATCCTAACAATTGGTATCAGAGCCTGGTCCTCTATTTTCAAAATCCTAACAGCTTGAGGAAGATTCTGACACCGGTACAGATGGAAAACTTAAGAAAGCAATTAGAAGGAGCTCTTGCAAACTTTGATGCAGAAAAGTTGAAGAATATCAAACTTGAAGATGATCTAAGGACTGCATAGGAATTCATTCAAGGACTTCAGGAGAATCTCACTATTGCTGGAAACAAAAGAAGAGAACTTCATGAGAAGATGCAGAATGATGATGATGAAAAGGAAACTCTTAATGATCTTGTAAGAAGGATGAGGCAAGAAAACATGACCTTGAGGAATGAAATGCAAGACATGACTATGAGATTTTGTAAAGACATTCAAGATAGAAAGAAGAATGAAGATGAGTTGACTAGGAAACTCAATGATGCTGGAAATGAAAATCTAAGACTTAGACATGAAAATGATATTATAAAGACAGATCTGATTCACATGGAACATGATAAAACTGAACTTACGAGGTAGAAGGAATTTTTGGAAAATGAGTTGGCTACTACAAATCAACATAAAGAGAAATTCAAGAAAAGTTCAGAAGAACTTGATGGTAAGCTAAAAAGTCAGAAACCTAATGGAGACATTAATGGACTTGGATTTGAAGTTGGTGAAAGCTCCGATACTGCAAACAATCATGATCATAATAAACTAGTAAGACAACCTAATTCCTACAAATTTAATGGGAAATGCTTTAACTGTAACAATTATGGTCATAGAGAAAATCAGTGTGTAGCGTCCTAAAATTGTGACACTTGCAATTTCAACTGCATTTGGGTCTTCACAATGGCGGCACAACGTTGAACCTGAATGGAGATCCTGAAACCTATTTACGACACTAAAAACTGCATTTTTCAGCACCCTGGCCTGATCCTCCTTGCACCCTGCTGTCCCGGGAGGTGGGACCATGGCGCCCAGCACCCTGGTCCTTCAGGACTAGGGTGCCTAGTGCCCTGGTCCCCCAGGACCATGGCGCCCAACGCCCTAGTCCCTGGCCCTATTTCAGGCCCGGTCTCTTTTGGGCATCAGGTCTTTAAGTTTGCAAATTGGAAAATATTGTTTCTAGGTCGGCCTAAGGTTGGAAAAATCAGTCTATCAAACCTAATTGACAAGTATATAAACTACATTTCCCCTCCCATTTGAGGAGGCAAGGAAAAAGAGGAAAAATATATGCAAGCAAGACGTGGAAACATTCAAACATTCAAGCATTCAAGCATTCCTTCAAGCAATTGAGCATTCTAAGTCTCCATTCAAGGCTAGGTGTTGCATTCAAGACAAGGATTCAACCATTGAAGAGGAGATCACATACAACATACAACATACATTACACCTTTGCATGTAAGAATACAAACATTCTTACAACAAGGTATCAGTACTTGTTTACATTACAAACATTTACATTTACAGCATTCTCATTTCTTGGTTAATTCCAAAACTAGGGTTTGACCTAAAGGAAAACCCCTAATCCCTAACCCCCCAATCGTCCTCTCTTTTCTGTGTGTAGGTTGCAAGTACGTGGCTATAATTGAAGATCTGGAATCCTTGTGCAGAGATGAACAGATCCCCCTTCATTTCATGGATTTTTCGGAGGACCGTGTGCACGCCGGGCGCCATCGTCCCATCAACTTTCGCCTGAATTTTTAGAACAGCATCATCTCAACATTTTACTACTAATTCCAGGTCCGCAGCTTCATCCCATATCCCTATCTCTGTTTATAAGTGAATCTTTCTTACTTTGCATGCATTCCTAGTTCAATGTTTCTATCTACAATCTTTACAAAAGAGGGTATCCTTGATGTCTCAACCCTTGAAACTCATTTAGAATCTAGTCTTGCATTGTGTGGGATTGGATCTTGTGGGTTTCAACCCCTCTTTTGAATGTAAAGTCCCTCCTAAGTGAAAACTGTCAATCCTAGTGACCCCCTTTCTCCTTGGAGTGGGGGAGAACACCTAGGGTTCGATTTTTCGCTTTACATTTTGGTGAACCCGATGTGAACATCCTAATTCTAATTATTCATGGTTAGATCTGAAAAATTTGCTCGCTTAATTACATTTCCATGTTTGATCTTTTGCAAATTTTAGAGGTTAATTGCACAAAACCCTAAATTTTCTTTTTAATAATTGAGCTTGTGAAATGTTTAATTGTTAATGCTTGTTTCAGATCTACCCTTCTACTGCAAATTGTCAAATCATATCTGTGCTTTATTTTTGAAAATTAAGTGGTTAAGTGTCAAAACACTAATTTTTAAAACCCTCTTGATTCAACCTTTGACTGATGATTTCACTGATTAAAACACCTCCAAATCGGCTGTAACTTTGGATTCCGCAACAAAATCATAATATCTCTCATCCCTGAAAATTTGGAAAAAAGTTTCGAGGACCGTCTGCACCCCGAGCGCCATTGTCCCCGACATTTTTTCCGAAATTTCGGGAGCTAGATCTTACTGTATTTTTCTGCTAAAATCCAGAATTTTGGCTGATTTCATCAATTCTAACACTTTCAAAATTAAAGTCAAAGTTGGTCTAGGGATTGCTTGGATTAAGGCTTCTAATCATTCAAAAATTGTTGAAACTGAAATTCATGTCAAAATTGTGTTTCTTACTATCCTAAATCTGAAAAGTGTGTTGGCATTCATTCAAAATTTCAGTGCTTTATTCAAATTTTTGCAATTTGTGACTTTTGAAATTAAATGTTTAATTACAACAACCTTGGTTTCCACTTTCAAAATTGAATTTTGTGTGAAATTGAGTCAATTTTTAAATTTCAAAACCTGCATTGCTTTTAGTATTCCCTCTAAAATCATAAAATTCAAAATTTTAGTTTCCCTCTCTTTTTCAAAATTCAAATTTTGCATTTTTCAACAATCTTGGTAGGGTTCAATTTTGAGATTGCAACTTTAATTTGGCCTATCTACAGATCATAAAATCACTCAATTTTTTCAGATTAGCTCTAAAATCGTCATAATTTTCATCCCTGAAAATTTCGAAAAAAGTTACGAGGACCGTGTGCACTCTGTTCGCCACGGTCCCGGACATTTTTTTCGAAATTTCGGGAGATTGTCCTGATTGTATTTAACAGCTTAAATCTAGGAGATTGACTGATTTTATTGAAATTTGCTTCCTCTAAATTCAAAATTTTCTCTCTCTCGCTAGTGCATGAGTTTTACAACAATAAGCCCTACTTACACTATTCTCGTTAGACGAAGCCTTAGAATTAAGTCTTTCCAAGGTTTAATTACTGAGGAGATGGAACCTAATTTGAATGGCCTATTTAACGAGGACACGGGTAATTCCTCTAATCCTCTTAATGATGAAGAAGCTCTCCATGAGGTTTCTGTAGAACAACTTTCAAAATTGGATAACCAATTTGACGATTTTCGACAATGGATGTCTCAAGAATACCCCGATAGTCAAGCTCTTCCCTTAATTGAGGGTCTAAAACGTATGGTTCAAAATGATAAGAATGGAATTGATATTTTGCGTAGTATTGCACACATTGTGGATTCGAATGTGATGCCTATGAAGAGTTGTGTTGAAACTTTGGGTTATACACAACCTCCTACTCAAGTTAATCATTCTATCCCTTTGACAACTTCTATTGCTAGTATACCTACCTTCACATCAAACATAATGACTACTTCAATACAAGACATTCCACCTATGATCACCAGTCATGGGGGCAACCCTTCTTCTTCAATTAACCCTCTTCCTTCATTTAATCCGACTTCTTCATTCATTCCTTCAATGAGTGTTCCTATTACATCTCCACAAATGAACCTGGTGCAAGGGGGCAATTCATTTAACCATTCCATTCCTCCTTGTAGTGTTCCTCCTTTCCAATCATCTCCTATGACTAACTATCATAGTGTCCCGCCACCTTACTCTCAATCAATACCTTCTTTCAATAACATAATACCTCCATCTCAATCTAACACATCTAATATGAATTCTTCGACTGAAGCGACCATTAACAATCTTGCACAAACTATCTCTTCTTTACAGCAACAAATTGCCTCTATGAATCAATCTAAGTTTAGTGTGCCCACATTTGATGTTGTGAGCCCACTTTCTCTTGACATTGTTCAAGCTATTCCCCCTAGGCATGTTGAACTCCCACAATTGGAGCTTTACAATGGTAAAGGTGATCCTCTAACACATGTTAAGACTTTTCAAACAATATGTACTGATTTTGCTCATGACCAAAGGTTGCTTGCAAAACTGTTTACTAGAACATTAAGAGACAAGGCTCTACAATGGTATTGCTCGTTGCCTTCCTATTCTATTACTTCTTTCCAACAACTTGCAAATGCTTTCATTCAACAATTTCAAAACAATATAAGTCCTAAAGTTACTTTGATTGATTTAATGCATTGTAAACAAGGTGTTAAAGAAAAAGTGACTGATTTCATTGGTAGATATAAGCATTTGTATGCTCAAATTTCTTTTCTAGTGCCTGACAATGATATTCAAAGAATCTTTATTTCTAACTTACAAAAGGATATTAGAGAAAAACTCCTATTTTCTGAGTTTACTTCTTTCCAACAGTTGTGTGCAACTCTTCACAATTATCAACTGATTGTGAGTCAAATGGAACAAGCAAATCCTATGGCTTCGAGTGATAAGGGTGATAGTAGTCAACAACCATTTGGGAAGTTTAAACCAAACAGAGAGTCCATTAAATTCAATGAAAACATTATCAACAACAATGTGAATGCAGCATCAGGTGTGCCTCCTATTTATAAGTTTTTCAAGAAGGAAAGAAAGTTTACTCCTTTGAATGAATTATTGCATAGTATTATGAATAAGTTATTGGAGAAAAATGTGCTTACTCTTCCTCCTATAAGGCAAATAGATCCTGCAAAGATTAATTCACCCTATTTTGATAACAAATCTTTTTGTCAATTTCATCGTCAACCTGGGCATGATACTGAAAAATGTTTTGCTTTAAAGGGTAAAATTCAAGATTTGATTGATAATAATACTATCTCTATTTTTGGTGTGAATGATAAAGGCAACACATCTGTAGCTCTTCCTAACTAAAATCTCAAGATTTTTACTGATCCATTACCTTCTCATACCTCTAATGTGATTGACACTAATGATTCCTCTATCTCACCTGATGATCTTGTGTCTATGACTCTGAATGTGATTAACTTTGTAGAGCAGCAAAAAATCCCTAAAGAACCTTCCATCACATTTGATTCTAGTGAAACCATCAGGGCACCTGATGGTCCTTTATATATAGTTGCAAAAGTCAAGAATATACCTTTCTGTGGAGTGCTTATTGATCCCTCTTGCATGGTTAATATCATTACTGAAGAATTTCTTTTTACTTTGCAATTGAATCAAGTGATCTATGACAAAACAAATGTGGTTGTGAAATTATTTGATGCATTTTCTTCTCCTGCAATTGGTTCTATTACATTACCTATTGAGGTCCATAATAAATCCCTTGATGTGAACTTTGCTATTATTCCATCGTCTGAACAATTTCGTGTGAAGCTAGGCTATCCTTGGCTATCTTCCATGAAAGCTATTGCTTCTCCTATTCGCAAGTGTTTGAAATTTCCCCATAATGGTGAAGTTGTTACTGTCAATCATAGTCTCTTTAAACCAGCTGAAAGAACTTCTAGCGTTCCTATTGATTATTTCTGGCCTAAACAATTCCAATCTCTTCCACCGCGAAGTGATCATATTTTCAAATCTTATCAAAAGTGGAAAAAAGATATGATCCTATCTCTAAGTGAACCTAGAACACCCAAACTTGACATTCCTATCATTCTTGAGAAGGAAGTTCTTCCTTTGAAAGATAAAACTAATGTCTTTCCTCAAGAAGATTCCCAACCCATCCCTATGGATGTGACTATGTCTATGCCTAATAAACTTTCTAAAGGTAGACCTATACCTCCTCGTCATGATGGACTTGGTCTCCTTCCTAAACCAAATATTCCTCCTTTATATGGAGCAGTTCCTCCTCCTTCTTTTTATAGAGAGAAGAGACCTTCTTCTTCTCCTATTATCCAACCTAAGTGATCACAACCCAAACACCCAAGTGATAAGGATGAGAATATTCCTCCTCCTCAATCTTCTCAACTTCCTACTAAGACTAGATGAAATTGTTCTGCACGTGAACACTGACGAAAGCGTCGTCTTAGAGCTTAGGTAACTGCTTCTCAAACTTTGCAATCCCCAAAAACACCTTCAGCTAGCATTATTCCATTTTCTCCTCAGCCAGAAATTGAGCCAAAATCTCCTAAACATAAGATGCATGATGGTCTTGATCCTATGCGAGTTAAAGATCCTATTTTTATAAATCTTGATGATGATATAGATGAAAATGTTATTCATGATGAAAATGTTACTTCTTTTTCTGATAGTGAATATGAATATGTTGATGTTGATAACCATTTATCTAACGAATTTTCTAAAGCACTTATCCTAGCTCCTAGACAAGAACAACGTGGCTTGGAACATGAACATAGCCCTTGTTTGGATCTCGTGATAGCTCCATCTGTTGTGTTGGATGTTCCTCCTCTAGCGTGTTTCCTGCCTTCCCAAAATATTGATCAGCAAGATCGGGGGGTAGATGACGTGCTAGACTAGTTCATTAGCATAGTAGAATCTTTCCTCCTCCCTATTGTTACTTCTTCTATGTGTTATTCTCATTCTTCTATTTGTTGTCCTTAGTGTTGTCTACTTGAGGACGATGCAAAACATTGAGATCTCTTTTGGTCTCTCTCATGTTGACTCAAAAGACACGTGTTCCCTTCTTCTAGGTGACCTTCCTTGATTGGGGAATGAATTACAATTATGCATACATACATATGATATACATGAATTATCATACAGCATACTGACCCCAAGGAAAGCGAAGTCACCTCATGCTTTGTGTTTTGTGTCTATTATCCTTGGGCTTATCTCACACTTGGGGGCTAAATCCTTGTGATAACATGCTCCTTTCCTTCTCATTTCCTATATGTATCACTACCTTAAAGAAATCACCCCCGATGAGGCATGTGCGATCACTTTAACGTAGGGGGGCATATACCCCATTCATATCTCTTCAAGATACTTGAAAATTTCTTGACAAATTTAGCTTTGCCTTGAAAATTTTTGATATCTTTCTTGCATGACTCATAGTGAGGGAACCTTACTACTGACAGTCATGGTTCTCCCTCGTGATCTTCCCTTTAACTTTGTCAATCGAAGTCGAAAGATCCTTAGTCCAATGGGGGCTTGGTATATCTTGCCTTCTTGACATGGTGAAAGTTTTTCAATGTTGTTTCCTTGTACTTTACCGGAAGTATGGGCATATGCTTATACTCCCACTAAAGTGGGGGCTAAATGTAGCATCCTAAAATTGTGACACTTGCAATTTCGACTGCATTTGGATCTTCACGATGGCGGTGCAATGTTGAACCTGAATGGAGACCCCGAAACCTATTTACGACACTAAAAACTGCATTTTTCAGCACCTTGGCCTGATCCTCCTTGCACCCTGCTGTCCCGGGAGGTGGGACCATGGCGCCCAGTGCCCTGGTCCTTCAGGACTAGGGCACCCAGTGCCCTAGTCCCCCAGGACCATGGCGCCCAGCGCCCTGGTCCCTGACCCTATTTTGGGCCCGGTCTCTTTTGGGCATCGGGTCTTTAAGTTTGCAAATTGGAAAATATTGTTTCTAGGTCGGCCTAAGGTCGGAAAAATCAGTCTATCAGCCCTAATTGACAAGTATATAAACTAAATTTCCCCTCCCATTTGAGGAGGCAAGGAAAAAGAGGAAAAATATATGCAAGCAAGACGTGGAAACATTCAAACATTCAAGCATTCAAGCATTCCTTCAAACAATTGAGCATTCTAAGTCTCCATTCAAGGCTAGGTGTTGCATTCAAGACAAGGATTCAACCATTGAAGAGGAGATCACATACAACATACAACATACAACATACATTACACCTTTGCATGTAAGAATACAAACATTCTTACAACAAGGTATCAGTACTTGTTTACATTACAAACATTTACATTTACAGCATTCTCATTTCTTGGTTAATTCCAAAACCGGGGTTTGACCTAAAGGAAAACCCCTAATCCCTAACCCCCCAATCATCCTCTCTTTTCTATGTGTAGGTTGCAGGTATGTGGCTGTAATTGAAGATCTGGAATCCTTGTGCAGAGACAAACAGATCCCCCTTCGTTTCGCGGATTTTTCGGAGGACCGTGTGCACGTCGGGCGCCATCGTCCCGTCAACTTTTGCCCAAATTTGCAGAACAGCATCATCTCAACATTTTACTGCTAATTCCAGGTCCACAGCTTCATCCCGTATCCCTATCTCTGTTTATAAGTTAATCTTTCTTACTTTGCATGCATTCCTAGTTCAATCTTTCTATCTACAATCTTTACAAAAGAGGGTATCCTTGATGTCTCAACCCTTGAAACTCATTTAGAATCCAGTCTTGCATTGTGTGGGATTGGATCTTGTGGGTTTCAACCCCTCTTTTGAATGTAAAGTCCCTCCTAAGTGAAAACTGTCAATCCTAGTGACCCCCTTTCTCCTTGGAGTGGGGGAGAACACCTAGGGTTCGATTTTCCGCTTTACATAGTGTAGATCTAAAAACAATTAGAACATTAATGCACCCACCAGTCAATGTTCCAAATGCAACAAAATTGGTCATAATTCAGAAAACTATAGAATGAATGTAAGATGTTATGTTTGTGGAAGATTTGGGCACTTATCTAGTCAAAGCCGAACACAAACCGACATAAGATATGGAAAGGCTATTTAGAAAAACAATGTGACTTGTTATGCTTGCAACAACATTGGACATATTGCAAAATTTTGTCGAAGCAAGACTTCACCAGCAAATAATAAAGGATCTAGTTTGAAAGGCAAAGAGAAAGTTGATGAGGTAAAGCAAGAATTTTTAAGACAATGGATTAGAAAGAGAGATCAGAATGTTGATGAGACTATTCCTTCAATGGTAGAATAGAGTATTACTCCACCGACAGGAGGCTCTTCATCCAACTGAAAAGTAACCCTTGGGGTTATTGCACCAAGTTGAAAATCATGCAAGTTTACCCTCGATTTATGGTGAGAAGATGAACTTCTTCTCTACCGGTAGATGTGTTAAGTTTCACTTAACCGACGAGCATTTATTGCGGTTGTTGGAGGAAAAGACATTAGAAATCTTTGATTTTCCCTCTTTTTCATTCACTGAGCATTCAAACTTCCTAAGAGCGCAAAAATTTGAGCAAAGGCATCCAAAGTGAGAAGTGAAGCAAATTCTTTCAAGCATCCAAACCTATCAGGCAGATTAAGGTATTTATCAATGGCTTCATCCTCTACTCTAGAATTCATTGTAAACGCTACTGTTATAGAGGTAGTTAAATGCCCTAGGCCCATTTTTAAAATCATCCCCGAGGTAGCGAAACAAGATGATACCCTAGGTAATTTTTCAAAAATCCCTAAAGGTGTTGCATATGCAGAAGACCCTAGAATTTATATTCATTGCCACATTGAGGAATTAGGTTCAGAGGAAATCATGAAAATGCATAAAAATGTTATCTGTAATGAAAGTGGAGTTGTGAAACCCGAACATAAGGTTATAGAGACCTTAGGTTTTGTGGAAATCCTTGACATCCTGGAATTTCGTAAGGAAGTAGTAAGGATTGTGCTTAGTATAGTTCATGGTGAATTCTTTTGGCTAGAATTTATTTGTAAAATCACTAAGGAAGCAATTAGGGCAGTGACTGACTTACCCTCCACTAGTAGCAGGCCAGATAAAACTAAAAAGGTTTCTAATAACACAATGATGACTTTAATAGGAGCAACCTATGACAACAGATCCCCGCGAGTTAATGATGTAAAATATATAAATGTTAGATTCATAAGCATGATCTTAGGATATAAAACCAAACATGCAAACCAACTGAACTCAGTTTCAAGTCTATATATTAAAAGTGCATATGATATGGTCAACATTGATGCTAAGATAGATGTATGTGAGTGGTTGAAGGATGAGTTGATTGACAATCTGAAGAAAATCAAAGGAGATAAGAAAGGTACTTTCCATTTTGGCAGTCTTCTTTTATGTTTAATGTTGTATCTTACAAAAGAGGTTCTCGGTATTGGCAAAAAAGACTTTGGTTATGACATACTGGCAGGGAAATAATTGTCTAATATCTTTACTGGTATGGCACAAACAAGGATAACAACATTACTGAGTATTTCCAAGCATTTAAAACAAAAATGAAAATGAGGGAAAGGTTACCACAAAGCATTGTAGATAAATATGAGAAGGAAATATGTTTTGTAATCAAGAAGGATGAGATATGGATGGAGGCAGTTCTTCCTAGAACTATTTGGGTGACATAAATGGGATATGAGGCTAATGTGAACATAATTGAAACATATGCCAAAGCCCTATTAGCAGCCCCTAGAGAACCGGAAGAAAAGGTTTTTGGTAGTGCAAAAATAATAGAAAGTGGTGTATAGACTTTGAAACAAAGAAAGAGAAGAGGAAAATACATAAGGAGTGCATCTAAGAAAGTTAAGGAAATAAAAGAAAATATCATGAACATAACTGGTATAAAGGAAAGTGATCTGGAAGGATTACAACCAGAGGCACATCTCTCACTGATTGGTACATCCTCTGACAGTGAAATTCCTACTGAGTATAGAAGAGTTGATAGGAAGAGAAAACCCTCATCGATACCCTCTCCTCCCAAGAAAACAAGGACAAGAAGGAAGAAACAACAAGCAGTGAGGCCACTAGCTAAGAAGCTGACACCTAAAAGGAGAAAGCAAAAACAGGTCATACCACCATTGGACAACTTGCTGAATGAAATAATAGATAATGGTAGTTTATCCAATGTAAGTAAATTGTATGATACATTCACAAATGAGGAAAAAGAAAGTATATAGAATAGCATCATTCTACATCTTGACATTTATAAGAAAGTCTTAATAGAAGTTGTAGATGATTTTCCTATTGATTTATATAGGCGATTAGATGCTAAGAGGCTAGCTATTATGGAAGTTGACAACAAAATCAAAATTGAGAAACTACTTGTTGTACATCTTGTAAAATCAATTCAGGAAATTGATGAGTTGATCAGTGAAGCAAACAAAATAGTCTTTTCAAGTGGACACCAGCATGTGAGCCTAATGGCTGGCAGAGTTAATGAAATTTTAGAAGAGACAGCTGACAAATGGGATATTTTCTTTGTTGAGAAAGAAAAACAAGAAGAACTGAATAGACCTAAAACATTCAAGGTATATCAAAAGAACAAAGGAAAAGGCAAGGTAGGTGGAATACCCAATATAAAAGTTACAGATAATCTACCACCACCTTTTGTTACTCCACCAATACAGTCTGACAGTACACTAGCTACTAAGAATGTGGAAACACCACATGAGGATACAAACCCTGAGTCTAAAATTTTGTATACTATGAACATAGACGCTCAGGAGGTTAATAATCTAGTTGATAAGAAAAGCATTGAGGAAAAGCAAAATGATGTTGCTACTGAGCAACCGACTGAAAATATTGAGATTGGATAACAAGGAGAACATATTGAGATTGGGATTCAGGCAGAACAAACTAAGCATACAATTGATCCCTTGGTCAGTGGCATGGTTACTAACAATACTATTGATGCAAGCATTGAGAAACCAACAGAGTCGGAGATACCGACAACAGAGAATAAAGAGAAACCAACTGAGTCACTGGTAGTGGACAATACAAAAAAATAGATAGAGAAACCAATAGATAACACTGTAAAACAGGCAGAGATACAAGCAGAGAAATAGGTTGATTCACAGGTACACACAAAGATAGTGCCACTGGTAAATACTAAAAAGCCTAAACCTTTGCTGGTAGAAATGAAAACATAGACTAACCCTCCAGAGGTCAAGACAAGAAAAGTGATTTCTCCCATCGACAGCACCGAGATTGTGAAGGTAATTGGCCAATCATCTAGTACTTCTATGACAAAATTCAAACCAACCAATGTGACTGAAGTACTATTGGATTCTATTAAGAAAATTACAGATTGTAATGCATTGGCCTATAAGGCTATAGATGACACAATTCCTATTCTTAAATTGATTGCACCCAAGTGTGATGTAGATAATAAGTATTCTTTGAGTCAGTTAGGCACATTGTCTAAATACATCACCGACAATATACTGACTATAGATCAAATAAATGAAGAAACATTTAAGGAGAAAATGGATAGGGAAAGAGAGAAATTCTTTGAGGAAACAATAAAGAAGTGCATGAAACACATTGAAACTCTTTTAATGGCACTGAATAAAACAATTACAGAGTTCAAGGAACTGTACAGAGACACTTGTAAGACAAATCTTTTGACAGTGGATATTGACAAGGAAATCAACAAAGTGCGAAAGGAGATTAATGACATAGGTGATAATATAATTGGTTCATCTAAACCAATATCAGTTATTGAGAAAGAAATTGCTGGATTTGAAGAGAAACTGCAGAAGTTAGAGAAGGAAAAGGAAGGTTAAAGGGAAAAGCTAAAGAGCTAAAATGTAGACTTAGTCCAAAGTTGGATAACCTCATCTCTCTATGGAAAGAGATCTCTGAGGCACTTATTCAAGGGTAGAAGACACTGGAAGAGAAAATGCATCATCTCACTGGTACAATTCAAAGAAGAGACGCAACTTTGAAGGATAGCAACAGGTTTACACAGAGTTTGAACTTGGTCTTAGCATACTTATTCCAGATTGTAACCAACCGATTACAAGGTTCTAGTAGAAAAATGCACTCATTTGACAATTTTGACAACCTTTGTCATTGATGTCAAAGGGGGAGTAGTAGGACAAAGAAAAATTATTGTCAGAAGAGATCATCTGCTCAAGGGGAGCACACATTTTTGGTAAGATTTTTGGACATCAATTTTGGGGACAATTTTGGATTTTTCTCATGAGTGTTGCCATCAATGCCAAAGGGGGAGATTGTTGGCATTACACACTCCAATGAGAATTGAAGGTGATTGAAGGTGTCATCATTGATGGAAACCTTGCTATCTTATGGCACCGTTAGACTCTACACTGGCAAACAGTTCAGTAGCAGTGACAATAATGTTTACCGACATCTCAGCTGATAGGATTTTGATTATTATATTTTGTATTTAATTGTAATATCTTTTTGTAAGCCAACATGGCATATTGTAATAAGACTCATATATAAGTATGAGATCTTTTATATCATTTTGAGATACATGATAGAGGATAGATATGATGGATATGTAGAGCAAATATTAAGGTAGATTTTGTAGAAGGGTTTATGGTTATTGTATGAGCTTACACGGGTACTGAACCTGGCATAGCAGATGTTGTTTTGTAGCAGTACATTATATTGGATTCTCATAATCCATTTTGTAAGTCAGTGAGACTTTCTTTTGTAATTGAGCAGTGAGTTCTAGGCAGTTGGCCTTCCTACATGTGCAGGCCCCTCTTGTAAGTAATATCCATTCATTGGCCAGTGAGTGAATATTGTGGTTCACAAATCCCACCGAGGTTTTTCCCACACCGGGTTTCCTCATTAAACATCTTGTGTTATGGTGTGCTTTCTATGTTGTATTTACTGTTCTTATTTACTGCATTAATTCTTGTTTACCGGTAGACTGTTTTGGAATGCAAAATACTTAATAAGGTTAAATATTTTGTAAACCAGTTAGATACTGATTCACCCCCCCCCCCCCCTCTCAGTATCTTTGGGACTATTATCAATCCTAACAATCAATCCATACTAGATCATCTATTTTCAACAAAGGTTGTGCAGGAGGATACAATGTTAATTTCTTAGTTTGTTCTCCATTAGAATTCACCATATTGCATGACCTACAATTGATGAATGCATTTGCAACATCCAACCAAGGTCGCCACAAGATTAGAGGATATCTCCCCAGATTAAGTTTTGGCTGCAAGATCATGAAGTCAGCTGGGTATTCCCATGAATTAATAGAAAGAATTACATCTTCTATCATACCTTCGGGTTTGACCAAAGAACAGTCTGCCATTTGGAGAATTGTAGGAGTGGGTCTAAGTCCTTTAAGTGATAATTTTTTCTTTGCTTCATTTGTCATAACATTAATTGCAGTTCCCAAATCAATGAGTGTATTAGGAATAAAAACATTACCAATGCTTATCTTTATCATAAGACTTCCTGGATCAACATACTTAGGAACTCTTAGGTTCCCGAGCATAAGATCAACAAGTTGTCCAATGAACTAAACAACCTTGGGATCCATCTTTTTCTTTTGCTTGCAAGTACACAAATATCGAATGGTCTTTGTGTATACAAGAATATCCGTGATAGCCTGCAATAAAGGAATTTTGATGTTAGCATTACGTAATTCATTTACAAAATCAAATACAAGTTTTGGAACTTCCTTTTGTATTTGTTCAGTTTGTAAGTGATCAAGGTATGGAGGTTCTTTTATTTATTCACCTTCGGGTTCCTTAGGTGAATCATTGGTTTCAGTAATGGTGGGCCCTTTAAGGGATTTTCCTGACCATAATTGAACTCCATCAATTTGAACAACGTTGACAGGATAAGGTGGATATCCAGTTGCCTCATTATTATATATAGGGATTGTGGGCTTATTATTAAGATTTGGAGTTGGTTGAGATGGAATAGGTGTATCTTTTGGTGGTTGTGTTGACTGAGGTAACCAATTACCTATTTGTGGAGGTGGAAGGATCTTCTTTGGTGGGGATTGATATGGTTTTAAAATGGGAGGTAGTGGATAAGATGGAAATTATGGTGGGTATTGTGTAACTGGAAACTGTGGATGAGATTGCCAAGGTTGTGAAGCATATTGATTAGGCCAGGGTTGATAAGGATTAGGTTGTGGCCAGACATCATACCACCCAAATTAGTTGGTGAAGGAGGAAGCTTAACTAGGCCTAGGAATAGAATATGGATTAGTCATCCTAGAGGGTATAGGCCGAGATGGCCAAGGACGTCTAGTAGCCATAAAATAGATTGGTTCTTTTATATGCTCCACTTTTTCCACATCCATAGGAAGGGGCCTAAGGATTGTATGTCTGCTAACTTCTTCTAGGGATGCAAGTTTAGTCTTATTATAAGGGCATTCTTCATTACCATGATTCTTCCTATAGATTGGACAAAATATTATTAAAGATTTTTTAGCCTCTTCCTGATTTTTATGAGTATACAATGTATCTATTTGTTAACCCATATGACTCAACAAATTAGAATTTAAATCCTCAAGCAACATACCTAACTCCCTTTCAGTGATACTTGATGTTCTTCCTCCTACTACATTATTCCTTCCTATTGAACCTCACATTATTCGATCAGATCGTGAATAGTTCCTGCATGCTTCACAAATGTCATCAAAACGGACTTTAGAAATATCTCCCCCACCCATAAGATTTAATATCTCCATGCAATCATCCCGAACTCCCCTAAGGAATAACATTTTAATAGTATCATTATTTGAACCATTTTGTCAAGCTCGTTGGAGACTAAACAAAAATTGTTCCAAATAATGCTCCAATGTTTCTTCTTCACATTGTGTCATGTAGAAGATTTCATTGCATACTTCTTTGGTCTTGCAATATTCATGATGTTTAGCTAGTAAATTTTCTTTCATATTATCCCAAGTGTGGACTGACTATGATCCCAAACACATTAACCACTTGATTGTTGTGTCTTTCAAGGTAGCTAGGAAAAAATTGAGTTTATATGCATCATTTAGATAGTCATAGCTATTATACAAAACTTAAAACTCAAATAAAAACATGTCATGGTCTTCAACTATCAATCCCCTAAACATTGGTAAAACAGAGTAAGGAATTGTTTTCATTGAAGAATCTTCAGTAGGGTCAACAATAGGGAACTCAAAAGTTACTAGATTATTATTTGTAGGTATCCCCCTATTGTTGTTGTTGTTGTTATTATTATTATTTTCACCCATGTTGTCTTCAAAATCCCAAGGAGTATAAACAACTGTGAATGAATTTTTGGGAGGCTTCTCACTATGTAGTTCAAAAGATTCAACAAATTGCTTAGCAAAATTAAGACTAATTAATGGATTTTGAGGGAATTAAGGAATGGCTTAGGGTATTCTACGTGGAGAAATAATATAAGGTTCTACAACACACTTTTCCACATCAGGCTCAATTGCTACTTGTTCAATCAATGGTTTTTTTCTTGATTTTGGCTTTTCTTGTTGAGAACTACTTGATGAATCTTTCTTTATGAATCTACATTTACTATCCCTATTGCGATTCATGCACCTATATGATTTATAACAACACAAATAAAGAATATTCACCCAAACAAGGTTGACAATTGTACATGCTTTCCTCAAGCTGTACTGGTCCTAACTTAACTCACTACACCTTCACACCTTTAATACCTTTCCCCGACAATGACACAAAATGATTTGGTAAAACTATGACCCAATTAATTCATGTTTTGACTCAAATTGGGCTTGTATAGATGTCCTCAATTGTACCTATATGTGTCAATTTGAGGTCATAGACTAATGAAAGGTATTGTGGCTGTTTGCCTAAGGGATGAAGATAATGAAATAGATGGGGATAAAATGCATGTAAAAACTTAAATAGATCTCACCTTTTTAATCTAAATTCTGAGAAGACCTCTCTAAGAACACACCTATTTAAATTTAGAAAATGCTTCCTAAAGAAATTGAACACACCTTTCTAAATTCAAAGAAAATGAAATCAATACTTCTTTAAATTTGAAACAAATGAAATTAATGTCATACTTACTAATACTTGTTTAAAAATTTGTCAGCAAATATTAATCTAGATAAAAGAAACCATAGTCGCTAAGGTTGGATTTAGATAATGTAAGCGACAAGAAGTACAGTCTACGACAAGAGGTTAGAGTGCGATAGGAAGTTAAGTGTAATGGAAGGTAATAGAAAAGCAGAATGCAACATGAGGATGGAATGTTGATGAAATATGATAGAGTATAATAGGTTACAAGTGAAGCGTAACAAGGGTGAATTCTAAAATGAATGTAACAGAGTATAATAGAATGGAGTCTGGTATGATGAGTACAATAATGGATACACACACCTTGTTCCTCAAGTCACAAGGATAACCTGCAAATAGTACTTCATAAATATTTTATCACCAAATGGATTATGAAAGCTTTATTATTATCGTTCCCCACATAAAATTTAAATTAAACTATGAGCACACTATAGAACATACAATTAATGAAGACAAAATCACAAAATAATTTTCACATAGCTATAAATAAAAAAACAACCTCACCAGGGTTCTAAGAGGGGGCCCTTCCTCTGGTTCTTGTGGCGAGTAAACAAAGAATGGTCTACTCCAACTCAATCAACACACCACATTCATCAAATCATTCATAAACATGAGATAAAATTGATCTACAAAGTCTCTATATATTATCTATGGTTTATTATCTCAGAATCACACCTATATATACGTATTAGTTCAGTGAATGCTATCAAAATAAGGTAGAGGTTTGTTATGGCCGTTGGCCAACAAACATATTAAATATAGTTTCTAGTTTAGCTGTAGGCCACAAACCATACAATTAGGAAATAACAGTCTTAAAATATAATAGAGAAACAAAAAAAATTAACAATCCAACACTGTTCAGTCAACATGTGTGGTTGAGGTCTTATCCACATGGTCGGTCTTTTCCTTGCGTTCAATTCCTGTAGAAAAACCAGTCAAAATTCATTATTTCCTCAAATGATTTTAATATTTAGGAATTATTCTTTCATCTTTAGAAACATGTCAAATATCTTTAACTTTCCTAATTATTAAATGGCAAAAGAAGGATCTAGGAACAAGGAAATCGAGGTAAGATAGAAGAAAAGATAATAGAAAATGGAGCACACTTTACACCCAACAAAATGCACCCATGCTCCACCTAATTTTCTCTTTTTGATGAGTTGATGTGAGAATCCCTCTAATTCTACACAATAATTGTAAGGAAAGCATAGTGCGGAAAAATGCTTCCCTAATGTCAATTTGCAGGGGAAACAAGACTAGTGTTTTTTAAAACTTTACAAAATACTACAATTAGCATATATGAAACAGAGACAATGTCAGAATTCAAACACACATAGAGATAAACACCATGAATTTACGTGGGAAACTCTTTCGGGAAAAAACCCACCACCGACAACAAGAGAACTTTATTCTCAAAAAAGAATCTTTACAATAAAGTCTGTTAGCATAGCACAGATGTTCACTCTGATCACTTTGGCTACACATCAAAATATACAACTTATCATCAGAACAACAGCCTTGTTCAATTTTCCTCTTGGCTTCATATACATTTTTATGTTGACTATTCAACTGTCAGTTTGCACCAATCGGTTAGACATCTAATTATCTGCGTCGGTCTGCATTTGTGAGAAATCGATTATCCCACATGCATCCAGGAATCGAACCAGTTCATATTCAAATACACTGGTCCAGACGAGTCAACTCCATCGGGTATCGATGTAACTTCAAAACTACATCTCCGATGGTCGATGACAGACCCGATCATCGAAGGCAATTCCATCGGGTCATCGGCAAGATGAACTATCATCTATCTCGATCGTCCGATCTGTTAGATCTCTCTTTCTGCGCTCCGCCATGTGGCACCCTCTAATTTTCTCTGTGGTCTCTACCCTACCACCTTAGCACGACCTTAATAACTACCCAGAATGAAGCTCTCCTTTGTTGAGCCCCACCTTGGTCACCAAGTGACATAGGATAAACCTTGTGCATCTTGCTATAGCGGTATAGCGATGACCGTTCGATCATCCCGAACTTGCTCACCTATTAAATCGTTTGAGTTGCTCCTTTTTCCGAGCCCCACCATGGTCGCCAAGTCGTAGGAAATAACATACATGCATATCTCCATAGTGGTAAAGCGATGA
Organism: Cryptomeria japonica; assembly: GCF_030272615.1. Taxonomy (NCBI): domain Eukaryota; kingdom Viridiplantae; phylum Streptophyta; class Pinopsida; order Cupressales; family Cupressaceae; genus Cryptomeria; species Cryptomeria japonica. The sequence continues at coordinate 649,677,927 of NC_081414.1, read as the reverse complement.
CCATTGGATCTGGATCTAAACTGCACACCTTTTATCCTTTCGTCCATCTGATAACCGATGCTACCCTGATGACTGAAAAAACAACTTCGTCGGATATCAGCCTAACATGGAACAAGTATACCCAATAATTGATAGCGCTCTGATGACCCAAGGAGGATTCATTGGGTATCGACATAGCACCGAACAAGTTTATTTGATAGCCAATAGCAGTCCCGATGACCGAAGATGACTTCGTTGGGTCATTGGGATGACTTCAAACCTGCTAGTCCGAGCTTCGATATGTCGAGTTCATCGACAAAAAGTTATACCGATAGAGTTCACAGATTTCCTTCACACTATTTCATCGGCCAGAGTTAACCTGATTAGTATGAACAAGGGTCAATTGAATTAGAGGCACATTTCCAACAATAATGAGGATGCTAGGATCAAAGATGATTGATGATGAGGATGGATTAAGGCCAAATTTGGGCATTATGTGGATGCACTGGAAGGATTTTGGATTCAAATTGACAACATAATAATGTAATGGAAGTGGATGATTTGTGATGGGAGTATACTTGAATTTATATGCTTGAGGGGATCAAAATGGATGGTTGAGAATGAAGGAGAATGGAGGGCCAAGATTGAAAGACGATGAGGTGGCTTTGGAGAAGACAAGTGAGGGATCCAAGAGATTTTTCCATAAAGGAATTTCTTGTCTCCACATTCCTCAAGGACATGGGGAAGAGGGACCAAGTGCATTGGTAAGAAGAACAAGGAATTAAAAATTCCTTGGGAAGAGAGGTATGGGGAGAATAAAAGTATTAAGGAATTAAAAATTCCTTGGGAAGGGGGAGCATGGGAAGAATAAAGGAACTCAAAATTCCTTGGATAGACAAAAGTGGGTGGCATTTAAGGTTGGGAGGTGAGATGGGAGAGCCATTTATGAGATGTAGTTGACTCATCGATAATCTTGGGATTATGAATGCGCAAGTGGTTAGTGAGAGTGATTAGGTGAAATGATGAAGGATTAAGGAAGAAAGTGGGAAAGTTAGGAGGATGTGACATGAGGAGAGAGAATAAATAGGGAATTTTAAATTGGAGGAAATGATAATGAAGATTAGGGTTAGGTTAATTAGGCTTAATGAAGGGGATTAAATGGAGGATTTGTAGGAATCAAGATATTAGTTAATTAATTGTACATTAAATAACTAATTGGGCTTAGAAGAATTATTAAAGGGGTTGACTAAGGTTGGATTTTTCAAAAGAATGGGGGATTTATATAATTAATTAATATGGCTAGGTGATAAAATTAATTAAATATAATTTAATTAATTTTAAGCAATGAGGACTAACATAATTTATACAATTAGTTATGCGAGATGAGATAAATTAATTAAATATTAATTTAATTAGTGTTAGGTGTCTACATTTTGCCCTTGTTTTATGTGGCAACAATAAATTTTCGATGGGTAAAATACAAAAAAGATGCCTTAGCATGAGAAAATTGAGTACCATAGGTGGGATGTAGGTAAGGGATGCCCCCTTTAGAATTTAATCAAAACTATTAAATTTTGTAAGAAAAATCTCAAAAAAAGAAAAAGATGAAAAGAAAAAAGGGAGAGGAAGAATGTGGGGAATAAGTAGGTGGAGAAAAAAAAAATGAAGTGAGGAATGGGTGCTAGAAGGGAAAAAGAGGGCATATATAGGCCACAGAGGGCCCATGGAAGGGTCATTTTCACACACCTAGTATATAAGTGATAGAGAACATAGAGCATAATGCCAATCCTGGCACACCATATGCAAGGAGGAGAGCACATCCAACACTACAAGTGACTGAACGAGCACAGAGACCCAGTGAGTAATATATCCCACCTTAATATTTTAGTAGATGGGTGCAATAAATGCACATTTAATGCTAGGGTACAATGTAAAAAATTTAGTGGGGTGCAAAAGTTGATCACCAGTTCGATGTCTGTGCCCCTATAGTGGCATATACACTTGGAGAGTTGCATCTATGCAGACATGAGGTGCATGCGTAGATGGTGTTTGGGTGAACATTGTTTGCACTAGGCTAGAAAAGGGGGATTGGGCTATAGAGTGACATCTCCACCTATGGCATGATCTCTCCACCATCAACATCTCTACCTGGCCAAATGGCATCTCCACCTAGGAGAATTGAATATGATGGAGGCAAAGGGGATAGGAGGAAATGTCATGAAAAGGAAATCCCCTGCAGGAATGGGAGTGTGAATGACTAGAAAAAGGGTTGGTAGGTGTAGGCTTTGCTAGATGCAAGAGGTATTAGCTCTGATTGAGTCTCAAGAGTATTGGCCATGCACTATGGAGTTAGGACAGAGATTGCCATTTGTGAAGTAGATGTCACTCATGGTCTTGGGTCTTGATCATATGTCCAAGTGACCGCGTGTGCTTGCACACAACGCAATGTTGACAACTTTGATTGAGAGGTGGCACAATGATACGTGCATGTTCCTGTTGATATTTTGGTATGGTTTTGTCATTGATGTCAACACCTACTGAAACACTAGCACTTTGAAGATCCATCAACATTCACCAGCAAGCAAGTAACTATTGCACAATTACTGGTATATGGTTCACCGACAGGATATAATGATCACCGGTACTTGGAATGATATGGAAGACACTTGGTAATGTTGAAAACATCATGTGGACACTTTGTTTTGAAGAATTAATCATTGGTATATTCATATTTGCATATTTGTTTTTACCAACAAATAGGTCCAGGGTTACCTAGGGTTACACTGGCAAGTTTATCTTTTCTAGATCAGTATGGCACGCTATGGAGATGATTTATTATTGTTGTAAATGCATTAAGTTGAGATATTTAATTAGTTATTGCATTAGATATTATATTGTTTGTAAAATGTTTTTATTGTAATATCTTGTAGAGCCGACCTACTAAAATTGGTCTTAGGTTATGATATAAATGTAAGATCGAATGTGGAATGCGAAGAAGAATTGTGAGAAGGTATATGCAAGATTAAGTAGAGGTATACATGAAGACATCATTTGAAGGTGAAGCTAGGTTTTTGTAGAATCTTATCAGCATTACACCAGTACTGAATCCAACATATGAAGATGTTATTTTGTGGAGTACATTCTTATTAGATTTAACCATCCAACTGTAGTCAGTGTGACTCCCATTTTGTGATTGAGCAGTGAGCTCTAGGCTATTGGCCTTTCTGCATGTGTAGACCCCATTTATGTACACTTGCTATCTACAGTAGTATCATCTGATTGTGAGTAAGGTTTCCCACCGTGGTTTTTCCCCTTAGAGGGTTTACACGTACAAATATTGGTGTTATGTGTTGTGGATGACTTTGTGTTTATGTTTCATACATTAATCTTAATCGGTATAGCAATTAACTATTATAACTGTCTATCGACATACTTAACTGGTTTATCGGTATTAAGCATTAAGTTGGTTAAGTTTTTCTTTGTTTGAATTTAGTTGACAACTGATTCACCCCCCCCTCTCAGTTGTCTCTGGGACCTAGCAATTGGTATCAGAGCTTGGTCCTCTTTTGTAGAAGTTTAACAGCTTGAGGAGATCCAATGTCTACTAATTATTTCAAGAAGGACAGTCCTAAACTTGATGGAACCAACTATGGCATATGGAAGATCAGAATGGAGACATATATGGATTGCATTGGTAAAGACGTCTGGGAAGTTACAAAGAAAGGCTATACTATTGCTGTACCTGGTCAGCCCAGTCCAACTACCTTGACTAAAGATGAAGAAAATGATTGCAAGGCAAGAAAAACACTTTTGAGTGCCTTATCACATCAAAAAATCATGGGATTATCAGATAGGTCTACTACTAAAGCTATTTGGACTCATTTGGAAACACTGAATGAAGGAGATTCCACAATCAGAATTGCAAAACTTGAAAGCTTTTGAGTCAGGTATGAACATCTGAAAATGGAAGAAGATGAAAGGATTTATGCTTTTATGGAAAGAGTAAATGAAATTGTTTTGGGTATTAAATGTTGTGGAGGAACCTTAAGTGAGGATGAAATTGTTTCAAAATTTTTAAGAGGATTGCCACCAGCATATAAAATGAAGGTTACTGCTATAAATGAGTTGAGAACAATGCCTAATACATCAGTAACTAGGGATACATTGATTGGAAACTTTTAGCTTTTGAAAGTGAGGAATTTGGTCTTGTTGCTACTATAAAGACAAATTTGGCCTTTAAAGAATCAACATCTTCTACTCCATCATTTGACAAATCAAATTGGAAAACCTTTTATGCAAGAGAACTTGAAGAAAATATGAAGGAGAATGAAGATCTTTAAGAACTTGAAGCACTATTTGCAAGAAAAATGCCTAAAGGTCCAATTGGAATTAAGTATGAAGGTAAAGCACCCTTTAAATGTTTTAACTGCAATAAGATTGGTCATATGGCTTCAAGATGCCCTGATAGACATGCTAGACTAAGAGAAGAAGCTAGAAGAACATACAAGCCTAATCCTGAATATCAGAATCTAATACATATTTGGCTTTTTGGGCACATTTTCATTTGCCAACCATTAGGAGTGAGGTATTTATGGGTAGACAACCCATATATTGACAAACATGGTGGCATGTTACACTACACACAGATGGGGGTGATAGGATTATAGCATCGTTGTATACGTGATATACAAGACTTTACATGGAGGCCTTATATGACTTGTAAGGTTTGGGAGGAGGATCAACATTATCTTGTGTTCATTCAGACCTAGTATTTCTTAATGGGTCCTATGATGCATATTATAGATCAATACCTACCTCATAGTGTTATGCACAAGTTTGGTCTACAACATGATCTATTTGGGGAGGAGAGGATACATCCATGGATTACCCATGAGAGCAGTGCATAGGTTAATTCCATTGAGCTTAAGCATGCCCAAAGTAGCTTTATTTACATGACATCGATTCTATGGGTTCCATGTGCATATATTATGGATGCAGGCATGATAGGAGTTTATAGTGTGTGGTGGGATGCACACAGGTGAACAAGGCTTACCATACCTAGACTCTTAGAGCTAGATGATGCAATGCCACCCATGGATAAGGTAGTGAGAGGGGAGGGAGATTAGGGTGGGGATGAGAATGTCCCCATGGCAGAGGCCAAATAATAGGTATTGAGGTAGGCTCTAAGGGTGAGGAGACAAGGTAGGAGGGGATAGGCTCCTCCTCGGGTATAGGTATAGGTTCTTCTTGCATAGGTATAGGGACCACAATTTTAGGTGCCCCTAGTTTTTCCAACACAACCATAGGTACATTGACCAATAGTAGTGCCACTACCAACAAAACCATAACCACATATCACATAGGCTATGTTAGATAAGATTGTGGTAGATAGTGACACAACAAGGGCTCAAGCAAGAAACTTAGAGGATAAGGTGGACCGAGTGAGGCCAAGAGTAGATGGGGAGTAGGCTCAAGAAAAAAAATTACAAGTGGAGTGAGATACATTATGGGAAACCCTAGATATAGTGACAATAGATAGAGACACCTACTAGATGGAGGTAGAGGCCATGAAGGAGACTCTATAGGCGGCCAAGGGTAGGGATATGGTCATGCAGATATAGGAGCTTGAGACACATCTAGAGGGGCTGAGGGCACAACTTACCTAGGCTTAGGTAGATGTCACCTGGCTACATAGGGAAATGGATGTGGCAAGATAGGCCCTAGTGCCAGCAAGTCTTACATAGGTTTTCACAGATGCCATTGAGTCATGACATACAGCCAAGAGGGCCTTATATGAGGCACAATACTAGAAAGGCCTATATCAAGATGCCATGTTGATAGATTAGTGAGTCCCCACCTTTGTTAAGAGGAGACAAACATGAAAGACTTGGTCATAGATGTCCAAAGAGTTTGTAGGTATGAGAGCACCATGGCCCCCACCACTAGGTCCCTTAAGAGGATGAGAAAACCCCTCGATAATAGATAGAGAAAAAACTAGGTAGCTTATGGACTCAGTCATTTTTTGATGACCCTTCAAGGATATTTTATTGTACCATGATTAGACACATCATTATTTTATATATATATAAGATGAATTATGATTTTTTTGGTGATGATTCATTTATTGGTGTTGTATCATGATGGTTATTTATTATGGACTTTGAGGCACTATATGATTGTGGATTTTTTTTTCCTATGCTTATGCTATAATGATTATGATGATTATGATGCTCCTAACATGTGTGTGATGCAAGATGGATGTATGTATGTATGTGCCTATATGATGTGTTTTATGATTAGATGATATGCATGGATGTGATGTTGTTGTAGACACCTAAAATTGCCATGTCTAATTAAATAAATATCTTTATTTATTTAATTATTTTAGCCTAATTCTTCTATTATTTAAATAAATCTTTATTTATTTAATTAATTCATTTATCCTCTTCTAGCCTTATTTCTCATTTAAATAAATATATTTATTTATTTAAATTACCCTTTTCCTAAATTAAATAAATATTTTATTTATTTAATTGATCCCACTTCTTCTATTAATTAAATAAATCTTTATTTATTTAATTAATTCATTAACCTTTTCTACATATGACACATGGCATTCATCTCTTAATTCCTACACTACCTACCCTCTCATTATTTTCTTATTTCTTCTACCTACCCTCTAATCATAGCCGACCATTTATCTTTTACACCTCTAAATCTTATCACTCCATTTCTTATAGTGTCTTCTATATAAGGAGATGCTTCCTTCATTATCAACCCCCCACTAATCAACGACTACTCAACTACACTAGCATTTGAACTTTCATATGCGATCTAACTATCAACCACATTTCCATTCTTTGTTGAGCTCTTGTGCACACATAAAATGTGAGAGCAAATATATCAAGCAAGATCAATGGAGATAGGAAGAATGGAGATTCAAACCCTATTGGACATGTGATGGTATAATCTTTGTGATTTCATTTGATTTGCATTGTCTTAGGTAATCTAGATATGTTATGGTGGATCTTTGTTGTTGTTAGGCTAGGGTTTTGTGGTTGAATCTATTTAGTCTTTCAATATTGTTGTTTCCACTTTCACCATATACAGTTGTTATATTATGATTATGATCATGATGAATGTATGTATATGGATGATGGACCTAACACATTTGTGATGCAGGATGGATTATATAAGCATGTGTTTGTATATGATTACGATGATGTCTATATGATAGACTGACCATGATGATGGATGTAGGATGTGGTTATTATGATGTGATGTGATTGTGATATTTTATGATTATGATATATGATGATGCATATGGATGAAATATTATGATGATGTATGTTTATGATTTAATTATGATGATATGAATATGTATAATGCAATATATGATGAACACATATGAAATAAATTAACTGAATCAAATGATTATGAAATAAATCCTAAAAAGGATAGTAAACTCTAAAAATGAATCTAACTATGGTATGAAATAAACCCTAAAATGATATGATGTGAATGATAAAATGAAAATAAAGATGAACGCTAAAATGAAAATGAAATAAGCCCTAAGATGAAATGAATGTTGGAAAATGCACACTCCAATGAAACATTGTAGGTGATTGAAGGTTTTGTCATTGATGGAAACCTTACAATCCCATGTCACCAGCAAGGCAATCCACCGACACCAGCAAAACAGATTCTACACTAGCACACAGACCACGGCACCGGCAGTGAAAGGAAGCATACTGGCACAGAAGTCGACATGAATTTTGCTGTTAATATATTTTGTTTATTATTGTAAAATCATTGTAAGCCGACTTGGCAAGTTGTAAAATGACTCTTATATAAGAGAGATCATTGTAGAACATTTTATAATATATGGAAGAAAATATATAGGTGAAATAAGACAGACCTATTATGTGAATTATAGGTTAAGGGTTTATGTAAGAAGCAAAGCTATAAACTGGTACTGGATCTGGCATAGTAGATGCTATTTTGAAGCAGTACAAGACATTGGATTTGTATAATCCAATTTGTAAGTCAGTGAGACTTCCCATTTTGTAATTGAGTAGTGAGCTCTAGGCGCTTGGCCTTCCTGCATGTGCAGTCCCCTCTTGTAGCAGTAATATTCTCTTATTGGCCAGTAAGTGAATATTGTGGGTCACAAATGCCACCGAGGTTTTTCCCACACTGGGTTTCCTCATTTAAATATTGTGTTATGGTGTGTTTTTCATGTGGTTGTTTTTATCTCTGTTTATTGCATTACTTTATGTTTACCGGTACACAATATTAATATGCTCTTCATATTTTAAGTTAAGAAAATATTTTAACCGGTTAGATACTGATTCACCCCCCCTCTCAGTATTTGTGGGAATCCTAACAATTGGTATCAGAGCCTGGTCCTCTATTTTCAGAAGCCTAACAACTTGAGGAAGTTCTTGACACCGATAGAGATAGAAAACTTGATGAAGCAAATTGAAGGAGCTCTCTTAGACTATGATGCGGAAAAATTGAAAAATATCAAACTTGAAGATGATCTAAAGGTTGCTCACGATATCATTCAAGCACTTCAAGAAAATCTTACTATTTCAAGAAACAAGAGAAGAGAACTTTGTGAAAAGATGCAAAATGAGAATGATGAAAAAGATAATCTTAGTGATCTAATGAATAAGTTGAAACAAGAAAACATGACAACAAAGAATGAGATGCAGGATATGACTATGAAATTCTATAAAGAAATTGAAGATAGAAAGAAGAATGAAGAAGACTTGACTAGAAGACTGAATGATGCTACAAATGAAAACACAAGACTTAGTTATGAAAATGATATGTTGAAGACAGATCTAATGCATGCACAAAATGACTCAAATGAACTCATGAGACAAAAAGGTATCTTGGAAGGAGAATTGGCTACTGCAAATCAACATAAAGAAAAATTCAAGAAAAGCTAAGAAGAAGTTGGTGACTTGTTGAAGAATCAAAAACCTAATGGTGACACTAATGGTCTTGGCTTTGAAACTGGTGAAAGCTCTGGTACTTCAAACACACAGGATCATGGCAAACCGATAAGACAACCTACTACTTATAAATTTAATGGCAAATGCTTTAACTGTAACAAGTATGGTCATAGAGAAAATCAATGTAGGTCTAGAAATTATCAGAATACCAGTACACCCACTGGTCAATGTTCTAAATGCAACAAAGTTGGTCATAATTTTGAGAATTGCAGAATGAATGTGAGATGTTATGTTTGTGGGAGATTTGGACACTTATCTAATCAATGTAGAACACAAACCAACATAGGTTATGGAAAGGCTATTTGGAGAAATAATGTGACTTGTTATGCATGTAACAAAATTGGGCATATTGCTAAATTTTGTAGAAGCAAGTCCTCACCGGTAGACAACAAAGGTCCTAGTTTGAAAGGAAAAGAAAAGGTTCAAGAAGTTAAGCATGAATTTTGAAAACAATGGATTAGGAAATCAGAACTAAATATTGATAGGAATACTCCTCCACCAGCAGAATAGAGTAACACTCCATTGACAAAAGGGAGTAACACTTCACCGGCAGGAGACTCTTCATCCAACTAAAGAAAGTTCCCTTGAGGGTTTGGCAATCAAATGAGAAATATGCTATTATTCGCTCGATTGATGGTAAGATGTTGAAATTACTTCTATACAGGCAGATAAAGTTAAGTGATTACTTAACCGGCAAGCATTAAATGTGGTAGTTGGTAGATTGACATTCGAAGAGCACGAAATTTCTAGAGCTAAGACATTTCGAGCAAAGAAGCAAAGCAATTCAATAATCAATCTTTCCAAAGGCAGAAAAAGGTATTTATAATCATGGCATCCTCTTCTATACCTAAATTCATAGCAAACCCTACTGTAGTGGAAGTATTCAAGCACCCTAGGCCTGTTTTTTAGTTAGTTCCTGAAATAGCAAAGAAGGATGATAATGTTGGTGCTTTTTCTCAAATCCCCAAAGGAGTAGTTTTTGTAGAAGACCCTAGGATGTATATTCATTGCCATATAGAAGAATTAGGAGATGAAGAAATTAAGAACATGTACAAGACTATTATTTGTGATGATTTTGGTAATGTGAAACCTGAACACAAAATAATTGAAACCCTAGGATTCGCAAAAATTCTCTGCATTCCGGATTTCCCTAAGAAAGTGATAAGGATAGTGTTGAGTAGGGTTCATGGTGAATTTTTCTGGCTGGATTCAATTTACAAAATCACTAAGGAAGCTGTAAAAGCTGTAACAGGATTACCCTCCACTGGTAACAGACCTGACAAGACAAAGGTGGTCTCAAATGACCTAGTAATGAACCTAACAGGTGCAACATCTGACAAAAGGTCTTTAAGGGTTAATGATGTAACTGACATAAATGTGAAATTCATTAGCATGATTCTAGGCTACAAAACAACACATGCAAATAGACTAAATTCAGTTTCCAGCTTATGCATAAAGAGTGCTCATGACATGATTAAAGATAATGTGAAAATTTATGTGTGTGAATGGTTGAAGGATGAATTTATTGACAATCAAGGAAAGATCAAGAAGGATAAGAAAGGGACATTCAGATTTGGTAACTTACTTGTTTGCTTAGTGCTACATATAATCAAACAGGTGCCCGGTATAGGTAATAAGAACCTTGGATTTGACATACCGGTAGGCAAACAATTATCTGACTTATTGAACAACATGGGTGAAAACAGAGAAAAGAATATTAATGAATAATTTCAAGCATTGAAGGCTCGAATGAACACTAGAGTAAGATTATCACAAACAATTGTAAATAAATATAAGGATGACATATGTTTTGTAACTAAGAAGGATGAGATCTAGATGGAGGCAGCTATCCCAAGAACAATTTGGGTTACTGAAATGGGTTATGAGACAGATGATCACATCATTGAAACATATGCAAAAGCCCTTCTGGAAGCACCCAATGAACCTAAGGAAGAGGTATTTGGCAATGCTAAAACCATTGAAATTCAAATTCAATCCAAGAAGAGAGTGAAGAAAGTACAAGAAACAATGAGGAAAGGTTCAAGGCAGGCTAAGGCTATCAAAGAAGATGCACTGAAACAAACCAGTATCACTAAAGATGAGTTACAGGCACAACAACTAGAAACTCACCTTTCACCGGTAGCAACTTCTTCAGAGAGTGATATGCTAGCAACATTTAAAAGAGTTGTGAGGAAAAGGGAACCTTCACCGGTATCCACACCTTTGCCTAAAAGAACTAGACAAAAACAATAGGCAGTAAGGCCCTCGGCTAAGAAGACAACTCCAAAGAAGAAAAAGTTAACACCAAAGAAAAGGACTCAACAAAATATTGCTCTGATTGACAAACTATTGGATGAAATAATAGAGGAAGGACAGCTGAAAAACATCAACAAACTATATGATACATTATCAGTTGATGACAAGGAGAAAGTTGAAAATAGTGTAATTCTACACTTGGATATCTACAAGAAATTTTTGATGCAAATTGTAGATGAAGTACCGGTAGAACTATTTAAGAGACTTGAAGCTAGAAGGCAAGCTGTTATAGAGCTTGACAAGAAAATAAAGATTGAGAAACTACTTGTTGTTTATCCTGTTAACTCACCAAAGGAGATAGATGATATGATCTCAGAGGCTAACCGGACAATATTCTCAATTGCACACCTGCATGTAGCTCTTATGGTTGGTAGAGTAAATGAGGTTGCAGAGGAAAATGCTAATGCATGGGATATATTCCTTGTTGAGAAGGAAAAATAGGAAGAATTTAGAAACCCCAAACCTATCAAAGTATAGCAGAAAGATAAGGATAAAGGTAAAGGCAAGGTTGGTGGACCTCCAAGCATCAAAATAAAAGATAACTTATCCCCACCGCCTCTGAATACTCCACCGGTAGTTACAACTGAAAGTCAACCAACTGATGAGAGTATGGATATATCATAGCACGATACAAATCCTAATTCTAAGATATTATATATAGTAGATGTTGATACTCAGAAGGTCAACATTGTGGTAGATAAGGACACAACCAGTAAGAAGATATGGCTAGTGAGCCACCGGTAATTGATAACAAAGATAACATAGAAGGTAAACAGACTGATGGGGACACAAAACAACAAATAGAACAATAAATAGAGCAAAAAGAAGAGCAACAGGCTCTAGCACAAGAACAAGTTAATACAAAATCAGTGCCACTAGCAACTATTGAGCAAAACAAACCATTTCTTAAGGAAATGGAAACACAAACTGACCTACCAAAGGTCACTGCAAGCAAGGATATTTCTCCCACCAACGAAATTCAGAATGTTGGCTCTTCAACTACAGGATTCAAGACAACAAATGTAACTGAAGTTCTTTTAGACTCTCTAAAGAAAATAGCAGATTGTAGTTCTTAGACATATAAGGCTATAGATGACACAATTCCAATTTTGAAGATGGTAGCTCCAAAATGTAATATAGATAATAAGGATTCTTTGACTCAACTTGACACTTTGTTTAATTATATTACTGACAACACAATGACAGTTGAACAAATAAAGGAGGATGTATTCAAAGAGAGGTTAGAAAAGGAAAAACAAAAATTCTTTGAGGAACAAATAAAGAAGTGTACAAGGCAGTTTGACACACTTCTACCAGAATTATGTAGCACATTAAAAGAATTCAAAACTTTGTACAGAGATACTTGTAAGACTAACTTTTTGATAGTTGATATAGACAAGAAGATCAGCAAGATACAAGAGGAAATAAATCAACTAGCTGACAATTTTATTAATTCATCTAATTCATTATCAGTTTTTGAGCAAAAGATAACAGGTTTTGAGGAAGAATTACTAAAGCTAGAAAGAGAAACGGAGAGAATAAAAAGTAAGGCTAAGGATCTAAAATTAAGACTAAGTCCACAACTGGACTACCTAGCATCCTTAAGGAAAGAAATATCTAATGCATTGGTACAAGGATAGAAAACACCGGTAGAGAAAATGCAACACCTCACTGGTACAGTTCAGAGGATAGAGGCCGCAATAAAAGATAGTAAAAAGTTCATTGAGAACTTGAATTTGGTTTTGGCAGACCTTTTTCAAATTGTAATCAACCAATTACAAGGTTGAGATAGGAAACTACACTCTATTAACACTTTGACAACCTTTGTCATTGATGCCAAAGGGGGAGTAGTGGTATGAGAAAAATCCAATAACTTAGGGATCATCTGCTTAGGGGGGGCACACATTTTTGGTAACAATTCTTGGACTTCAATTTTTGGATACACTTCTGAATTTTTCTCATGAGTGTTGCCATCAATGCCAAAGGGGGAGATTGTTGGAAAATGCACACTCTAATGAGACATTGTAGGTGATTGAAGGTTTTGTCATTGATGGTAACCTTACAATCCTATGTCACCGATAAGGCAATCCACCAACACCAACAAAACAGATTCTACACTGGCACATAGACCACCGGCACCGACAGTGAAAGGAAGCATACCGGCACAGAAGCTGACAGGAAATTTTGTTGTTAATATATTTTGTTTATTATTGTAAAATCATTGTAAGTCGACTTGGCAAGTTGTAAAATGACTCTTATATAAGAGAGATCATTGTAGAACATTTTGTAATATATGGAAGAAAATATATAGGTGAAATAAGGTAGACCTATTATGCGAATTATAGGTTAAGGGTTTATGTAAGAAGCAAAGCTATAAACCGGTACTGGATCTGGCATAGTAGATGCTATTTTGAAGTAGTACAAGACATTGGATTTGTATAATCCATTTTGTAAGTCAATGAGACTTCCCATTTTGTAATTGAGTAGTGAGCTCTAGGCACTTGGCCTTCGTACATGTGCAGGCCTCTCTTGTAGCAGTAACATTCTCTTATTGGCCAGTAAGTGAATATTGTGGGTCACAAATCCCACCAAGGTTTTTCCCACACCGGGTTTCCTCATTAAAATATTGTGTTATGGTGTATTTTTCATGTGGTTGTTTTTATCTCTGTTTATTGCATTACTTTTTGTTTACTGGTACACAATATTAATATGCTCTACATGTTTTAAGTTAAGAAAATCTTTTAACCAGTTAGATACTGATTCACCCCCCTCTCTCAGTTTCTGTGGGATCCCTAACAATGAATCATAGAGATGAAAATTAGAATGAATGCTAAAATAAAAATAAAATGAGCCCTAAGATGAAATGAATCCTAGAGGTGAAAATGAAAATGAATATTAAAATGAAAATAAATGAATCCTAAGATGAAATGAATCCTGAAAATGAAAATGAAATGAGGCCTAAGATGAAATGAATCCTAGAGATGAAAATGAAAATGAATGCTAAAATGAAAATGAAATGTGCCCTAAGATGAAATGAATCCTAGAGATGAAAAAAAATTCACTAGCTAATAAGGCAATGAATACTAATTGAACATTAATGAATCAAAGCTAAGATGTGTAATGGAAATGAACACATGCAATGAATGAAACTGAATGAAGAAATGCAAGCAAAATAAATGTAACATAATGAATGAATGCAATCTAAACAAATACAACCTAATGAATGAATGAAATCTAAACAAATTAAACTTAATAAATGAATGCAATCTAAACATGTAGGATGAGGTGAGAATACAAATACAGATTATTATTATTATTGTGATGTGACAAGCATAGTATAATAAAATTGGTGGATATAAGAAGAAAGTGGGGGATGAATAAATTAGAATCTCAGGAATATGAAAGGATGAATGGGGGGAAGTGGTTGAATTATTGTGTATTGTGTGGACAGAATTCCTAGGTTTTGATATTGCAATGGATTATCTACACCACTGACTATAGAATTCAGGATCTTATGAATATCCAATGCATGGACTAGACTCTCAAACAATAGGTTGTACCTATGCACATAAGTTTGTTGCTAACCATTATGGAATACATGTGAGACTTGTTGGATCATGAAAGAGAAACCATCAAACATGAAATACCACAAAAATGGTGCCCCACTATAAACCCAACAAGGAATACCAAGATTTAGGATAATCAAGGCATCTGTGAATAAGTATAGGCATGCAAGACAAAATGAAAATCAAATAAAAAATATCAACCATGCAAATGAATCACATGGCCAACAAACACCTCTTTCCAAGAATTGGATGTGGATTTGGATAGACTGCCAGGCATGGGAAGGATGCATCCCAATGGGCATGAGGATGGATAGATTGATGGATGGAAAAAGATAAGCCAATTGTATGGGGTCTACAAATGTGAGGATTTCCACTCAGATTTGATAAGCATGCTAAGGATAGGTGTTTGGTTTATGTGCACGTCAAGATAAGATTATATAGTTGGGGAAGGACAATGTTTGAGGATGAATCTTAGTGTGATGGGATAAAGCCTAGTGTGATGGGATAAAGCTCAGTGTGATGGGATAATCCTCATACATGGAGACTGGATTTATCTCATCATTTCATTTGGGAAGAGGAGGTGATGGTAGGAAAGTGATGGGAGATTAAAGTGTGTGACCAGGGTTAAGAATGACTATGCATATGGAGGGGGAGATATGAGTAGCAGGGATGAATGGTGAATTAATGGATTACATTACTAAAGAAATATGAATTGCGAGGGTTGGTGGGAAAAATAGCAGGGATGAATGGCTTACATCACTAAAGAAATATGGTTTGGGAGGGTGGGTGGTGCGAAGGTGTTTTAAGCATATAAAGAGATGGTGGATCCCACTTATTTACCTTGATGCCTGAAAATAGGTTTTTAGTAAGGTACTTGCCCATAGTGCCATAGAGTGGTCTTCACTGATGGATGAAAATATTTTTTCTTTACTTTTTCTCATGTTTTTTATCTATTTTTTTTGTGTCTTTTCCTAATTTTGAAAGTTGGAATTCTCTGAAGTATAGGAATAGAATTTCTTCAGATTGATGATGTTCATGGGCTCATCCAATGGTTCTCCATTAGGTGTAGCCAAATAATATGCTCCAGAGCCATATTTAGTAGTGATGACATATGGTCCCAACCAATTAGGCTTGAAATTGCCTTTCTTTTAATGATCTTGGAGATTTATTTGATTTTCCATAAGGATGTGATTACCAATGTCAAATTCTTGAGTTATGACTTTCTTGTTGTAGCTGAGACAAAGATGATTTTGATAGACTCAAAGATGATTCAAAGTTGTGAGGCCCTCTTGAACTAATAATTCAAGCTCTTGAAGTCTAGCCACTCTGTATTCTTCACCAATAACAATATTTTGCAATGACACCCATAGTGAAGGGAGATCGATCTCAAGGGATAAGATTGCTTCAGAGATCAAGATGAGGGAATATCATGTGGCTCCTATAGGTGTGTGGATGCTTGTGTGGTAGGACCAAAGGGTTGGATGGGGTTGCAAGTGCCAATAATGACCGACTTCATCGATTATCTTTTTTAGGATTTTGATAAGGGTTTTATTCAAAGCCTCAACTTGACCATTTCCTTGTGGGTAGTACGGGGTGGAAAAGAGATGTTGAATGTCAAATTTCTAGCATAATTCTTTTACATCTTGATTTTGCAAAGGTCTGTCTATTGGCTTGATGATGATTTTTGTAATGGATGACTTTATGTGTTGTCATTGATGTCACATATACACACACATATGTTCATATTATCCTAGTCATCTTAGTTAAGACAAACCAGTACTACTCCTAGGTCTTAGTATTGCAAATCGGTATCATTTGTATAGAGAAGTCTTATCGGTATGAAGATGTCTAAACTGGTATATGCAGAAATGAAAATTGGTTTTGGTCTATTTCATTGACACTAGTTTGAAGATTCAGTGGAGATGAACAAGGAGGTGAATGGAGGAAAATTGGTCTATGAGTTGGAAGCGGTTAACACTCAACCGATATCAGTGTTCCAACCGGTTTCAATGATTGTGTGATGAGTTATCTCCAACTGACATTTTTGGTGGTGATCTGTGATGTGTTATGAAAGATTGTCTAGATACACTAAACCTAGGAAATTGTTACGAGGTTCTTGAACCAACATGAAATCTAATTTTTATAAAAAGACATTGTGATGAGCTATTTTGATGTGTAAGATACAAGTGATGTTATGAGTTAGAGTTGATGCAATTTATTTAAGGAGTTGTAGAGTATGTTGGTGATGCAGTATTGAGTGAGCAGAAGAGGATCTATACAAGAAAGATGTGCTATTTCTAGATCATACCACCTGTTATTTTCTAATCACTACAACAATTAAATCCCCTAATCAGGTAATTTCTAACAAGCTTCATTGTACAAATCCTCTAACTAGGTGATCCATTAGTTTGGGTTTAAAATCCTCTACCAAGGTTACTCCTAGTAGGGTACTACCTTTAACTGGGTACAGCTCCTAACAGAGCTTTGGGATCTTTAACAAGATTTGCTCCTAATAGAGAACTTTGTAGACCTTAACCAGGTAGTTACCTATTTCTACAGATAGTTAACTTGTGAGTCCCATCTCACCGTGGTTTTTCCCAATTGGGTTTTCCATGTATAAATACTTGTGTTATGGTAGATTTTTTACATGTTGGGGATTCTTTTATAATGCTTTGGATTGCATGCAAAGTCTTAAGTAAACTAGTTAATTGTTTTTACTGGTCTCTGTTTAAAGTGTTATTTTTTTTGTTATCACTGATTCACCCTCCCCCTCTCAGTTATTTATAAGTATCAATTGGTATCAGAGCCTAACTTCTTTAAGGCTTAATCATTTGGAACGAAATCCTAAAGCCATTATGGGGGATATAAGTTATAAAGAGATGGCTAGAGTACTTGATGCAACCAGGGAAGAGCATGAAACCTTGAGAGGTAGATTCAAATCTCCACAAGTTAAAAGAAGAGAGCTGATTGA
Organism: Cryptomeria japonica; assembly: GCF_030272615.1. Classification (NCBI taxonomy): domain Eukaryota; kingdom Viridiplantae; phylum Streptophyta; class Pinopsida; order Cupressales; family Cupressaceae; genus Cryptomeria; species Cryptomeria japonica. Next base: position 649,660,072 of record NC_081414.1, on the reverse strand, counting down.
GCAACTATTGGAGATCCCTGACAATAGTTCTTCAAATGAGGCCAACATTGATGCATTGGTTGAAGAAGTGGAAAAAATGAATGGTGAAAAGCTAAACCTGAGGAGAGAACTTGAAACCCTAACAATTTGTATGAGTCAATAACTTGAAGCAAGGAGGGTAGCTGAAGACCCGATCAAAGAGAAAGACCATGAGATTTCTAAGATCAAGCAGGAGAATGCAGATTTGCATGAACACTAGCATGAGGAGAGGAAGGAAAAAAAGCATTACAGTTAGATCTTGAAATGGTAATGTCTCTTAGAGAGACCCTTACCAAGCATAATGAAGATCTTACCAGAGAGCTTACTGAGGCTAATGGGAAACTTCAAAAATTCAACAAGATTTCCTCCATACTGGATGAATAGATACAATCTTAGAGGATGAAAGATGACACTTCTAGACTAGGATTCAATACATCTGAGAAAGGAGAAAATTTTGGTACCAAGAGCAACATGCATAAAGGTAAAACTACTCCTAAGGATAAGAAGCCTACCGGTAAGAAAGATTTCAAACCCATTTGCTTTATCTATTGAACAAACCTGGACATACTGCTAATGTGTGTAGAAGCAGATCTAATGAGAACATGGGCTATAATGCTAACACTAGATATGTGTCTAGAAGATTTTAAGGTCATTGGTACACATGCAATATGTATGGACATAGATTAGTTGAATGCAGATATGGAGCGAACAATATGGCACCTCACATGAATCCAAGACCTATCAGTGACTCAAGAAGGACCTATGACAACTAGAGAAACATAAACTGGCAAAAACCCTATGTCAACCAGTTCAGTCCATATGAGATGGAGAAGGTAACAAATGTGATTTGCATAATTTTTAATAACTATGGACATGTGGCTATGAATTGTAGAAGGAGAATTGGAAGAGGTAATGCAGGACCTTCGAGAGCATCCGGCATGGCCTGCTATCATTGTCACAAACCGGGACACATGGCTAAGTTCTCTAGAACCAAGAAGAACAAACTGGTTAAACACTCTGAAGATTATAAAGGTAAGCAGAAGGTTGATTTTGAAGAAACCAGAGTGGAGATGAAAAAAATTTGGAAGAAGAAAAGTGAGGACAAGCTAGCAGAATAATCAAACCCTTCACCTAGTGTGGAGAATCCTACACCAATGAATTGAGCTTTTCAACAAGCCTAAGGGGAGCATATTGATAAATCTACTTCCGGACCCCTTGAAGAGTGTATAGTAAGATAATTTTGTATTTCATGTTGTAATATGAGAATTTTTTATATCATTTCGTATCAGTTTTCTAAAGGATTACCAACCGGTTATATACCTATCGGTATATGTGAGTTTATTAAGCAATATTTAGGGTTTATTACCCTATCGATAGTGTAATTAATACAGTGGGTAAGTTTATAAAAGGAAGTTTTACTAAGTTGTTTTTACCCTAATTGCATTCGAAGAAGAGTTTTGAGCACTTGCAGAGAGAAACAAAGCATTGTTAGCAAATTGTGAACAAATTTGTTCTATGAATCAAAAGCTGAATTGGATTCAAAGATAGGAAAGGCGTAACAGGTGTGCATTCAAGAGATCAATTAGAAACCTTGCAAGCATGAAGGGAATATGGTATTTTTGTTATTCTCTCTTGAATTAAGATTATCTAGAATGGCATCATCATCTGCACCAGCAGAGAGTTTTATGATCACTGCTGAAGGTATGGAGTCAATGGAATTAGATAAAATAGAATCATATAATGCATTGTCTCAAGTTCCTGATGGTGTTTGGATTAAAGGAGATTTATCTAGTTACATTTATTGAAAAATTGAGGATCTAGGGTCATTATCAATCTATTCTCCACTCAAATCTTTATGTGATAAGAGCAGGAAAATCAAACCCAAATAAATTAGGGTTTATGAAAAGGGTTTTCATAAAGCAGCATATTTTCTTGATATTTTTGAGGAAGAGAATGTTAGGATTATCCTTAAATGCGTACATGGTGGGAATATGTATCTTGACAGGTCGCACACAATCACAAAGGAAGATATTCATGCAGTAACTAGTTTCTGCCAAACCAATGAAGTACCAAAATTGAGGACAATTTCAAAAGAGACTATGATTGTATTGAAAAACACCATTATTGATGGTCATGCTATATAAGTCAACAACATTGTAGATCCAATAGTGAGATTTGCAACAATGGTTATTGGCTATTGGATTTTCCATTCAAGCAAGATGAACAGTGTACCATATGTTGTTGTGCATGCTGCCTATAGAATGATGGAAGATAATGCAGATTACCATTTGTACAAGGCAATGAGAAGTCAATTGATTCTGAACTTAAAATCAATTAAGAATGATAATAGTCAAAAGTTTAAATATGGTCAACTATTGATTGGTCTATTCTTCTACTTTCAAAATTTCATACCAGGAATTGGTGATATTCAATGGTCAAAGGACATACCAGTTATAGCCAAAATTAAAAATAGCATAAGTCTGTGAAGAACACATTTCTTGTTGCCATGGACATATATTTTAATGAGTTTCAAAAGAACATGAGCATGAGGTTAAGGCTATTTGATGAAGTGATGAAACACTTTGAAAAAGACATTTGTTTCACTGTAACCATTGACTTTTGCCTTATGGAGGCTATTGAACCCAGGGAAGAAGAGATGGAAGAAATGATCTATGAAGTTAGCTATGACTTACTAATCAGTTATGCCAACAACCTTTTGGAATCTCCTAAGGATAAAAATGAGAAAAGACTAGGAACTTACCAGGAAAGGATTGCACTTGCTCAACCCAGTAGTACCAAAGAGAAAAAGAAGAAAGTTGAGCAAGCAGCTTCTGTGAGCACCAGTACAAGGGTGACTAGAAGTATTCAAGTAAAAAAGGAACTGATACCCAAAGTGTATGTAAAGAAGTGGACTGCAACAAATAAGAGAGGTAGACATCTCATTCTTCATGAAAAATTTGAGGATACTGACACTGAAGAGGAACCAAAGAAGATGAAATTGACTGGTAAGAAATCCAAACCAGTAGGAGACATTTCAATGAAAAGTGCTCCTATTAATGTTACATCATACAAACCAATGACTAATTTTGAGAGGACATAAAAAACATTAGGTTGAAACAGTTTGATAATGTAAAAGAATATTTTGATTCATTTGATGAAGGTCATAAACAAGAAATTATTCAAGAGGTAATCAACCGTCTGTTTCAATACAATCAGTTGCCTCAAGATATTGAAAAGGACATTTCTAATTCTTTATATCTATTCTTGAAAATAAATGGAAAATTGTTGTAGATCAGGATCAAGAAGTTAATGATAGTTTTCATTCAGAATTTTCTAGAGTTGTCTAGAGATGAATTATTAGCATTGCTTGCTAAGTTCAAAGGATAGTTTCATTCTAAGACATGAAGACTGAGGTTATTGGGTGGAAAGACTCAACTTGTCGAAGATGATACTCATAGAATTGCAAAAGACATTCAGAGAATGAATGCACTATTAAAAGGCTATGAAAATAATCCTAATCAAACAGAGATTGGAGCTCCACCAAAGCTAGATGTGGAAGAGTTTATTACACCAAATGTTGTATATCCTATTAAGAATAAGGATGAAACTAGTTCTCCACCAGTTATATTCTTTGTAGATGATACTGAAGAAATCTAGGACACTGTTGACACATCTGGTAATGTCATTGAACCAATTAAGGAAAATTTACAGCAATTGGACATTACTGATACACAGGAAGCAACTGAAGTACAAGTCAATGAACCAAGTATGGATATTCAACCGCCACCAGATAGAGAACACCGAGTTGAAAATCAAATGCCATCAATCACTATAGCTACACAAGAGAAACAAACAGAGGCAAAGAAAGAGAAACTGGAGAAAGAGGTTGAAGAGAAGGAGACTGGAAAGAAAAATGATGAAGAAAAAGAGAAAATAGAGGAGAAGATAGCAGAGAAAAAAAGCTAAAAAGGAAAAAGCAAAGGTGAAGCAACAAACTGATGATGATGATGACTCAATCAGTATAAAAGGTCCAATTGATGTGGATAAATTGAGCACATTTGAACTTATGGAGATTCCTATAGTGATGCAATCCCAGGCTCAAAAGAAAAGGTTAAAAGAGTAGAGAAAAGAAGTAGAAACTATACAAACTATTGTTGACTGTTTGTCAAATCTCCTATCAGAGACTGACACAAGCAATTTGTCTACCCCTATCGGCAAGCTTGGCTAGTTGGTGTCTGATGCTACTGACCAACTAAAATCACTTGAAGAAGAAACACATACCTTAGCTAAAAATAATTACAGGAAGAAGAGGGGAGAGTAATTAATGTAAGATATTGATAAAGGCAAGATTTATTTATCTATGAATAAAGATCTTTTGAGAACTGATGTTGAAACTAGAGGAAGACTTTTGGCCTATACATCTATCATTTCATTTTTTTATTCTGATTTGAAGAAGAGGCGATAAGATACAGAAAAGGAACTGGAGAAGATATGTAATGCTTACATACCATTACAAGATTCAACCTTAGATGTTGGCAAATCAGTTGATGCTTTGCAACATCGGTTAGATTTTTATTATTTTGAATAGGCTAAGCGACTCAAATCTTTGAAAGAACTGAAGAACCAGTTGAGTCCAAAAATGGTAATCTTACAAAGGGAATACAAGGATTCAAAAGTGGTTTTGGCGACCTCGGAAATGAGCACAGTAGATGCAATGGAAGAATTTATTGCACAAGTTATGACAACTATTGAGATCACTGAAACATTATTAGATACATGGGATAATGATTTTGCATAGATGAAGATTACTTTCAGTGACATTTTCTTAAAAATTACAGCGAAAACTCCTTGAAAAACTCTTATATTTATGTATATGCAGTTTTTGATGCAAATTTTGATATAATATATATATTTTACTTTTCAATTTGGAATTGTTGTCAGAAGGGGAGTAGAAATATGTATGTGATGTGAAAATTTTGTATGTACTGTTAAGGGGGATTTTGTGAAGGGGAGTATAAATATGTATGTACAATTTTTGTAAGAACACTTAGTTATGTAGTTGTAAAATTTTCTAAGTCTTGCCATCAATGCCAAAGGGGGAGATTGTTGGATTGATGATGATTTTTGTAATGGATGACTTTATGTGTTGTCATTGATGGCACATATACACACATATATTTTCATATTGTCATAGTCATCTTAGTTAAGACAAACTGGTACTACTCCCAAGTCTTAGTATTGCAAACTGGTATCATTTGTATAGAGAAGTCTAACTGGTATGAAGATGTCTAAACCGGTACATGCAGACAACCGGTATATGCAGGAATGGCAATTGGTTTTGGTCGATTTCACTGACACCAGTTTGAAGATTCAATAGAGATCAACAAGGATGTGAATGGAGGACAATTGGTCTATGAGTTGGAAGTGGTTAACACTCAACTGGTATCAGTGTTCCAACCAGTTTCAATGATTGTGTAATGATTTATCACTGGTTGTGATGAGTTATCTCTAACCGACATTTTTGGCAGTGATCTGTGATGTGTTATGAAAGATTGTCTAGATACACTAAACCTAGGAAATTGTTATGAGGTTCTTGAGCCGCCATGAAATCTAATGTCTATAAAAAGACATTGTGATGAGCTATTTTGATATGTAAGATACAAGTGACGTTATGATTTAGAGTTGATGTGATTTATTGAAGGAGTTGCAGAGTATGTCAGTGATGCATTATTGAGTGAGCAGAAGAGGATCTATACAAGCAAGATGTGTTATTTCTAGATCATACCACCTATTGTTTTCTAATCACTATAACTATTAAATCCCCTAACCAAGTAAGCTTTAACAAGCTTCATTGTACAAACCCTCTAACTTGGTGATCCATTAGTTTGGGTATGAAATTCTCTACTGAGGTTACTCCTAATAGGGTACTACCTTTAACCAGGTATAAGTCCTAACAGAGCTTTGGGATCTTTAACAAGATTCACTCCTAACAAAGCACTTTCTAGACCTTAACCAGTCAGTTACCTATTTTTGCAAATAGTTAACTTGTGAGTCCCATCTAACCATGGTTTTTCCCAATTGGCTTTTCCATGTATAAACACTTGTGTTATGGTGGATTTTTTACTTGATGTGGATTCTTTTATAATAATTTGGATTGCATGCAAAGTCTTAAGTAAACCGATTAATTATTTTTATCGGTCTGTGTTTAAAGTGTTATTATTTTTTCTATCACTGATTCACCCCCCCTCTTAGTGCTTTATTAGTCTATCATTTTCATTATCTATAATGATGAATTTTGGAATGCTATAATGATAGATTAGATAATTCAGGATAAACTTCATGATCTATTTCCCAGTGGTATAAGTAAGGGGAATAACTTCTACCCACTTGGTAAAATATTCAGTGGTGATGATGATGAACTTGTGGCCATTGAAGGAGGTGGGATGGATCTTGTCGATGAGATCGGGATCCCATTATGAGAATGGACAAGGTGTGATAAGTTTATGCAATTCTTATGATGATGCATGCATTTTATCATCATGCTTTTGACAAGGTAGACATTTCATTACATAGTGATAGGCATGTTATTCCATTGTAGCCCAATAATATCCCATATGGATTAGATTCTTAGCCAGAGTGAGACCAATTGAGTGTGCCCCATAGATAGCTTTGTGTACCTCTCTTAGAGCTCGTTTAGCCTCTTTTTTGTCTAAACACTCTAATAGGGTTCCATCAAAATGCCTTTGAAATAGGGTATCTTCGAGAATAGTGTTTCAAGAAAATCTGTGAATGAAAGTTTGTTGCTAGGTTTTGCTTAGATGAGGTAGGATGATGTTGTTATTAAGATAGGTGTAAGTGTCTTGATACCAAGGGGAATCAGGACCAACAAGGGCACATAAAATTTTAGACTTCAGGACATCATATGCTAGAACAAAAATATTCTTAAACCAAGAATTCATACTGATGACTATTATCAGGCATCTGTAGGAGGAAACACATAGTAGCCATAGAATCAAAAGCTCTGTTGTTGGCTCAGGGAATCTACTCAAATTAAATAAAAGAGAAGTGTTGTTTGAAGTCTTCCACCATGCGATGATAGGGGAGGAACTTGTCATCTTTTGTTTGATATTCATCATTAACTTGTTTAATGACCAGTTGTGAATCACCATACACATGCAGATCAGTGATTTTCTATTGAAGACCTATGATAATTTATACTCTTCAATGTTGAAAATTGTATAGGAGAAGGATATCTTGTATAACTTACGTATGTGATTTCCTTGAGGGGTTACCAGAAGAATTCATGCCTTCAATCCATGCTTTGTGCAAGAACTATCAAAGTATAACTGACACTTAGTAGAATGTGTGATTGTCATGATGATATCATTTGGGAATTTTGTGATCAAGGGGTGTTATCCTTGTAGAGTGGCATCAAATAATTCATAGATGATGACTTGTCCTTGTTAGTGTAGGTTTTTATTTTCCTAGTTGTATTTATATTTTTCCCTTTTCCTAGGTTTTTCTTACTCTTTAATTAAGCTTGGTTAGGTTAATAAAGCATGTTTACTTAAGACAAGTGGGTATTGAGATGTCATCAGGCTATGAGGAGGTGCATTTACTATGTTTAGACCATCATGGTGGTCTCTCCTAATTGGCCGATATTGCCACATCCACCCCTCGCTTGAGTCTATGTAAGCATGCTACCTTGCTTGTATTTTTATATGGTTGGAGATAGTAATCTAATGCTATTTTTCCTTGGAGCACTTCACATCATTTTTCTCTCGATATCTTTGTTGTGTTGTTCATTTTATTTACAATTTATTTGATCTATCTTTTTCAATTCAAATCTAGTTTGTAATCCATTTCTCAGATTTTAACATGGTATCAGAGCTTATTTTAAAAGATTAGATATTTGTAGTGATCCTGTAAAACTCTGCTATTTTTTCTCTTGCATTGCATACAATCTGCAGAACAACAAGGGTTTATGAAGATCCAATAATCCTTATCATTGCATATTTTTCTTTCTCTTGATCTAGGTAATTGTAGCATTTTGGAGGATTCTAAGAGTATTTATTTTTGTTCCATTGTGTTTGGGAGGCTCGAGAAAGTCAAGATTGATTTTTCGTTTCACCAAAATCGAAGATCATTTGTTGTAGCTATGAAACAAGGGTTTGCAGCTCAGATCTGGAAGACAACTTTCAAATGAGGGATTTTGAGGCCAAAATAACCTTTCCATTATGTTTGGAAGGCCCAAAAACCTCCATTTTCATATAAAGATTATTCATATTTAGAAATTAGAAGCTTTGGAAAAAAATTATTTTTTGAAGGGGCATTTTTCTTTTCACAACATTACTTTTAATCAATTTTGTGGTGCATTCTTACTGTTTGCAACCTTAAATGGCTGCCCCATAGTCATACTATGGCTTAGGGATCATTTTTCCAAGTTTATTGACTGTTTTTGGCTAATACAAGACACCAAAATTTGTTGTTTTTTGTTTAGGCATGGAAATTGAAGATTTTATTTCTCCTCTTTTCACCTGCCAAAGACAAAGAGTGAGGCTCTATTTGGCAAGACGCTAATTCCTCCTTGCAAGTCACATCATTGGATTCTATATTCTACCTTGATTCCAATGAGTGGTTGGAAGGCCATCTTTGTTATTGGCAAAGTGTAATTTTTTATTATTTAAACCGTTGATACATTAAAATAGGCCATTTAATGGGAATTTGTTTTAGCTACAACTTTTAATCAGTAGCTCAGAATTGAGTGTTGTTTTTTTGCAAAAGTGCATTTTTTTTTCATTTTCCATCTAATGGTCCCATTTTTAATTGTAAATGCACTAACTTATAAAGTATCAATATTTTCTTTTTTGGGGGGGGTTCTTTTTGATTTAGTGAAAAGGGGGGGTGTCTAGTATGTTGCGTTGATCTTTTCCCTCTTTTTTTGCACAACAAATAATCTTACTTTTTTCATTAAAATGGATGAAACTATAGTACCAATACTCACACCCTATAACTAGTATGAATGGAAGTCAAAAATGACAATCTATCTTAAGAAGCTAGGGTTGTTTATGTTAGGATAATTGGTGAACAACTAAGAGGGGAGGGGTGAATCAATTGTTAATAGATTATATCAATTAATCCAATTAATAACCTTTAACCAGATTAAGTATCGGTAAAGCAGAAATAGATACCGGTAAGGAATAAAAACTTAAAAATGAAACAGATAATCAACACAATGCAACCATACCATATAACACCATGATTTGTACGTGGAAAATCAAAAAAGGGAAAAACCATGGTGGGAAGCCTACCCACAGTCAGATGATACTTTTGCATAAAGTATGTGATACAATGAGGGGCCTGCACATGCAGGAAGACACACTTCCTAGAGTGCACTGCTCATTACAAAAGAGTCTCATTGACTACAGAGAGATTATAACCACCTCAAGATAAATGGACAACAATCCAAAGTAATGAACTGCAAGAGATAACATCTACCTTGCCTGATTACAGTCTCGGTTAAGATCAATACCAGAGCCTTTGACCTCTTCCTTAATCCCAATTTGATCACCTATGATCGACCAAATCTCCTTCGCATATGATATTGCATTCCAAGACCATGACACTTATTCCCCATGATCTGCAATGAGATCTTACATCATTTTATACCAACCTTAAGGCCTAAACCAATTAGGTCGGCCACCTAAAAGATATTAAAATAATATCATTATATAAATCTATATTACAATGATATGTCATGTTGGCTTAAGACCAAAATAACAATAACCAATCCATAGAACATCTCGAAACATCCTAGCAACGTGTAGAGTACACGTTAACATGATACCAGTCCATAACCTAGATAGGTACCAGACCTATTCTGGGTCCACCATGCCAAAGCAATGTCTTCAAGCAGTTGAAGCATGATCAAAGAATATCTTTAGCATCCTAAAAGCCACACCAACACTACTTATGCATCTTGTCAAGATTCCTTAGTGAAAGCTCTGTCGCTAAGAGTTTACAAGAGTGTATGATAGCATCCAATTACCAAGTCAATACAAACTAACCAAAACATGCTCTAGGAACATGTAACACATAAAATAAAACATACTCCATTGATCCAAACATGTCGAAAGTGTCCAACAGATAGTCTCTTCTGTCGGTAACACTAGATCTTCTACCAGTAACCAAAACCTGTCTGTCAGTAATCAACCATAACAACTAGTGTTGACATAAATGATAAAACATCAATGCAACACATAATCAATTCATCCATAATTCCAATAGTTTAAAGTACCTATGGGTCTTGAAACTAAACCATCACTACTTGCAAAAAAGCCAAAATGGTTTAAAAAATGTGAAGAAGCTTATGGTATTCTATGCATGTTTGTATCTCTTGATCTTCATGTTGAATCTGCTACAACTCCAAATAATGTATGGAAAACTTTAGAAGGGTTGTTTGGTAAACAAGATGAATTAAGGCCACACCAATTAGAGAATAAGCTAATAAGGTTAAATACGTGTAATTTTGGTACAATTTAAAACTTCTTCACAATACTAAAGGCTATAATTTTTTAATTGAAGATGTCTGGGATAGACAAGAAAGATTCAAAATTGATTCTAAGTATTCTTTGCAAACTTGGTCCAATTGAAGTCACCAGTTAGGAGGGACCTCAAAGAGATCAGTTTGGACTAGTCAGCAAGAGTAAACACAATGGAAACACAAGGACATGATGGAGGCAATGCAAAACGTAATCAATTATATCATGAAAATTGATTACAATCAACTGGTAACATCTGGGTTATAGAAACCAGCTCACTAGCCTGCTAAAATATGCTCAATTACAGATTAGGTCACAACCAAGACCTCAAAACTAAAGATCTAGCTTCTATGTTTTGTCTACCACCTTCAATTGAATTCTAATGCTTGATTAAAATGATTTATACTATCCAAGGGATCCGGTCAGAACAAAAAGGGATCAAATGTCAAAGAACAAGACCTAGCGTGTAAAACCAACAAGGTCGGCCTCCGCCAAAGAAATTCCTCTAGAAAATCCAAAGGATGAAATGTAGATCAATGGGAAGGTTGGCCACACACCAAGGAACATCAGAATTAATTCTCAGGGCTCCGCAAGCTATGGAAGGGATTCGGTAGATCACTAATGCAAATAGGTCCAGGCAACCGGTACTAGAAAACTGTCTCGAAATTGGTAGCGATAACTTGCCAGAAAATGATCCAAATTCTCCGCAGTTTGGGAATAAGGTAGATGATCAAGTCCTCAAGAAAAATCCAACTCCTCAAGATCTGATGAGCCAATTCCATATAATACAAAATAAAATGTTTAAACTGCAAAACATAAAAGAAATATTTTTGGTTGATGCAATATTGCCAAGAACCAAGGATGCTTTTGCATCAGACATCCGGGGTTGTTGAAAAAGTGAATCTCTCACTTTGCTAGGGTCAGAGGAAAACCAAGGTAGTCTACCTCTTTCTGAGAAATCCAAGATGATTCTTCAACTAGTTTTCCCTTCCACTTCACTAGATACTCCTTATACTGACTACGTCGGGTACTACGCCCAATCCTACTATCCAAAATGTGTTCAATCTACTCTGGTTCCTTCCGGGGCAACTATTTCTCCAAGTCTAAAATACTATCTTTACTGAATTCTGATTCATGATACTGATGTAGATATACAATTTTGAATATAGGTGAAATGCTCAAACTATCCGGTAACTCCACTTTATATGCATTTCTGGAACTAAACTTTCTAAAAATGTTACAAGGTCCAAACTTCCTCATCTGCAACTTGTTATATGTTCCAACCGGGAATCTTTCTTTTCTTAGATACACCATCACTTCATCACCAACTTCAAATCCCTTATGTCCTCTCTTCTCATTTTATTTCTCCCTATACTTGTTTTTCATGTCCTCCAAATGTTGCTTAATCTGAATATGGAGGTTCTTTATGTGATCTGTAAATTCTTCTAGTTCTAAACTTCTCCGGTCTTCACTGCTAATATCTCTCAATTTTGATATACCTCTAGGGTGTTCTCTAATAATGATCTCAAAAGGTGTTCTTGTTGTACTCCTATTCACTAGATTATTGTAGGCAAACTCTTCTTGCACAAGATTCAAATCCCAACTTCTGGTTTTGTCTCCAACTAAGCATCTTAACAAATTTACCAAGCTCCAGTTTACTACCTCTGTGTGTCCATCAGTATGTGGATTAAAAGTAGAAATGAATTCCAAATCTATCTTCATCTTCTTCCAAAGTGTCTTCCAAATATAACCAACAAACTTAGTATCTCTCTTTGAAATTATGCTCTTAGGTAATCCGTGCAAACTCACTTCTTCCTTAAAAAATAGATCAGCTATATGCACTACATCTGATGTCTTCTTATAAGGTATGAAATGAGACATATTTGAGAATCTATCCACCACCACAAATATAGAATCATTTCCTCTCTATCTTTTAGGCAGTCCCAATATGAAATCCATGTTGATATCCTCCCAAGGTCTTACCGGTACTGTCAAAGGTTTATACAAGACCACATTTTGACTACTACCCTTTGTATCTTGACAAACTCTACAACTCTGCACAAATTTCCTAACATCCTTATGAGTCTGGGGCCAAAAGTAATGCTTAGTCACCAATGCTACTATTTTGCCAACACCAAAGTGTTCAGCTAATCCTCCACTATGTTTCTGTTATGTCCCAGAGACAACTGAGGGGGGGGGGGGGTTGAATCAATTGTCAAATAAATTCAAACCAAAAACAACTTAACCAACTTAATCCTTAATATTGGTAAACCAGTTCAATATGTCGGTAGATAGTTTTAACAGTTAACTGCTATATTGGTAGGGATTAGTGTATGAAACATAAAAACAAAGTCATCCACAACACATAACACCAATATTTGTACATGGAAACCCTGTATGGGGAAAAACCATGGTGGGAAACCTTACCCACAATCAGATGATACTACTGTAGATAGTAAGTGTACATAAATGGGGTCTACACATGCAGAAAGGCCAAGCACCTAGAGCTCACTGCAGTCACATTGACTATAGTTGGATGGTTAAATCCAATAAGAATGTACTGCACAAAATAGCATCTTCATATGCTGGATTCAGTACTGGTGTAATTCTGATTGTCTTCACAAAAACCCTCCTTCAATCTTCGAATGATGTCTACATGTATAGCTCTTCTTATTCTCGCATATACCTTCACACAATCCTTTTTCGTATTCCACATTTGATCTTACAAATAAGATCTTACATTTATACCATAACCTAAGACCAATTTTAGTAGGTCACCTCTACAAGATATTACAATAAAAGCATTTTACAAACAATACAATAACTGATGCAATAACCGATTGAACATGTCAGCTTAATGTATTTAAAACAATAATTAATCATATCCATAGTGTATCGTGCTGATCTGGAAAAGATAAACCTATCGGTGTAACCCTAAACCTATTTGCCGGTAACAGTAAATATGCAAATATGAATATACCAATAAACAATTCTCCAAGACAAGATGTCCAAATGATGTCTTCAACATTACCAAGTGTTTTCCATATCATTCCAAGTGACGATGATCATTATATCTTATCCATGTACCAGATACCGGTGACTATACATGAGTCACTTGCCTGCCAGTGAATGTTGTTGATTCTCCAAAGTGCTAGAGTTTTAGTAGGTGTTGACATCAATGACAAAACCATACCAAAATATCAACAATCTCCCCCTTTGGCATTGATGGCAACACAAGATGGAAAAACCATCAAACTGCCAAAACATAAATGCCAAATACCAAAAACCAACAATGTCCAAAAAGAGATCATAACCAGAAATCAAAATACAGATACAAAGAGTAATAATCTTTCCCAAACAAAAATCTCTCCCCCTGGGAGCAACATGTGTTTTCCTTGTGTTTTTCAAAGTTTTCCCTGTTGGTATTTTGGTATGGTTTTGTCATTGATGTCAACACCTACTGAATACACCTACTTTGGAGATCCAGCAACATTCACCAACAAGCAGTAATTTGTGCAACAATTACTGGTATATGATTCACCGATAGGATATATTATTCACCGGTACCTGGAATGACATGGAAGACACTTGGTAATGTTGAAGACATCATGTGGACACTTTATTTTGAGGTAATAATCATTGGTATATTCATATTTGCATATTTGCTTTTACCGGCAAATAGGTCCAGGTTATATAGGGTTACAACGGCAGGTTTATCTTTTCCAAATCAGCATGGCACACTATGGAGATGATTTATTATTGTTGTAAATGCATTAAACCAACATGTTTAATCAGTTATTGCATTGGATATTATATTATTTGTAAAAAAATTTTATTGTAATATCTTGTAGAGCCGACCTACTAAAATTGGTCTTAGGGTATGGTATAAATGTAAGATCTTATTTGTAAGATCAAATGTGGAATGCGAAAAAGATTTAAGTGAAGGTATATGCAAGATCAAGCAGAGGCATACATGAAGACATCATTTGAAGGTGAAGTTAGGTTTTTGTAGAAGCATATCAGCATTACACCAGTACTGAATCTAACATATGAAGATGCTATTTTGTGTAGTACATTCTTATTGGATTTAACCACCCAACTGTAGTCAGTGTGACTCTCATTTGTGATTGACCAGTGAGCTCTAGGCTGTTGGCCTTTCTGCATGTGCAGACCCTTTTTGTACACTTACTATCTATAGTAGTATCATCTGATTGTGAGTAAGATTTCCCACCGTGGTTTTTCCCCTTACAGGGTTTCCACGTACAATACTGGTGTCATGTGTTGTGGATGACTTTATGTTTATGTTTCATGCATTAATCCTTACTGGTATACTGATTTACTGTTAACACTATCTATCGACATACTTAACTGGTTTACCGACATTAAGCATTAAGTGGTTAATTAGTTTTGGTTTGAATTTATTAGACAACTGATTCACCCCCCCCGCTCTCAGTTGTCTCCGGGACCTAACATTTCCATACCAATCTCTCCCCCTTTGACATCAAATGCCAAAGTTACAACAAAACCAAGTTCATATACAAAATACCAATCAATTTAGTATACCAACTACTCCCCTTGAGAAGTAGCTTCCCATCAAAGACCGGAATAAAATATTTCTCTATTAATTATGTCGGTTGATGACAATCATCAACTTCCTAAGTCTCTACCTATGGGGGTATGACCCCAAGCTGATCTCTGAGATATTCAAAAGTCTCCTTAGGTAGAGGTTTAGTAAAGATATCTACAATCTGCTCTTTAGTATTCACATAAACCAGTTTTATTTCCTTTGCTTCAACATTTTCCCTTAGAAAATTCAGTTTGATAGAAATATGTTTGGTTTTAGAATGTAATACCAGATTCTTAGATATATCAATTGCTACAGTGTTATCACAATAGATAGTAATAGGTTCCTTGCATTTTACCTTTATGTCTTTAAACATTTGCT
The DNA here is from genome assembly GCF_030272615.1 of Cryptomeria japonica. Classification (NCBI taxonomy): domain Eukaryota; kingdom Viridiplantae; phylum Streptophyta; class Pinopsida; order Cupressales; family Cupressaceae; genus Cryptomeria; species Cryptomeria japonica. The sequence continues at coordinate 649,644,568 of NC_081414.1, read as the reverse complement.
TAAGCCATAGTACCTGTGTACAGTTAGTTACTACTGCAACATATTCTGATTTTGCTGTTGATAAAGATGTACAACTTTGTTTCTTACTCAACCAAGAAACTAATCTGTTTCCAAGAAAGAATGCTCCGTCGGTGGTACTTTTTCTATCATCCACATCTCCTAACCAATTTGCATCTGTGTATGCACGTAATTCAAAGTTTTCATCTCTAGGATACCATAATCCAAGATTTGTAGTGCCTTGTAAGTACTGAAAAATCCTTTTTACTACTAATTCATGATTTTATCTAGGATTACTTTGAAATCTTGAAACAATACATACTGCATTCATAATATTAGGTCTGGTTTGTGTCAAATACAGTAAACCTCCTATCATAGATTTGTATCTAGTTGGATTAATAGGTGTAGATTCATCCCTTAGTGATAATTTGCCATTTGTTGTCATAGGTGTGCTTACCGGTTTAGAGTTTTCCATCCCAAATTTCTTTAGTAACTCTTTTAAGTACTTGGATTGACTCAAGAATATACCTTTATCAGTCTGTGAAATCTGCAATCCTAAAAAGAATTTTATTTCTCCAATTATAGACATTTCAAATTCTTGCTGCATTTCAATAGAAAATTCTTTACATAATCCATCTTCTCCTCCAAAGATTATATCATCAACAAATACTTCTATAATCAAGATGTCATAATTAGTTATTTTGTAATATAAATTGTTGTCTGCATTTCCTTTAGTGAAACCAATCTTCAAAAGATACTTATCCAATCTTGCATACCAAGCTCTTGGAGCTTGCTTCAATCCATACAGAGCTTTTCTTAACCTACAAACCATATCATTGTCATCTATCAAAGAAAATCCATCAGGTTGTTCAATGTACACTTCCTCTTCAAGATCTCCATTTAAAAATGCACATTTAATATCCATTTTATAAACTTTGTAGTTCTTGTGTGCTGCAAAAGCCAAAAATAATCTGACTGCCTCAATTCTAGCTACCGGTGCAAAGGTTTCATTATAATCAACTCCTTCCTTCTGAGAATATCCCTTACACACTAGTCTTGCTTTATTTCTGACAACCTTACCATCTTCATTAAGTTTGTTTCTAAAAACCCATTTGGTTCCAATTACATTTTTATCTTTAGGCCGGGGAACTAATGTCCAAGTGTTGTTTTTCTCAATTTGTTCTAATTATTCTTCCATAGATTTAATCCAAAATTTATCTTCACATCTCATTAACAGATGATGGTTCAATTTGAGAAATAAGACAAACCTCTTCATTTTCCAATCTTCCTCTTGTCATAACTCCTTTAAACTTGTTTCCAATTATCTGATCTTTAGAATGATTCAGTCTTACATACTGGGGTGTCTTTGTTTGCTGATGTTCCTCAGTTACTGTGGAATCCTCAGATGATACCAAGGTAACTAGATCTTCATTTTGTATCGGTGGATTCAGTGTACATTCATTTGTCAAAATTTCTATTGCCGGTTCAACTATTTTCTACAATCTTTTGTTAAAACATCTATATGCCTTGCTCTTAAATGAATAACCAAGAAATATTCCTTCATCACTTCTAGGATAAAATTTGCCAATATACTCATCTCTTCTGATATAACATTTACTTCCAAAAATTCTAAAATACTTAAGAGTAGGAGTATTGCCAAACCATAGTTCATGAGGGGTATTACCCGTTTCACCTTTGATGTAAACTTTGTTGAATGTATAGACCACTATACTAACTGCTTCTCTCCAATATACATGTGGTAGATTTGCTTCTGATAACATACTTCTTGCTGCATCCAAGATAATTTTGTTTTTCCTTTCAACAACTCCATTCTGTTGTGGTGTCTGAGGTGCTGATAGTTGTCTTCTGATTCCATTTACTTCATAGAATGTATTAAACTCCTTAGATGTAAATTCTCCTCCTTGATTTTATCTTAGACATTTAATTTTCTTACTGGTTTCATTTTCTACCATTGCTTTGAACAGTTTGAATTTTCCAAGTGCTTCTTATTTTTCTCTGAGAAAAGTAACCCAACACATTCTAGAATAGTCATCAATGATTAGCATAAAATATCTATCACCTTGTAAGCTTTTAGTTCTAGTTGGACCACATAAATCAGTGTGAATCAAATCAAGAGCATTATTGGATTTTTCTGGAATACTTTTGTAACTAGCTCTAACTTGTTTTTCAAATTGACATTCCTTACATATTGTATTCTGAGGTTTGACAATTTTAGGTAAATCTCTAACTGCCTTAGTAGTACTGATCTTCACCATGCAATCAAAGTTTACATGACAGAGTCTCTTATGCCATAACCAACTTTCATCAATATGAGCAATCAAGCATGTCTTTTCACTGTTATTCAAATGAAAGATATTACCTCTAGTCTAATTACCAGTTGCAATTTCCAAACCAGTACTATTCATGATTTTGCATTTTCCATTTTTGAATTGTAACTGAAATCCTTTCTCAACTAATTGACCAACACTCAAAAGATTATGCTTTAATCCTTCAACATAGTAAACATTGTCAGTGTTATGCTTACCATCAAGAGATATTCTACCCTTATCTTTGATCGAACAAGCTTTGTCATCTCCAAATCTCACTAAGCCTCCATTGTATTCTTGAAAGTTCAAGAATTTACCTTTGTCTCCTATCATATGATGTGAGCATCCAGAATCAATGATCCATTCATCCTTTACTTCAACTTTAGCTGCCAAGGCCTATTCTACCAGCTGAGTAGTAGGTCCTAGTTGATCCTCTGTTATAGTAACAAAAACCCATCCATTGTCTGTCGGTTCCTCATCAGAATCATTAGTCACATCTTCATCAGCAATGTAACAAGATTTGTCTTTATTCTTCTTAAATCTGTATCTCTGATATTCAGGGTTAGGCTTGTATGTTCTTCTAGCTTCTTCTCTTAGTCTAGCATGTCTATCAGGGCATCTTGAAGCCATATGACCAATCTTATTGCAGTTAAAACATTTAAAGGGTGCTTTACCTTCATATTTACTTTAGCTACTAGGGCTTGTTCTACCGGTTGAGCAATAGGTGCCAGTTGATCTTCTGTTATAGCAACAAAAACCCATCCATTATCTGCTGGATCCTCATCAGAATCATCAGTCACACCTTCATCAACAATGTAACAAGATTTGTCTTTGTTCTTCTTAAATCTGTATCTTTGATATTCAGGATTAGGTTTGTATGTTCTTCTAGCTTCTTCTCTTCATCTAGCATGTCTATTAGGGCATCTCAAAGCCATATGACCAATCTTATTGCAGTTGAAACATTTAAAGGGTGCTTTACCTTCATATTTACTTCCAATTGGACCTTTAGGCATTTTCCTTGCAAATAATGCTTCAAGTTCTTCAAGTTCTTCATTTTGTTTCCTTCTTTCTTCAAGTTCTCTTGCATAAAAGGCTTTCCAATCAGATTTGTCAAATGATGGAGTAGATGATATTGATGCTTTAAAGGCCAAATTTGTCTTTATAGTAGCAATAGGACCAAATTCTTCACTTTCAAAAGTTGAAAGTTTCCCAATTAATGTATCCCTAGTTACTGATGTATTAGGCATTATTCTTAACTCATTTATAGTAGTGACTTTCATTTTATATGTCGGTGGCAATCCTCTTAAAACTTTTGAAACAATTTAATCTTCACTTAAGGTTCCTCCACAACATTTAAGACCCAAAACAATTTCATTTACTCTTTCCATAAAAGCAGAAATCCTTTCATCTTCTTCCATTTTTAGATGTTCATACCTAACCTGGAAGCTTTCAAGTTTTGCAATTTTGACTGTGGAATTTTCTTCATTTAGTGTTTCCAAATGATCCCAAATAGCTTTAGCAGTAGACCTATCTGATAGTCCCATCATTTGTTGATCTGATAATATGCTCAAAAGTTCTTCTCTTTCTCTGCAATCATTTTCCTCATCTTTTGTCAAGTTGGGTGGAGTGGGCTGAATTTGAGTAGGAGCAGTATAACCATTCTTTGTAACATCCCATATGTCTTTTCCAATGCAATTTAGATGTCTCTCCATTCTAATCTTCCATATGCCATAGTTGGTTCCATCAAGTTTAGGACTATCCTTCCTAAAATAGTTAGTAGAAATTGGATCTCCTCAAGCTTTTAAACTTCTGCAAAAGAGGACTCAGCTCTGATACCAATTGTTTGGTCCTGGAGACAACTAAGAGGGGGGGGGGTGAATCAATTGTCAAATAAATTCAAACCAAAAATAGCTTAACCAACTTAATGCTTAATACTGGTAAACTAGTTCAATATGTCGGTAGACAATTTTAACAGTTAATTGCTATACCGGTAAGGATTAGTGTATGAAACATAAACACAAAGTCATCCACAACACATAACACCAATATTTGTATGTGGAAACCCTGTAAGGGGAAAAACCATGGTGGGAAACCTTACCCACAATCAGATGATACTACTGCAGATAGTAAGTGTACATAAGTGGGGTCTGCACATGCAAAAAGGCCAAGTGCCTAGAGCTCACTGCTCAATCACAAATGGGAGTCACACTAACTACAGTTGGATGGTTAAATCCAATAAGAATGTACTGCACAAAATAGCATCTTCATATCCTGGATTTAGTACCAGTGTAATTCTGATTGTCTTCACAAAAACCCTCCTTCAATCTTCAAATGATGTCTCCATGTATAGCTCTGCTTATTCTCGCATATACCTTCACACAATCCTTTTTCGCATTCCACATTTGATCTTACAAATAAGATCTTACATTTATACCATAACCTAACACCAATTTTAGTAGGTCGGCTCTACAAGATATTACAATAAAAGCATTTTACAAACAATACAATATCCGATGCAATAACCGATTGAACATGTCAGCTTAATGCATTTATAGCAATAATTAGTTATCTCCATAGCATGTCGTGCTAATCTAGAAAAGATAAACCTGCCGGTGTAACCCTGGACCTATTTGCCGGTAACAACAAATATGCAAATATGAATATACCAATAAACAATTCTCCAAGACAAGATGTCCAAATGATGTCTTCGACATTACCAAGTGTTTTCCATATCATTCCAAGTGCCAGTGATCATTATATCTTGCCGGTGTACCAGATACCAGTGACTGTGCATGAGTCACTTGCCTGCCGGTGAATGTTGTTGATTCTCCAAAGTGCTAGAGTTTTAGTAGGTGTTGATATCAATGACAAAATCATACCAAAATACCAACAGTTTCTCCTTTATCAAATTCTCCCTCGTATAAGTCTTAGGTATGCACAACTGAACTCCTCTAAACAAAATCCCATCCTGAATGAAGTAATCCAACCACTTGCTTATATCCATCATAATTGGTTCTCTACATGATCTCCAAGGTTCTACAAAATCCAGGTCATCATAATACAAGGCTTTCAACTCCTCAAATCCTAATACTATCACTCTCATCTCTATCAGCATATTCCTTCTTTTACTAAATGCATCAACAACTTTGTTAGATTTCCCACTTCTATGGTTCAACACAAAGGTGTAACTCTACAAAAATTTTACCCATCTCATGTCTCTGATTCAACTTACTCTGACTATTCAAATACTGCAAAGCTTGATGATCTGTATACAACACAAACTCATTAGGAAACAATTAATGTCTCCACTTCTTCAAGGCTTGAACTATGGCATTGAATTCATGATCATTTATTGAATATCTTCTCCGGGAATCATTCAACTTGTCACTAAAATAAAATACTTCTCTTCCTTCCTGATTCAAGACTGTTCCAATTGCTATTCCACTTTCATCACAATCTACTTGAAATGCTTTGTTGAAATCCGGTAAAGCTAACACGGGTTGCTCAGTCACTTTCTACTTCAACAATTCAAAGCTTTTGTTTTATTTAGTGGTCCACTTGAATTCCTTCTTATCTCCCCTCATTGTCTCATTCATAGGACTACAAATGGAACTGAATTTTTTGATAAACTTCCAGTAGAAACTAGCCAATCCATGAAATGATCTTACCTCTCTAATACTTTCTGGTGTAGGCCATTCAACAATTACTTTTACTTTCTCAGGGTCTATCTTCAAACCATCCTCATGTAAAATCCCAAATAGACTAACACTTCTTAAGGTTTATCAACAACTTTTCTTCTCTCAACCTCTGCAAAACTTACCTTAAATGCAACAAATGCTCCTCTTTTGTCTAACTGAAAATCAGAATGTCATCCAAATATACAATAACAAACTTACCCAAGAATTTCTTCAATACCTCATTCATCAGCCTCATCAAAGTACTCGATGCATTATTCAATCCAAAAGGCATCACCGACCATTCATACAATCATTCATTTGTCTTGAATGTTGTCTTCCACTCATCTCCTTCTCTGATCCTGATCTTGATGCAGCCATGACTGGTGAATCCTCAAAAGAGAACTAATCGACTTATGCAGCAAAAGTAATATAACGAAAGCAACAATAAAACATAGAAAGATTATAGAAATAGATCATATTATTGTCTTAGAACCTTCGTCAACCAACTGATTATCATCTTACAGTCATCATAGAATAACTAGTAGTCAATTGGTTACATGCAGTCTATAAGCCAGATATAATCCATCTAGAACTCTCAGAGTCAGCTAGATCTCTAATCATGAATCTAAATCCTTATTCTTATCACTACTTGTTTCCCCTACAAATGATTACATAATACCCTATATATACCCTCTGTAACATGTCCGGGTCGGCGACAAAAGATTACATTTACCAATGTAGAAAAAATGAAACGTGTAACTAGGTCGACCCTAAGAATGAAAGAAATTCCTCTAGAAAATAACAACCAAGAAGTGTGGATCAATAGGAACGTCGGCCATATGCCAAATAATATCTGTAATGCCCCTACCCTAGTCGGCCTTGTAAAATCCATTTGACCTTGGTTGACTTCCTATGTGGCATCCTTGAATAGTTGATTAATTGTGATGCAATGTTGTAGATTAGATAATATAAATAATTGTGCATGCCTATTATTGTGCTTTTGCACCAATTCTTGTGTAAATGTAATTGTTTCCTAATTCTTGTTATAAATCTCAAGCTAACACCTTCATTTAATATGTATATATATGTATGCTTGCATGACTCATGGTTGTAGGAGATTGCAGGTACTATACCGCCTAGGTGCGAGGTTCATCTCCTTTAGGATTCGTAGGGTTGAGTATACCTCCTTCATCCTTAGAATTCAGATTAGGGGTCATAAAACTCTCGTCTTGCCTTAGCCATGATCAGGTGAGCATCGTGTGTGGTCTGTAGGGTTCCTTTGTCATTTGGGTTGTGTGTCGTGTAATTGGTGGACTTCTTGGTTTGCATGCCTTGCGTGGGGGGAATGGAGTATTTTATCCCAAGTATTTAATTCAATTTAATGTGTGGATGTACACATTAGTAATTGAGAAATTTAAAATAGATAGTTTTCTTTTATATGATTAATCGTTAATTTAAGAGATCGCTTTATATTTGTAACAAGCTTAAGTATTTAAATTGAATTAATGTGTTCATTTACGCATTAGTAGTTGAGGAATTAAAATAAAGAGGTTTCCTTCATGAGATTAGTCATTTATTAAAAAGATCTCTTTATTATGTGTAGCAAGTTTAATTTAATAGTTAATTCTAAATAAAAAAATTAATTAGTTTATGCGTTTTTAAAAAAGGAAGATTTAAAAGCCATTTGGAAATAGAAATAATTTAACCACTTTTGCATTTTGGAAATGAAAGGGTAAATTTTATTATTTAAAGAAAATCATTTTTTATTTGTAAAGTTTGATATAGTGTAAAAGGTTGATTTTGGAAATTAATTTAATTTAAATACTTTACCCTTGTCAATAGTTCAAAATATAAATATTGGCTTAATTAATATTGAGAAATTAAAATTAAGACAAATGTGATTAATTCAGTTAGAGAGGAGACAAATATCGCCGGAAAGCTCTCGGAGCGAGGAATCTGATTATGAAGTTAATTTTGACAAATGTGAGATATTTTAGAAGCAGTTTCCATGGGAACATAATTCAGTTAGAGAGGAGACACTTGGCAATTCAGTTGCAGATTTGATTTTCTTCTCTCCTCTTTTTATTCCGAATTCTTCTCAGTTGTAAGGGTTCCAGAATTTTGTGAGAATGACTCCAGTTTTCATGGCTTCCAATTTTGAGCATTCTTGAAGATTGTACAGGGCAGGGCTTTTCCTTCAGTAATGGAGTTCAATTCTTGTTATAGGTGTTTTTAGTTGCAGGGTCTTGTGTATGTAAGGCATACATAAAATTCACACACGATTGTCTCTAGATTTGTATTTCCATTTTATCAAATCAGATTCTCAAGGAGGATGAAATTTGTTATCTCAAGGAGATAGTTATGATTGTTTGCAGGGATTCTTCAAGGAAGGATTTAAATTCTACAATAAATCATAAAAAATGGAATATAGTTTCAAGATCTGATGATTTTGTGAATGATCTTAGTAATGCATTTATGCAAGGCATTAATGCATGAATATTTAATAATGAAGATGGATTTGCAATCAAAGCTTTCATTTATAGTTTGATGTATGACTCTGTTTCCCTTGGATAAGGCACTGATCTTGCAATTAAAGGGGTTCTCAAACCAATTTAAAATCCAATCAGAATACCTTTAGTTTGTGTTATGTTTTGAAATGTTTCATCTATCTCATGCTCAAGTATACTTGAGTTTTATGTGTAGATCTAGCCCATCTGCAATAAACTACTTGTTTTGGAGCCTTAGTGAGATCTATCTGTTTATGTTGATGCTGTCATAGATGTGTAATAGGTTTAATTCTAAGCATCAAAGGTATACCCGCCTAGGTTTTGCAGAGCCTGAAGAGTAGAAGGATTCATATCCTTGTCATGTTGTCCAAGCCCTGAAGTTCTTCGTAGATTGAATTGGCTACTTCATAGATCAATTGCAGGTGTTCTTGGGTTATCACTTTTGGTGAACAACAAAAATGGCGACTCTGCTGGGGAAGCTGAATAGAAATTGCCTAATTTCATCCAGTTAGTCAGTCCATTGTGTATGCACAGAGTGTAAATTGGTTTCATGGTGAAGAAAATGCTCCTTGTTTTGAATCTGCAGAGTGATATGTGTTACATGTCATATTTTATGAAGGAGTAACAATGAATGCATGGTTGAAAGTTGTGAGAAGTTCTTTCAACTGTATGTGAATTTTCCCTAATTCCTTATTTGGGTGGCGACTCTGTGGTTTATACCAGTGTTAAATAGCCTGGAAGAGTGTTTATTGCAGCGAGATTGAAAGAGAAACAAAGAATTTGAATATGTGTTGAATGGTGTTCTGCTGTTCAAAATATCCTCTGTGCAAGAGGTGGCGACTCTGTGATAAAAGACCGTGCCAAAGGTGAAGTAAATCTTCCGATCTACAAGTTTTATAGCTGCAAATATCCAGGTATTTTCAAAGGATTTAAATGCAAGACATCTCTTCTGAAAGCTTGAATGTATAATGTAGTTTTCCCATTTAGTGAACAGCACTAGTTTAGAGGGAAAGAGAGAATCTCAAAATTGATTTGCATATCTATGTTGCTAAAATATTCAGTGTATGTTATCCTTCATAGTATGCAAATGTGGAAGAATGTAATGTCAAGCAGTGTTATGAATAGATCAGTATAAGGATACTTGCTTGAAGTTTTCTATCCAAGATTGTATAATCATTTGTGGAAGTAAGAAAAATGAATAGTGAAGTTTTTCAGTCTTGTGTATTTCCACATAAAGCCATGCCTAGTAAACTAGAACAACCATATAATAGGAGAAGTTTCATCATGAACCATTATGCTACTCTAAATTTCAGAGATATTCCGGGTTACCCAAATCCCATACCCACAGAAATTAGAAAGTATCTGCCAATTTTCAATGGGAAGAAATCAGAATCAGCATGTCAACATGTTAAAAGATTTTCAAATTTGATAGGAGAGTTTGAAATTTGCCAAGAAGATGTGTGCATGAAACTGTTTATTCAGTCATTGAAAGAAGATGCAAGAGATTGGTTCTCTTTTTTACCAGTGAATTCTATTACCTCATGGGAAGAATTGATTTCGGATTTCATGGATCAATTCGATGAGAAGGTGAGTGATTCCGACTTCTTGAAAGAATTCACTTATATACAAATCAGGAAAGATGAATTGGTACCAACATTCAACATCAGATTTTCACAAGCATTGGCTAAAATTTCCAGAAAGTATAAGTTTGATGATATGGTATGTCTGGATATTTATATGAGTGCTTTTGGTAAGAAGATGGGTTTCCTATTGAGGAACAAAGAACCTAAGACTTTGTATGAAGCCTTTAACACAGCTAGGGACATTGAAAATAATTTGAAATTCGGGATAGCCAAGAGATCTGTGTCTGCTGTAGTCTCTTATCAAAATGCCTTCAATGGCGAAATACCATGTGAAGCTCAACCAATCATTCCTTGTTCAGGTACATCCAGCTTCGCAGTTCCGAATGGTCTCATTGATGCATGTGCTTCAAATTTGAATGAGAGTCAAGATCCTCCACTGTTAATGTCGGTCTCTTCTCACAGTGATGATGGAATGATTAGTGTGCAATGTTGTGATAATGCTGATGCGAAGATTGATATATACAAGGGATATGTACCATTTGATTTGTATGCCGGTTATGCTAACTATGTGACTGCAAATTATCAAGTTAATCATGCATCTCCAAAGGTTAACAATAATGAAAATTATGGTAATGATGACCATCTATCTTTAAATGTTGCTGATGTATTTGATGTTCAAATACCAAATACTGAAGGATTACCAAATGTTGTTGATTATGTAAGTGAAGTTGTGAAATATGATGAAAATCAGATTTTTGTTAAGTCTGATAAATCTGAAAATGAAATTGTGAATGATGTTGATAATGTGTTCAGTGCAAGTATACCCAGTGATGAATGTGTTTCAGAGTGGGGTGGTGTTGCTGATTATGAGGATTATGAGTTTTATTCCCAGCACCCTGAAGGTATGCAAGTGAACAATGAAGATCAATTTCAGGATGAGAACGATCTTGGCACAAGTGTTTCACTTTCTTTTGATCAGCAAATGAATGCCAGTTATTCAGCTGAAAGTGGTTATGAGAATTCTTATTATTCATCTTGTGAAGATGATGTAATAGAGAACCAAATTATGTACCTTAGTTATGAATCTGAAAACGAAAGTGTTTTTGAAGATAAGAATGTATGTGACAGTGCTGGTAATGTTCTTTTTTCAGATTTAAATGAACCCACACTTGAATACTTTCAGAATTTCAAGTACCATGATGAGGATGTGAATGTTGACAAAACGCTTGAAACGAATTTGGAGTTCTTTGCTTTTGATACAAATATCCATGGTGCTGATTTCATTGATGAGAATGATGAAGCTTCCCCTGGTGCGGAACAAATTTGTAATGCCAATGTAGTTCTGAACATCAGTAGCATGGGTTGTAAGAATTTACTTCATGATGAAGACAAGAGGCATGGGTTATGTTATGACTTTTTCAGACCACAAATGGAAGTGTTTCGGGTAGACATAAGTCTGGATGAAGAAGATTTAGCTGAGGATTTGCTTCAGCCAGAGGTATGCATTCTTTTTCATGAATGGGATGTTGAGAATGCGGAGGTTTTCAATTGGATAAGCAAGGATAGTGTGAGGTGTGATCAACATAGTGGAGTATCACATCCGGATTGTAATATTCATGTTCCTTGTTTGCATCAGTTGGTTTGTAGTATCCCTCATTCTATTGATTTAAATGATAATAAGGTGTGTGCTGATGAGTTTTACAATGTTGAAAATGAATGTTTTACTTTTAAAGTTCAACATGATCATGTCCTTGAAAATGGTAGAATTGATCGGGATAGTGAAGGGTATTGCAACTTGAGGGAAAACCTTTATGGTGAGTTGCCTCATCGTTTTACTTGTGTTGAAGTAGTGTGTGATTACAAAGTTCAGAATCAGATAAAGGGTAAGCACACTAGCTATTTCGGTAATGAGACAAGAGAGGTGGATTTTAAGAGTTATGCTCAGCTGTTACTGGAAGGTGCCTTTGTTTGGATCATGGTATCAAGCGATGAAAATCAGATTTTTGACAGAGGTAAATGCTAAGATTGATTGAGCAGCTTGTATTCAGTTTTAAGCATGTTTGTATCTCTTGTACAGTCGTTTTGCTTCAGTTGTGTGGTTTTCAATAAGGTGCCCTGTTGTTTGGGTAGAATAAGGAAGCCCTGTTTTGAGATGAGAAGAATTGAGAGAAGAATGATCCATTTTTTGGGTGGTCTGCTTAACCAAAGATATCTGGATTCTTGTGTTGATCTTGTAATCAACCATCCCCAGTCAGAGCCACTGTTGGGACTGATTAAAATTGAGTCAATTTTATAGGCCCATTTCAAATTTTTGCTCTGCATACCTAAATGAAGTCAGTTTGAACAGCCTAGTTAGCAAGGGGGTAAAATGGAGCCAGTTGATTTTCAAAGGGTAAGGCTTAGGATTCATGTCCCACACCTTTCATTTGGCCTATGCAGTGATGTGCAACTTTCAAAATTCAGTTTGGAGAAGTTTATCAAGTACCCGTTTTGAGGGGTGAGCTGAAAGTGCATTCTAGGCACAAGTGCAAATTTTATTAAGTAGCCTACTTTGGGTGTTTATATCTTTTGCCCTGTTGATCGTCATGGAGAAATTCAAAATGGATTCAATTGTATGCATAAAAGTGAGTTACCCTGCAAAATTTCAAGTCTTGACGAATCCGTTTGCTCCGTTTTCATAGCCAAATCCATTTGTAGTTTGTGATGTTTGCACAAATGTAAAAGTGTTCTGGTGAGCGTCATGTCAGAATGTTTGTTCCGGGCTAATGTTGGTATAAATGGTGAGCTACGTTTCAAATTTCAAGGCTCTACCAATCCGTTTGATCGGTTTTCAAAAGAGCTCATTTTGCTATCAAATTCAGTTATCCGCACTCCCAGTGTTAGATCAGTTAATGTAGCCATTTTGGTGAGCGCGCCGTTTACATCCTGTCAGTCGGGTGATCGAACTGAGAATTCAAAGATTTAATATGTACTTAAAGGTACCTATGTTCCGAATTTGAGGACCTACGGAGGTCGTTTGATATTTTTGAGAAAGGCATCATGTGTTGCCAGAACATTGACTTCATCAGGTCCGCAGTGTCGACAAAGCCAGTTGGTCGTTTTCGGAAATTAATATCTCTTCGCTCGGGACTCATCTTGAGAAACCGTTTGGTAGATGTCATCCTTGTATATCAAAGTACATGCCTGTCAGATGGCGAGCTCCAAAAAGGTGTTTTGACAGGTTTGAAAATTACGTCTTCGCGATTAAATGCGAAAAATGTGGCGTAATTGCCTGAAAGTTGCAAAATGCAATTTTATGATCCGAAAATGGTGCCGATCGATTCCAGAGGTATGTTTGAGGTTAGTGAAGCATTCCAGAGGCCATTTGCTTGAAAACGAAATTTTTTTAGTCAGACCCACTTTGGGGCCCGACTTGGCTCATGCCTGCGCATTAATTTTGTGCCAGAATGGTTTTCATTTCATGGAATTTCAACTTCTAGACATAATCGAGGAAGTGATTAATGCTATTGGCTTACTCAAGGTTGAATGTTCTACAGTGGTGTATTAGAGATTCCAATCTTTTTAAAAAAAAAACAAAAACTTATGCAATGGAAGCCGATGGTCTTGGAATAGATGTTTGAAAGATCAAAAACTCCATGCAATGGCATTATGGTAGCTGGAGTGTGGTACGTGGGTCTTCATGTGTGCTCTTTGATTGCAAGTGTGGTGTGGATCTCCTTTCCTTAGTCTTTCCTGTTATGTAGAGAGCAAATTTGGGAAAATAAATTGAAATCATCAAGCAAATGCAACATGGCAGATTTGATGCCAAATCTCCCATACAACATGTAAAAACCCAGCCAAAGCAAAGAAGTGGCAGCATGGCATGTAAGGAAATGTAAAAATTTCAAACCAAATGCAAATTTCCTCCTCTCTACATGCATAAGTAAAGGGCATTCAAAGTTTCAAACAAATGCACAGACCGTGGTAGCTGGGAAAGGTTTAATAAACTTTAAACTTAATGAAATTGCAGTTGCATACCAGCACTCTCCCTCCCACGTGTGAGCAGCACCAAGGGAACTTCAACAAATTGTAAATTGGCAATCTTCTCCTCCTTGCCATGAGCTTTTGGCAGGTGTGTGAGTTTTTGTGAGGTGGGTGACTGTAGAAGGGGGTTTAATGGCATTCAAAACCTTCAATTTAATGCAATTAGCAGCAAATAGAAGCTTCAGCCAATGCAATGTTTGGAGTGTGTTTGGAGTGTGTTTGGAGTGTGGAATGTGGTGTAGCTTTGCAATCTTCCCCTCTTCTCACGTGCTGGCAGTGAGCAGCATGTATAAACCTCCAAGCCAAGTGTGAGCAGCAGTTTGGCAACCCCCTTTCATGTGGTATGTGTAAAGCCACATAAAACATAAAGGATTTAAATACAAACAAAATGACATTGGCAGGTGTAAAGCTTGTTTCCACGACCCTGCCAGCATCGTTCCCAGCCATGGTATTCTTAAAAGGCCATTTGGAATACTCAATGAATGCAAAAGTCTCAAAAAAACCTCCAAAAACGCAGCTCCAGGCCTAATCGCTTTGTCCCACATGCGCTGGGGGAGGGACGTTTTCAGTGTTTATATGCAAAAACGAATGGTATTATAGTGTCTAAGCCTTAAAGGCTTTTGACACAAGGTGCCCATGGGCGCCCAAGGCGGGCCCACGTGCGAGCACGCTTCTCGAGGTGAAGGAAGAATTGACTGGACGAAGACAAAGTGGATCCCACGTAGGCACGCTTCCCGAGGCAAAAGGCAAAATTTTGCAGACGAAGGCCGAGTTAAAGAGCGAGCAAGTTCGAGAGAGATCGACGGCTCGCGCTATTTCGCAAAGGGAAGATGCACGCGAGTTAAACCAGCGAAATAGCGAGGATGAACGTGAGCCATCCACGTGGCACGTAGGTGGCGGGTACAGCCAATAGTCCAGCACGCGGGTCCCGGTGAGGTGGCGATGACGTGGCATACAAGCAAGCGGCCAAGTGGCAGTGACGAAGCAGATGACGTGGCGATGATGAGGTGTCATTCCAGGTGGCGTCTGGTCAACCCCATCAGCCAATCAGAGGCCGCCACGTGGCGAGGCGTCAGAGCACAAATGGAGGCAAAAATCAAATTTTAAATGAATAAATGATATAGTTTAGACTATATTGAAATTCGAAATATTTAAATGATGGATCCATGATGAGAATTAATTCGCCCAGGGTCCAATTTTTGGCCAAAGTATAAAGTATTATATATCGCCGGAAAGCTCTCGGAGCGAGGAATCTGATTATGAAGTTAATTTTGACAAATGTGAGATATTTTAGAAGCAGTTTCCACGGGAACATAATTCAGTTAGAGAGGAGACACTTGGCAATTCAGTTGCAGATTTGATTTTCTTCTCTCCTCTTTTTATTCCGAATTCTTCTCAGTTGTAAGGGTTCCAGAATTCTGTGAGAATGACTCCAGTTTTCATGGCTTCCAATTTTGAGCATTCTTGAAGATTGTACAGGGCAGGGCTTTTCCTTCAGTAATGGAGTTCAATTCTTGTTATAGGTGTTTTTAGTTGCAGGGTCTTGTGTATGTAAGGCATACATAAAATTCACACACGATTGTCTCTAGATTTGTATTTCCATTTTATCAAATGAGATCCTCAAGGAGGATGAAATTTGTTATCTCAAGGAGATAGTTATGATTGTTTGCAGGGATTCTTCAAGGAAGGATTTAAATTCTACAATAAATCATAAAAAATGGAATATAGTTTCAAGATCTGATGATTTTGTGAATGATCTTAGTAATGCATTTATGCAAGGCATTAATGCATGAATATTTAATAATGAAGATGGATTTGCAATCGAAGCTTTCATTTATAGTTTGATGTATGACTCTGTTTCCCTTGGATAAGGCACTGATCTTGCAATTAAAGGGGTTCTCAAACCAATTTAAAATCCAATCAGAATACCTTTAGTTTGTGTTATGTTTTGAAATGTTTCATCTATCTCATGCTCAAGTATACTTGAGTTTTATGTGTAGATCTAGCCCATCTGCAATAAACTACTTGTTTTGGAGCCTTAGTGAGATCTATCTGTTTATGTTGATGTTGTCATAGATGTGTAATAGGTTTAATTCTAAGCATCAAAGGTATACCCGCCTAGGTTTTGCAGAGCCTGAAGAGTAGAAGGATTCATATCCTTGTCATGTTGTCCAAGCCCTGAAGTTCTTCATAGATTGAATTGGCTACTTCATAGATCAATTGCAGGTGTTCTTGGGTTATCACTTTTGGTGAACAACAAAAATGGCGACTCTGCTGGGGAAGCTGAATAGAAATTGCCTAATTTCATCCAGTTAGTCAGTCCATTGTGTATGCACAGAGTGTAAATTGGTTTCATGGTGAAGAAAATGCTCCTTGTTTTGAATCTGCAGAGTGATATGTGTTACATGTCATATTTTATGAAGGAGTAACAATGAATGCATGGTTGAAAGTTGTGAGAAGTTCTTTCAACTGTATGTGAATTTTCCCTAATTCCTTATTTGGGTGGCGACTCTGTGGTTTATACCAGTGTTAAATAGCCTGGAAGAGTGTTTATTGCAGCGAGATTGAAAGAGAAACAAAGAATTTGAATATGTGTTGAATGGTGTTCTGCTGTTCAAAATATCCTCTGTGCAAGAGGTGGCGACTCTGTGATAAAAGACCGTGCCAAAGGTGAAGTAAATCTTCCGATCTACAAGTTTTATAGCTGCAAATATCCAGGTATTTTCAAAGGATTTAAATGCAAGACATCTCTTCTGAAAGCTTGAATGTATAATGTAGTTTTCCCATTTAGTGAACTGCACTAGTTTAGAGGGAAAGAGAGAATCTCAAAATTGATTTGCATATCTATGCTGCTAAAATATTCAGTGTATGTTATCCTTCGTAGTATGCAAATGTGGAAGAATGTAATGTCAAGCAGTGTTATGAATAGATCAGTATAAGGATACTTGCTTGAAGTTTTCTATCCAAGATTGTATAATCATTTGTGGAAGTAAGAAAAATGAATAGTGAAGTTTTTCAGTCTTGTGTATTTCCACATAAAGCCATGCCTAGTAAACCAGAACAACCATATAATAGGAGAAGTTTCATCATGAACCATTATGCTGCTCTAAATTTTAGAGATATTCCGGGTTACCCAAATCCCATACCCACAGAAATTAGAAAGTATCTGCCAATTTTCAATGGGAAGAAATCAGAATCAGCATGTCAACATGTTAAAAGATTTTCAAATTTGATAGGAGAGTTTGAAATTTGCCAAGAAGATGTGTGCATGAAACTGTTTATTCAGTCATTGAAAGAAGATGCAAGAGATTGGTTCTCTTTTTTACCAGTGAATTCTATTACCTCATGGGAAGAATTGGTTTCGGATTTCATGGATCAATTCGATGAGAAGGTGAGTGATTCCGACTTGTTGAAAGAATTCACTTATATACAAATCAGGAAAGATGAATTGGTACCAACATTCAACATCAGATTTTCACAAGCATTGGCTAAAATTTCCAGAAAGTATAAGTTTGATGATATGGTATGTCTGGATATTTATATGAGTGCTTTTGGTAAGAAGATGGGTTTCCTATTGAGGAACAAAGAACCTAAGACTTTGTATGAAGCCTTTAACACAGCTAGGGACATTGAAAATAATTTGAAATTCGGGATAGCCAAGAGATCTGTGTCTGCTGTAGTCTCTTATCAAAATGCCTTCAATGGCGAAATACCATGTGAAGCTCAACCAATCATTCCTTGTTCAGGTACATCCAGCTTCGCAGTTCCGAATGGTCTCATTGATGCATGTGCTTCAAATTTGAATGAGAGTCAAGATCCTCCACTGTTAATGTCGGTCTCTTCTCACAGTGATGATGGAATGATTAGTGTGCAATGTTGTGATAATGCTGATGCGAAGATTGATATATACAAGGGATATGTACCATTTGATTTGTATGCCGGTTATGCTAACTATGTGACTGCAAATTATCAAGTTAATCATGCATCTCCAAAGGTTAACAATAATGAAAATTATGGTAATGATGACCATCTATCTTTAAATGTTGCTGATGTATTTGATGTTCAAATACCAAATACTGAAGGATTACCAAATGTTGTTGATTATGTAAGTGAAGTTGTGAAATATGATGAAAATCAGATTTTTGTTAAGTCTGATAAATCTGAAAATGAAATTGTGAATGATGTTGATAATGTGTTCAGTGCAAGTATACCCAGTGATGAATGTGTTTCAGAGTGGGGTGGTGTTGCTGATTATGAGGATTATGAGTTTTATTCCCAGCACCCTGAAGGTATGCAAGTGAACAATGAAGATCAATTTCAGGATGAGAACGATCTTGGCACAAGTGTTTCACTTTCTTTTGATCAGCAAATGAATGCCAGTTATTCAGCTGAAAGTGGTTATGAGAATTCTTATTATTCATCTTGTGAAGATGATGTAATAGAGAACCAAATTATGTACCTTAGTTATGAATCTGAAAACGAAAGTGTTTTTGAAGATAAGAATGTATGTGACAGTGCTGGTAATGTTCTTTTTTCAGATTTAAATGAACCCACACTTGAATACTTTCAGAATTTCAAGTACCATGATGAGGATGTGAATGTTGACAAAACGCTTGAAACGAATTTGGAGTTCTTTGCTTTTGATACAAATATCCATGGTGCTGATTTCATTGATGAGAATGATGAAGCTTCCCCTGGTGCGGAACAAATTTGTAATGCCAATGTAGTTCTGAACATCAGTAGCATGGGTTGTAAGAATTTACTTCATGATGAAGACAAGAGGCATGGGTTATGTTATGACTTTTTCAGACCACAAATGGAAGTGTTTCGGGTAGACATAAGTCTGGATGAAGAAGATTTAGCTGAGGATTTGCTTCAGCCAGAGGTATGCATTCTTTTTCATGAATGGGATGTTGAGAATGCGGAGGTTTTCAATTGGATAAGCAAGGATAGTGTGAGGTGTGATCAACATAGTGGAGTATCACATCCGGATTGTAATATTCATGTTCCTTGTTTGCATCAGTTGGTTTGTAGTATCCCTCATTCTATTGATTTAAATGATAATAAGGTGTGTGCTGATGAGTTTTACAATGTTGAAAATGAATGTTTTACTTTTAAAGTTCAACATGATCATGTCCTTGAAAATGGTAGAATTGATCGGGATAGTGAAGGGTATTGCAACTTGAGGGAAAACCTTTATGGTGAGTTGCCTCATCGTTTTACTTGTGTTGAAGTAGTGTGTGATTACAAAGTTCAGAATCAGATAAAGGGTAAGCACACTAGCTATTTCGGTAATGAGACAAGAGAGGTGGATTTTAAGAGTTATGCTCAGCTGTTACTGGAAGGTGCCTTTGTTTGGATCATGGTATCAAGCGATGAAAATCAGATTTTTGACAGAGGTAAATGCTAAGATTGATTGAGCAGCTTGTATTCAGTTTTAAGCATGTTTGTATCTCTTGTACAGTCGTTTTGCTTCAGTTGTGTGGTTTTCAATAAGGTGCCCTGTTGTTTGGGTAGAATAAGGAAGCCCTGTTTTGAGATGAGAAGAATTGAGAGAAGAATGATCCATTTTTTGGGTGGTCTGCTTAACCAAAGATATCTGGATTCTTGTGTTGATCTTGTAATCAACCATCCCCAGTCAGAGCCACTGTTGGGACTGATTAAAATTGAGTCAATTTTATAGGCCCATTTCAAATTTTTGCTCTGCATACCTAAATGAAGTCAGTTTGAACAGCCTAGTTAGCAAGGGGGTAAAATGGAGCCAGTTGATTTTCAAAGGGTAAGGCTTAGGATTCATGTCCCACACCTTTCATTTGGCCTATGCAGTGATGTGCAACTTTCAAAATTCAGTTTGGAGAAGTTTATCAAGTACCCGTTTTGAGGGGTGAGCTGAAAGTGCATTCTAGGCACAAGTGCAAATTTTATTAAGTAGCCTACTTTGGGTGTTTATATCTTTTGCCCTGTTGATCGTCATGGAGAAATTCAAAATGGATTCAATTGTATGCATAAAAGTGAGTTACCCTGCAAAATTTCAAGTCTTGACGAATCCGTTTGCTCCGTTTTCATAGCCAAATCCATTTGTAGTTTGTGATGTTTGCACAAATGTAAAAGTGTTCTGGTGAGCGTCATGTCAGAATGTTTGTTCCGGGATAATGTTGGTATAAATGGTGAGCTACGTTTCAAATTTCAAGGCTCTACCAATCCGTTTGATCGGTTTTCAAAAGAGCTCATTTTGCTATCAAATTCAGTTATCTGCACTCCCAGTGTTAGATCAGTTAATGTAGCCATTTTGGTGAGCGCGCCGTTTACATCCTGTCAGTCGGGTGATCGAACTGAGAATTCAAAGATTTAATATGTACTTAAAGGTACCTATGTTCCGAATTTGAGGACCTACGGAGGTCGTTTGATATTTTTGAGAAAGGCATCATGTGTTGCCAGAACATTGACTTCATCAGGTCCGCAGTGTCGACAAAGCCAGTTGGCCGTTTTCGGAAATTAATATCTCTTCGCTCGGGACTCATCTTGAGAAACCGTTTGGTAGATGTCATCCTTGTATATCAAAGTACATGCCTGTCAGATGGCGAGCTCCAAAAAGGTGTTTTGACAGGTTTGAAAATTACGTCTTCGCGATTAAATGCGAAAAATGTGGCGTAATTGCCTGAAAGTTGCAAAATGCAATTTTATGATCCGAAAATGGTGCCGATCGATTCCAGAGGTATGTTTGAGGTTAGTGAAGCATTCCAGAGGCCATTTGCTTGAAAACGAAATTTTTTTAGTCAGACCCACTTTGGGGCCCGACTTGGCTCATGCCTGCGCATTAATTTTGTGCCAGAATGGTTTTCATTTCATGGAATTTCAACTTCTAGACATAATCGAGGAAGTGATTAATGCTATTGGCTTACTCAAGGTTGAATGTTCTACAGTGGTGTATTAGAGATTCCAATCTTTTTAAAAAAAAAACAAAAACTTATGCAATGGAAGCCGATGGTCTTGGAATAGATGTTTGAAAGATCAAAAACTCCATGCAATGGCATTATGGTAGCTGGAGTGTGGTACGTGGGTCTTCATGTGTGCTCTTTGATTGCAAGTGTGGTGTGGATCTCCTTTCCTTAGTCTTTCCTGTTATGTAGAGAGCAAATTTGGGAAAATAAATTGAAATCATCAAGCAAATGCAACATGGCAGATTTGATGCCAAATCTCCCATACAACATGTAAAAACCCAGCCAAAGCAAAGAAGTGGCAGCATGGCATGTAAGGAAATGTAAAAATTTCAAACCAAATGCAAATTTCCTCCTCTCTACATGCATAAGTAAAGGGCATTCAAAGTTTCAAACAAATGCACAGACCGTGGCAGCTGGGAAAGGTTTAATAAACTTTAAACTTAATGAAATTGCAGTTGCATACCAGCACTCTCCCTCCCACGTGTGAGCAGCACCAAGGGAACTTCAACAAATTGTAAATTGGCAATCTTCTCCTCCTTGCCATGAGCTTTTGGCAGGTGTGTGAGTTTTTGTGAGGTGGGTGACTGTAGAAGGAGGTTTAATGGCATTCAAAACCTTCAATTTAATGCAATTAGCAGCAAATAGAAGCTTCAGCCAATGCAATGTTTGGAGTGTGTTTGGAGTGTGGAATGTGGTGTAGCTTTGCAATCTTCCCCTCTTCTCACGTGCTGGCAGTGAGCAGCATGTATAAACCTCCAAGCCAAGTGTGAGCAGCAGTTTGGCAACCCCCTTTCATGTGGTATGTGTAAAGCCACATAAAACATAAAGGATTTAAATACAAACAAAATGACATTGGCAGGTGTAAAGCTTGTTTCCACGACCCTGCCAGCATCGTTCCCAGCCATGGTATTCTTAAAAGGCCATTTGGAATACTCAATGAATGCAAAAGTCTCAAAAAAACCTCCAAAAACGCAGCTCCAGGCCTAATCGCTTTGTCCCACATGCGCTGGGGGAGGGACGTTTTCAGTGTTTATATGCAAAAACGAATGGTATTATAGTGTCTAAGCCTTAAAGGCTTTTGACACAAGGTGCCCATGGGCGCCCAAGGCGGGCCCACGTGCGAGCACGCTTCTCGAGGTGAAGGAAGAATTGACTGGACGAAGACAAAGTGGATCCCACGTAGGCACGCTTCCCGAGGCAAAAGGCAAAATTTTGCAGACGAAGGCCGAGTTAAAGAGCGAGCAAGTTCGAGAGAGATCGACGGCTCGCGCTATTTTGCAAAGGGAAGATGCACGCGAGTTAAACCAGCGAAATAGCGAGGATGAACGTGAGCCATCCACGTGGCACGTAGGTGGCGGGTACAGCCAACAGTCCAGCACGCGGGTCCCGGTGAGGTGGCGATGACGTGGCATACAAGCAAGCGGCCAAGTGGCAGTGACGAAGCAGATGACGTGGCGATGATGAGGTGTCATTCTAGGTGGCGTCTGGTCAACCCCATCAGCCAATCAGAGGCCGCCACGTGGCGAGGCGTCAGAGCACAAATGGAGGCAAAAATCAAATTTTAAATGAATAAATGATATAGTTTAGACTATATTGAAATTCGAAATATTTAAATGATGGATCCATGATGAGAATTAATTCGCCCAGGGTCCAATTTTTGGCCAAAGTATAAAGTATTATATATCGCCGGAAAGCTCTCGGAGCGAGGAATCTGATTATGAAGTTAATTTTGACAAATGTGAGATATTTTAGAAGCAGTTTCCACGGGAACATAATTCAGTTAGAGAGGAGACACTTGGCAATTCAGTTGCAGATTTGATTTTCTTCTCTCCTCTTTTTATTCCGAATTCTTCTCAGTTGTAAGGGTTCCAGAATTCTTTGAGAATGACTCCAGTTTTCATGGCTTCCAATTTTGAGCATTCTTGAAGATTGTACAGGGCAGGGCTTTTCCTTCAGTAATGGAGTTCAATTCTTGTTATAGGTGTTTTTAGTTGCAGGGTCTTGTGTATGTAAGGCATACATAAAATTCACACACGATTGTCTCTAGATTTGTATTTCCATTTTATCAAATGAGATCCTCAAGGAGGATGAAATTTGTTATCTCAAGGAGATAGTTATGATTGTTTGCAGGGATTCTTCAAGGAAGGATTTAAATTCTACAATAAATCATAAAAAATGGAATATAGTTTCAAGATCTGATGATTTTGTGAATGATCTTAGTAATGCATTTATGCAAGGCATTAATGCATGAATATTTAATAATGAAGATGGATTTGCAATCGAAGCTTTCATTTATAGTTTGATGTATGACTCTGTTTCCCTTGGATAAGGCACTGATCTTGCAATTAAAGGGGTTCTCAAACCAATTTAAAATCCAATCAGAATACCTTTAGTTTGTGTTATGTTTTGAAATGTTTCATCTATCTCATGCTCAAGTATACTTGAGTTTTATGTGTAGATCTAGCCCATCTGCAATAAACTACTTGTTTTGGAGCCTTAGTGAGATCTATCTGTTTATGTTGATGCTATCATAGATGTGTAATAGGTTTAATTCTAAGCATCAAAGGTATACCCGCCTAGGTTTTGCAGAGCCTGAAGAGTAGAAAGATTCATATCCTTGTCATGTTGTCCAGGCCCTGAAGTTCTTCATAGATTGAATTGGCTACTTCATAGATCAATTGCAGGTGTTCTTGGGTTATCACTTTTGGTGAACAATAGGTAGGCTAGGGAACTTTAATTCGTGGGAGATGTTTTCCCATTTCCTTGTTAACATGTTTAATGTATTTCGTTCCTTTCTGTAAAAGGGTAAATTTTGTGTTGCTAGAATGGGGACTAGAGTATTGTTCTAAACTAGCATGTCAATAATGTTTATCTAAGGATTAAATAACTTGTTTAGATGCTTAAATCAACATGAGAAAAGGATGTATTTATCCGTTAATGCATGTGCATGGTTTAATATTTTTGTAATCGCTATGTCTATAGAAATAGCACGTCTTTGATGGGTTGTTGGGTCCCTGTCATCTGGTTGCTTGTGTCTAGGTCATAGTCGGTCAAGTCTCTATTTAGGGTACTGATAGTTAAGTAACCCTTGTATTTGCTTTCGATGTAATCAGTAGGATCTTCTTTTAAAGGGATCATTAGGTAATTATCGACTGAGGTGGTTGTTGTATAGTGGTTGTGTTCACCTATATGGCAAAGATGTAAAAGACTTGAAACTTATGTAATCCTAACTGTATTAAATGTCAGAGGGATCTTGCAGTTGAGCAGACCTAGAGATGTAGCCCTCTAGGGGTGAACTCCGAGATCATATCTGTGTTATGCAATGCTTTTGTCACTCTTTTCATAGTTTAAGTTATCATGTATGGTTGCATTATGTAAGTGTATAATGGGAATTTTTAATGAAGTTAATGTTTGAATGCATGATTATAGTCATCTTGTTAAAAGTAGTAATTAGGGTCATAAAAGGATTGTAAATATGATTGTGGAAAGAAATTTAATAATGTTAATGAAAAGAAGTAAGCATGGAAAGAAACTCGCTAGATTACAATTAATGGTTTAACTTGTCATAAAGCTTGAGATTTGAATGTAATGAATGGATAACAAATATTGGATTAACTGTCATAATACCTAAATTGAAATCTAATGGAAGCACCTCATTTGGGTATTTACCTTTTTATCTTAGTAAATGAACATAGTCATGTTAGCTATATTTCACTAAATTGGATGATTTCATTTAGTTATTTACGTTTTATTCTAAACAAATAATCCTTAGCAAATTAATTTATAATTGGGTGAACTCAAATTGGTTACCCTCATTATAAACTTAATAAATGATCTGCAACATAATTTGAACTAAAATGGGAGAAATCACTTAGTTGTTATATCTTAACCATAGAAAATGCATTTCTTCATATTAACTTTATTTTAAACTAAAAAGAGTGAACTCATTAAGTTAGTTATATTTTAATCCTAATGGATGATCGTCACTATGTACTTATATTTTTAAATCCTGAAAGAATGAATATCATCTTACTAACTATATTTTAATTAAAGGGATGAACTCATGTGGCTATATTACATTTTCACCTTAATGAATTGAACTCCATCTCTTAGTATTATTTTAACTTCAACAAATGGACTCTTTGGCTAATTACATTTTATCCTCTATAAATGAACTATGACTTATTAGTTGGTTATGATTAAAACCAAATGAAGGAACCTCATTTTATTGTTTACATCTTAACTCTTAATGAATAAATTTCATCTTATTAGCCATACTTTTAACTATAAAGGATGATCTCATTTGTGGTTGGTTACTTTTAAACCTAAATGAATGAACTTCGTTATATTAGTCACATTGTACCTAAAATGGATGGACTCGTCAAGTAAACCTCACTGAAACCTTAATGGGTGAATTCTTAAGTTAATTATGTTTTAACTTCATTGAGTAAATATCCTCTTGTTAGCCTCATCCCCAATCCCAATAGATGAAATGCTTCCTAAATTCTAAAATGTCTATTCATCGAACATAATATATCCATGTCTTAAGCATTAACTTGTAATTAAGATATCCAGCCTAATAGGATCAATTGTCGCAAGTTGAGTTAGGTGTATGGTTATGTAATCATGTTGGGAAACTCCTTAGGTTTGTTTAGTCTTCTGCTATGTTATCTAAGCTTTAGATAACTCTAATGTATCATATTGTTGCGTCTTACTTTTTAACACTCTTAATTATTATTAAAAAAAAAAATATTTACACTCCATTTGAGTGTTTTTAACTTAAACCCTTTGGGGTTTCCTGGCAGACATTACAATATCGAACAAGACCCCAAACAGATCCACACGCCAAGAAACCACTCCAAAAATGAAGAAAAACCAATCGGTAAGCTCAAGAGCTGTCCCAGAACCCAGAAACAGTCAAACCATGAGCGATAACTAGCTAGAAAAGAATCCAAATGGACTGAGAATATAGAATTAAGCACATGAACCATGCTGGAAACCGAAAATAGGATTGGCAATGGAAAGAAAGCAACTACCGGCACCTAGTAGTAGGAACACAAAAAACTGCACACTAAACTGAACAAGAACTAAACTAAAAGGAAATATTTTTGGTTGATGCAAGATTGCTCATAGACTAGGGATGCTCCTGCATTAGACACCTAGGTAGAAAGAGATGTTCCATGAGAGGTAACTCATGAACATTGAAAAGGATTCAGGATAAAAACTCCATGCTCATTTATGATCCAAAAATCTTCCTTACCTACAAACCTCTTATTTATCTCATCCGGAACCTTATTTGTATTCTCTAACTCCCGACTCTCTTTGTTTCTCTTCCTTTGCTTCAGATTTGTTTCTCTAATTGCTCTCTTTCTTCTACAGCTCAGATTTGTTTCTAACACAAGACTTCATCTAGTGTGTCACCATAATCTTTCTGTTATCTGGTTCTATATGTCTATCAGGCTTATCTATCAGATCCTTCTACAAACTCATGCCACCTTCCGACATAACTTCTCCAACCGATTTCTTAGTATTTCCACTTCTCTCGAGACTCATATTCTTCACCTCCATCTCTTTCTCCTTCAAATAAGTCAATGTGAACTCTGGCCCATCCTTCTCAATAGTGATTAGGTTTCTTCTACAGTCATAAATAGCTCCTTTATCAAACTGCCAAGGTCTTCCCAACAAGACATGACAAGCACTCATAGATACAACATCACACAAGACCTCATCCTTAAAAGGTCCAAATTTAAAACTCACCAAACACTTCTCCTTTACTTCTAAGTTTTGATCATCTTGTAACCAACTTACCTTGTAAGGACATGGATTCTCAAGCATTTTCAATACAAGCTTCACTACCATCTCCTCAACTACCAAATTATTAGTACTCCCACTATCCATAATAACCTTGCAGCACTTACCACTTTATTTGCACACAGTCTGGAAAAGACTTTCTCTAAGTAGGTCTGGTATCTTCACTTCTCTTCTCTGTCATGACTCTTATGAACATAATGGATTTTCAGTGCTCTAGTGCACAGCAAGTTTCGGTAACTTCTCTTTCAGGTTCCTCATTTCCCACACAACTTCTTGCCATTCCCTGCTTACATTCATAAAATCTATGTTCAGTTTCTCCACACTTGAAACATCTGTCGATAAATTCTCTATTGGTACTGCCACTGCCTTTTCTTTGTGTTTTATGTTCTGGTTCTTTACTCCACTTAGGTTTTGATTCTTCTTCAACATTCTGCTTCTCTGTACTCATCTACCCCTTGAATCTCTCCTTCCCTCTAGTTATTCATCTATCTTCTTCTCACCTTCTCCTCAGCCTTCAAAGCATACTAGTAAGATTCTTCAACTCTGGAAACCCTCAACATACTCATCTTATCCTGAATGTTAAATGCAAGTCCATTTATGTACCTCACCCCCTTTTCTCTATCCATCTCTCTATGTCCAGATATAATTATAACCTTGTAGAATTACTTAGTGTATTCTTTTATAGTCATTTTTCATTGTTTCAGGTTCTGCAACTTCTTGAACAATTCCAACTCATAGTCTCTTGGTATGAACTTGGCCTTCAATCTTCCAGCCATCTATCTCCACTTGGTGATCTTCAGTTCACCATTCTCCACTCCATCTCTCTGTAATTCTTTCCACCATAAGGAAACATGCCCTTTCAACTTAGTATGTGCCAACCAGACTCTTTGTAGGTCCTTGACATCCTCAAACTCAAAGTAATCCTCGAAATCTCCAATCCAATCAATCAGATCCTCCGGGATCAACGTTCCAGAAAATTTTGAAACTTCCACTTTATGAACTTTATTCGTGCCACTGCTCACAAGAATCTTTCCTCTCTTTTGTCTTCTAGTCCTTCAGCCTCCACTGCCTCAATCTCTTCACCAACTTCTTCATACTCATCCTTAAATTCCAGATTCCTTCGCAAACCAACCAATTAATTCTAGATTTCATTCCTTATCTCATTCTTGAAATCCTCCATCATCTGCTCTACCCTCCCAGGGTTCATTCTTATAGACAACATCTCCACTTTTGCCTCGGTGAACTACATCAACTTGATGATTTGACTATCAGTTTCAATTTCCTCTCACTCAGTGACCTATTAAACACACGCACAACCTATCTCCAATTGACGATCTATCCACCCAAAGGAATGCCTCAAGGTTCACAAACAACTCTTCCACCAACCAAATCATAACCAGTTCTAATACCAATTAAGGCAGCCATAACCGGTGAATCCTCAAAAGAGAACTAACCAGATTATACAACAAGAGTAACACAACAAAAGAAACAATAAAACTTAGAAAGATTACATAAATAGATCATATTATTGTCTTAGAACCTCTGGGAACCAACCAGTTATCATCATACATTCATCATAGAGCATTCGGTAGTCAACCGTTTACATGCAGGCTACAAGCCAAATACAATCCATCTGTAACTCTCAGAGTCAAACAAATCTATAATCATGAATCTAAATCCTTATTCTGATCACTACTTATTTCCCCTACAAATGGTTACATAATACCCTATATATACCCTCCAGAGTATATCTAGGTCGGCCACAAAAAATTACATTTACCAATGCAGGAAAAGTGAAACGTGTAATGTTGGCCCTAAGAATGAAAGAAATTCCTCCAGAAAATAACAACCGAGAAGTACTGATCAATAGAAAGGTCAGTCATATGCCAAAGAATATCAGACAAGACCCCAAATAGATCCACACGCTAAGAAACCACTTTGGAAATGAAGAAAAACCAACCGATAAGCTCAAGAACTATCCTAGAACCCAGAAACAGTCAAACTGCAAATGATAAATAACTGGAAAAGAATCCAAATGGACTGAAAATCTAGAGTTAAGCACATGAACTAGCCTAGAAACTGAAAAATAAGATTTGCAATGAAAATAAAGCAAGTACCGACACCTACCAACAAGAACATAGAAAACTGCACACTGAACTGAACAAGAACTAAATTGAAAGGAAATATTTTTGGTTGATGCAAGATTGCTCATAGACCAAGGATGCTCCTGCATCAGATCTGATGATATCCACTCTTCAAAATATTCATAAAGTATTTGGATCCACTCAAACAATCCATTATGTCATCCATCCTAGGCAAAGGAAACCAATATTTCACTATGATCTTGTTTATTGCTCCGAAATCGGTACACATTCTCCATTCTCCATTCTTCTTAGGTGATAATACTATTCGTACTACACAAGGACTCAAAATTTCTCTGATCAAACCTTTCTTCAACATATCCTGCACTTGTCTATTCAACTCTTCATTCTCTTCCAGTTTCATCTGGTGTGCAGCTTTGTTAGGAAAATTAGCTCTAGGAATCGGGTCCATGCAATGACTAATACTTCTCATACGTGGTAATCCATCAGGTACATTATTTAATATGATGTCTTCATACTCTGTCAGCAAATCCTTTATCTCTTCTGGTTGTACTTCTTCATGCTCCATATTCTCAGTCCTCTTAGGGACTAAAGAAAAACACACATTCTCATGTCTCATCCCTTCCAGGAATTTCCTTCCATCTACCAAATAGATTTTATCATTCATACAGACTTCACTCTTCAAATCCTCCTCCAAGGGTAACAAGGTTTTCTTCATCCCATTTTCCACAATAGTGTATATGTTCTTTCTCCCATCATGTATTGCATATCTATCAAACTACTAAGGTCTACCCAACAAAAGGTGACAAATATCCATAGGCATAATATCACACAAGACTTCATCTTGATAATTCCAAAATTTTAATTTCACCAAACATTGTTCACTTACCAACAACTTATCTTCATTATTAATCAATGCTATCTGATAAGGCTTAGGGTATTTCAATCTTTCTCAATTCAACACAGTCACCATCTCTTCTGAAAAAAGTTTATTTGAACTACCACTATCAATAACAACTTTAGAGCACTTACCGGATGCCTTACATGTGGTCTTGAACAAATTCCTCCTTTGTAAGGGCTCTTCATCTCCTATGGTATGACACAAATCTCTCCTCATCATCAATAGTTCTCCATCTTCCGATTTATTAGCTGATCCAGTGGGGATTTCTTCCACAATTGTTCTTCTGGTGCTCTCTACCATATTACACTCAAAAGCATGATGTCCTTCTCCTCCACACTTAAAGAAAGTTCCTTTCAACACTCTTTTGTCTTGTATTTTGTCATCTTTTCCAAAATTATCATTTTGGTAGCTATTTGGTTCTCTCCTCTGGTAGAAATTTTGGTCATCCTTTCGGTATGAATTACTTTCTTTGCTTACTTCCTTGTCCTTATTCTGATCACAAGTTCCTTTAGCTCTAGTATATCCTCTTCCTCCTTGAAATCTTCCTCCAGAAAAAATTCTACCTCTGCCTCTCTATCTCAGCTCATGTCTTTTGTTCAGCTTCTCTTCTTTCAGGGCACACTGATAAGCCTCTTCAACATTCTGCAACTTGATCAAACCAAGTTCATCTTGTATAGACATCCTCAATCCATTCAAATATCTTGTAACTTGTTCAACTTTATTGTCGACATGTTTGGATCTGATATTCAACTTGTAAAATAACTCAATGTACTCCTTCACACTAGATTCCTTCTCCTTCAAACTCTACAACTTCTAGAACAGATTCACTTGATAATCAATTGGCAAAAAAATTGATTTCAACTTAGCAACCATTCAATCCCATGTTTTGATCTTCTCTTTACCTCTTCTTTGTCTATCAACCTGCAAATGCTCCCACCAAAGAGATGCATGTCTTTTTAACTGGGTACAAGAATATTTCACCTTCCTTTCCTCTGCAATGTTCTCAAAATTTAAATATTTCTCCACCTCTGAGATCCAATCCATGAATTCATCTAAATCCAACTTTTCATCATATTTTGGTGGGGTAAAATGTGGTTTAGTACTTTCCCTACTCAAAACCCTCAAAAACCTCTCTTCACCTAGATCAATCATCGGTGGGTTTATTTGTTCCGCTAGGGATTCTTCTTCACGTACATCCTCAATATGTCCACCTCTTCTTTGTGTTGTCTCAACAGCTTCCAACTAGGTTTTAATTCATCTTAGCATTTCCATCATTGTCGGGTTTGCATTCCCATGCACTCCACCATTCTTATTTCCTCTTTGTGCCATATTCACCCCAGTCCTCTGCAACTACAGATCGGATCTACAATCGACCACCCCACAATAAAATTATCAACACAATGTAATCTCCAGAATGAAATCTACTCTGATACCAATTGGTGTAGTCACCAGTTAGGAGGGAACTCAAAGAGATCTGTCCAGATTGGTCTGATCGACTTGAAAAGCATTAAGAGGGGGGGGGGGGTGAATCAGTGACACCAAAAATAAAACTACTTCAAACACTAACCGGTAGATGAACTTAACAAAGCTTTTAAACACAGTGCATGCAATCCAAAATGATATAACATCTTCAAAAAGTAAAGCATCCACCATAATGCAAGTGTTTGTACGTGGAAAACCCAAATAGGTAAAAACCACAATGAGATGGAACTCACAAGTTAATTATCTATAGTAATAGATAACTGACCAGTTAAGGTCTACAAAATGCTCTGCTAGGAGTGATCCCAAAGCTTGATTATAAGCTTATACCCTGTTAGGAGTAACCCCGGTGGAGGATTTTTGAATCCAAACTAATGGATCACCCTGTTATTGGATTTATACGTTGAAGCTTGTTAGATCTTACCCAGCTAGGGGATTTGATTCTACTGCAATTGTTAGAAAACAATAGAATTGGTTTGATCTATTCTAAGTAGCACAATACTTGCTTGATCAAATCCTTCTAAACATATTCAACACCACTCTTCTGCTTACTTTTCAACTTAACTCCTTTTTCTTTTCACACACAACATAACACTTTCACTTATATCAAATAATTCATTACGATGTCAATATATAGACCTTATGATTTCATGTCGACCTAAAGAAATCATAACACAATTTCCTAGGTATAGTGTATCTGGACAAGTGATCATAACTCATCACAAAAATTACTGCCAAGTAGTCAGTGCTAGTAACTCATCATGATTTGTGGTAACTCGTCACAAAATTACCAAATACCGGTTGGAACAATCAAATACCGGTTTGAGTAAAACATATGAACAATTATCCTTAAATCTCTGCTTGATCTCCATCTTGATTTTCATCCTGATGCTGACTTAGTATAATCAGAGGTTGTCTCTTATGCACATACCGGTTGACACAAAGTACCGGTTAGAGATAAACCTCTTAGTATAACTTCTAGCATACCAGTTGTAGTATAAACAACTGAAGTTACACTGATAGACAATATAATCATATGTGTGTGTGTGTGTGTGTGTTTCATCAATGACAACATATGATGAATATATTACAATCATCATCAAGCCAACAATCTCCCCCTTTGGCATTGATGGCAACACTTAGAAAATTTTACAGTAATACCACTAAGTGTGCATACATAACAAATTTACACATATTCTCATACTCCCCCTTAATGCATAGATTATACAAAATTTTCAAAAACACACATACATATTTCTACTCCCCCTTTGACAACAATGCCAAATTGAAAAAGAAAAAATAAAAATAAATATATATATATATATATATATAGAAAATTTGCATCAGAGCATATACAATAATAACAAAATAAAACTTGAATCAAAGTTCAGGCATAAGCAATTCTCATGAAAATAACATTGTAGTTCTTCTTCAACTGTGACAAAACATTCATCCATGATTTGAACATGTTCTCAGTATACTCAAATGTAGACATTAGTTGTGAATGGAATTCTTTCATTGAGTCCAGTGTGCAGGTTTCAAGAGTTGCAAGGATAGCTTCTACATTTGAGTAGGCTCTTTGTAGTATGTCCACTTGTGATGTGAGTAGACTCTTGAGTTGCTTGAGAGACCAGAGTCTCTTTGCCTTCTCATTATCATAGATATCCAGCCTATTATGCAAATCATCTACAAATTTTTTAAAGGCAAATATAGAGTCCTGAAGTGGGACATATGCCTTGCCTATCCTTTCCAGCTCTTGCTCTATTTCTGTTTGTCTTTTTGAAATGTCAAAATAAAAGAAAGAAACATTAGAGGTGGAAGTGAGATACTTTCCACCTATTTCAATAGCTTTACTCAACAAATCTTTATTGTGTGACAGAGCCATTTTTTCACTATCAATATCCTTTGCTAGTTTTTCTCCATACTTCTTCTTGTGACTCTTTTCAAGATAGAGTTGAGCAGCATCTTCTAGTGACTTGATTTGATCGGATGCATCTGCAGCTAACAGACCAAGTTTGCTAATAGGTGTAGGTAGATGTGTTGTAGATGTTTCTGATAGAAGACTAGATAAAATATCTACAATAGTCTGAATTGTTTCAGCTTTAACCCTTTTCTCTTTCAGTCTCTTCTTATGCGCTCTAGATTGCATGACACTTGCAAACTTCATCATTTCCGATGTGCTCATGTTGGTTATATCAATAGGTCCTAAAATACTTAAAGAATCATCATCATCCTCATCAAGTTGCTTTTACTTTGTTGGTTCAGAGGATACAACCTTAATGATCGCTTTCTCTATATTCTTATATGTTTCCTTTTCAAAGGACTGTGTGATAACTTTTTCAATAGACTCCTTCTGAGTATCTTGTAATACCGATAGAGATTGGGGTTTCTCCAGTTGTGTTGTTTCCAGTGCATTGCTCACTTTTAGTTGAGTTGCTGGTTGCTCAACTAAGGTAACCTATGTTAGGATTCCCAAAGATACCGAAAGGGGGGGGGTGAATCAGTATTTAACCGGTTTATGGATTTTATAAACTTATTAAATGAATTTCATGCCAAAACAGTGCACCGGTAAACCAGAAATAATGCAGTAAATAAGATCAAAAAATACAACATAGAAAGAACACCATAACACAATATTTTTAATGAGGAAACCTAATGTGGGAAAAACCTTGGTGGGATTTGTGACCCACAATATTTGCTTACTGGCCAATAAGTGAATATTATTGATACAATAGGAGCCTGCACATGCAGGAAGGCCAACTACCTAAAGCTCACTGCTTAAATACAATAAGGGAAGTCTCACTAACTTACAAATTTGGATTATGTAAATCTAATGTCATGTATTACTTTGGTTCAACATCTACTATGCCAGGTTCAGTACCGGTTTAAGCTCATACAACTTCCAAAACCCCATTCCAAGGTCTGCCTTAATATTTGCAGCAGCCTATTACATTCCTTCCATCTATTTTACACCTTACAAATGATTTACAAGATCTCATACTTATATGAGTCGTAATACAATTCGGCTTGTCGGCTTATAAAAATATTTTACAATTAAATACAAAATACAATAAACAAAATCTTGTCGGCCAGGGTGCTAGTAAACATCTTTGCCACTACTGCTGCTAGTGTCTATGCCTGTGCCGGTGTCTATCGGTGCCATATGATTGTAAGGTTTTCATCAATGACAATACCTTCAATCACCTACAATTTCTCATTGGAGTGTGCATTTTCCAACAATCTCTGCCTTTGGCATTGATGTCAACAATCATGAAAAAAAGCCAAAAAGTATATCCAAAAGTGTTGTCCAAAACTGTCTTACCAAAAATGTCAATGTGTGCTCCCCCTGAGCAGATGATCTCTTCCGTCATACACCATTATTCCTTTTTCTTATCCTCTACTAGTCCCCCTTTGGCATCAATGACAAAGGTTGTCATTCAATGTCAATTGAGTGTAGTTCCTATTATGATCCTTGTAACCAGTGGGTTAAAAAAGCAATATTCAAACTATTGTAGAATCTTTCACTGTCCTTTAGTGCTGCTTCAGTCCTTTGTACCGGTGAGTAAGTGTATTTTCTCTTCCCGTGTATTTTTTCCTGGAACAAGAGCCTCAAAAATATCTTTTCTCAAAGAGATGAGGATATCTAGTTTAGGACCTAGTCTGCACTTCAGTTCCTTTGCCTTAAATCTTAATCTCTCTTTATCTTTTTCAAATTTTTCAATTTTCTCTTCAAAGCCAGTAATTTCATGTTCTACTACCGATAATGAATCTAATGAACCTATTAAATTGTCAGCAATATCATTGATTTCCTTTTGTGCTCTGCTGATCTCTTTATCTAAATCCTATGTCAAAATGTTTGTCTTACTTGTGTCTCTATACAATTTCTTGAAGTCCAAAATTATCTTTCCTAGTGCCAATAATAATGTATCCATATGTTCCTTACTCTTCTTCACTGTCTCCTCAAAGAATTTTTCCTTCTCTTTATTCATTTTCTCTCTAAAAGTCTCCTCATTGATATGATCAATTTATAGAAGATTGTCGGTTATGTACTTAGACAATGTGTCTAATTGGCCTAAAAAATCTTTATTATCTATGTTACACTTGGGTGAAATTATCTACAAAATTGGTATGGTGTCATCAATAGCCTTATATGCTAGTGCATTACAATCTGTTATTTTCTTGATTGAATCTAATAATACCTCTATCACATTAGTTGGTCTAAATTCGGTCATGGATGTTTTGGATGACTGTCCAACTACCTTCACAATTTGTAATCCATTGGTGGTAGAAATATCTTTCTTTCCTCTTTCTCAGGAGGATCCATTTGTGTCTGCATTTCAGCTACCAAAGGTTTAGGTTCTTCAGTTGTAGTCGATGGTACTGTCTCTATATGTACCTGTGAATGAACCTGTTTCTCTACCTGTTTCTCTATATGTATCTCTGTATGTTTCTCTATGCTCTCTACTGATGGTTTCTCTGATGGTGTATCAACAACCTGCACATCAGTACTTGCAGGAGGCTCCATATCTAGTGCAGTGTTGTCTCCAGATAGATCGACTATATCCAGAACATTGTCAAAAACATGAGTAATGGAGTCATCCTTATTCTTGATAGGATAGACCTCATCAACTTGAATAATATCTTCTTCATCCATTTTCAATCGATTAACATCATCTTCAACATTATCCTCATTCATAGAGGAATGGATGAGTTCTTCCATCCTTTTGATTTCACAGGCTATTTGATGGGTCTCAGTTTCAATAATTGCCTTCTTTCAACTAAGTAACTTCAGTCTTCTTTCTTTGAACATAAACTGAGATTTGTATCAAGCAACTAAGGCACTAATATCATCTTTAAAAAATTGAAGAAAATATTGTACAAATACTTCATCATGATAGTTCTGATACTTAATGTAAGTACAGATCCAATAGCCAACAAGATGAGGGGGGGGGGGTGAATCATACAAACTTAATCTTCCCTAAAAACATCAGATTCAACCTCGGTAACATATACTTCATTAAAATAACCAAAAATGCTAAACATGCAAACTCAAAAGCATATAAGCATCATAAACCTCATAACACCAGATTTAACGTGGAAACCCAAATAGGGAAAAACCACTGTGGGATTTCGGACCCACTAAGATATATACTCTTCTAGAGTATGCTCGGTTAAAAGAAAATCCTGTTAAAGATTACAAACACATTGATAGATGTGACCCGGTTAAGGGATTTCCCTCAGATCTGTTAGGATCTTCACTTTGTTAGAAGTGACCTTGTTAAAGGATTTCAAACACTCGATCAGAATGTCACCTTGCTAGAGGGTTTTACAAATAAGACTGTTAAGTCCACTCGGTTAAGAGATTTTCTATCACTTTCACAAAATAACAGTAATAAAAATCTATCTGTAACTTCACATCTAAAATGCTAAAGAAGATTCTTATTTACTCAATACAATCTAGACATAGAACTAATCTTGTCCATCTGCTGGGCTTCTATACTCTGTTATTCAAATAGGTCTTCAAGCTTCTGTGCTCGGTAATCACTATTTAGCATCCCTATGCATACACTTGCCCGCATTCATTGTTTATCAATAGTTCCCTATTTATAAACAATTAGCTAACCACTTAATCTCCTTGATCACATTTCCCATGATCAATCATAGCCATCAGATCTTCAAACTTGTCCAGGTTCAATGTATCTTTCGATCTGAAAAATGTTTTACCCTGCCTAGGAACTTGCATACATTTCTTGGAACTTGTGATAGGGTAATGCGGTTTAATCTGTGCTGTAGATCTTCATGTCGATTTTCCTTTGCCATAGATTCATTAACAAACTTCATTCATGACATACCAATCATTTAATCAGTTCCAGCTCATCAGCTTCCTTCATTAAATAACGTATGTAAACATTTAATGCATTCTATTACGGCTCGGTTATAACTCAGTTACAACTCGGTAAATACTAAACTTCACTTGGTAGACATTCCTCCTTCATTAACCGATAGTGATAACCTTAGGGTTTATCGACTAGGTTCCTTAGGGTTTACCGACTAGGTTCTTTGCTCAGTAACATAGTATAGTATTAACCTTACAATTAACAACATATGTATGATGTCCAAACAATCTAAACATCATGATCTCATCATTGTCTGACTAGGTAATAGTTTCCCATTGAATACCTTATTCATCCCCTTATTCATCATATTCTTTCTGTGTCTTTTACTGACATCTTTATACTCTTCAAATCATACTTCTCAAGATATGGCAACATCATGCTGAATTAGAAAATCAATTTCTTGACATCAATGACAAAATAATAATATTAAGATAGTAAATCATCCTTAATCAGTTATATCCATAATCATCAACAACCTTCTCAATATCCTTATTGAAATGCCAACAATCTCCCATTGTCTTTTATAATGCCAAATGCTAACAATCTCCCCCTTTGGCATTGATGGAAAAACCAATTGATTTGACCTTAAAAGATTCAGATTGCTATGATTCTGAAATGCTGAAATGCTCTCTTGCTGTCATCAGACTTCTCCCCCATACATTAGACTTTTCCACTTTTCTCCAGTCTTCTCCTTCAATTTGTCTTCTCCCTTCAATCAGTCTTCTCCCCCTTTGACAACAATGCCAAAAAGTAAAGAACTAAAACATAATTTCTTCCTGTATGAAGTGAATTCCTACTATGATGTGTCAACTTAAGCTCAGTCAGACCATTTTGTCTTCAATTCCTATTTCCTGTATTGTATCCTGCACACCTTTAGAAAACATCCTAAAGCGTGTAAATCAACATCAACTCCTAAAAGATATTCTGTAGAGTCATCGGATTGATGCTTTCACCGAAATCGGTCAGTGAGTAGAAGATAGGGGTAGGACCCCTAACTTACTTATGAGATATTCAAAAGTGTCCCTAGGTAGTGGTTTGGTGAAGATATTTGCTATTTGCTCCTTTGTGGTAACATATTACAACACCACGTTCTTCTCTTGAGATTCTTCTCTAAGATAATGATATTTGATAGAGATGTGCTCTGTCTTAGAGTGCATAACAAGATTCTTTGAAATGTTAATGGCACTAGTACTGTCACAGAATATAGTTACTGGCTTGGTAACTTTCTCATTTATACCTTCCAATGGTTGTTTGATCCATGCAATGTTGGTACAATTCAATGCTGCAGCAACGTATTCAGCTTCTGCTGTTGACTGTGAAACACATCCTTGTTTCTTGCTAAGCCAACTCACTAGTCTTTCTCCTAAGAAGAAAGCTCCTCCACTTGTGCTTTTTCTGTCATCAATGTTGCCTGCCCAATCAAAATCAGTATAAAATTTTAAATTAGAATCATTTCCTTTCTGATATACTAAGCCATAATCCTCAATGCCTTTC
Organism: Cryptomeria japonica; assembly: GCF_030272615.1. Classification (NCBI taxonomy): domain Eukaryota; kingdom Viridiplantae; phylum Streptophyta; class Pinopsida; order Cupressales; family Cupressaceae; genus Cryptomeria; species Cryptomeria japonica. The sequence goes on along the minus strand of NC_081414.1, from coordinate 649,605,829 downwards.
AAGTATCTGAAAATTCTCTTGATTGTTGTCATGTGTGTTTCCTTAGGATTTGCAAAGAATCTTGCAACTATACCTACTGCATGTGCTATGTCTGGTCTGTTGTGAACAACATATTGGAGCTTTCCAATCATGGATCGGTAAAGTGTCTCATCAACAGATGTAGATTCATCATTCTTTGATAATTTACAGTTGGTAGTCATAGGAGTACTTACTGGTCTTGAATCCTCCATTCTTTCTTCAAGATTTCCTTTATGTACTTGGATTGAGTAATGAAAATCTCATTTTTCATTTGCAGTATTTGTAAACCTATAAAATACTTTATCTCACCGATTAATGACATCTCAAATTCTTTGCTCATTTCATTTCCAAAGTTCTTGCATAAAGAGTCATTTCCACAAAATATAATATCATCAACAAATATGGCTGAGATCATTATTCCATTTTCATCATTCTTCATGTACATATTGTTGTTCTCACTTGTCTTTATAAAACCAATCTTAATCAAATAAGAGTGCAATCTTTCATACCATGCTCTAGGTGCTTGTTTCAAACCATATAAAGCTTTGTTTAATTTACATACCTGATCTTTATTCTTGTCTTCACAAATCCTTCAGGTTGTTCAATAAAAACTTCTTCTTCTAATATTCCATTCAAAAATGCAGATTTGACATCCATTTGATATACCTTGAAGTTCTTGAAAGCAGCATATGCCAACAATGTTCTTACTCCTTCAAGTCTAGCCACAGGTGCAAAAGTTTCACCATAATCAATTCCTTGTTCTTAAGCATAACCTTTGCAAACTAGTCTTGCTTTGTTTCAAATGACCTCACCTTTTTCATTTAGCTTGTTTCTGAAAATCCACTTTGTACCGATTACATTTTTGTCCTTTGTTCTTGGGATTAGTGTCCATGTGTCATTCTTCTTGATTTGATCAGTCTCTTCTATCATAGCATTTATCCAATCTTCACTGTTAAATGCATCTTTCACTATTCTCGACTCAAATTTAGATATCAGACATGTGTTCTATCTCAGTTTGTTCCTTGTCATCACTGGATCATCCTTATCTCCTATAATCTGACTTGGTGCATGATGTCTTCTGATATACTTGGCTAATATAGGCTCGATAGGCTCTGTATGATCTTCTTCATCACTCGGTAACTGGATATTCTCTTCATTTTCTTCAATAGTTTTCTTGGTAAGACTTGTTGGTTGAACATAGACAAATTCATCATAATCTTCTGGTTCCTTGGAATTTCCTTCATCATTTCTTTTTGCAAATTCATCAATTTTCACATTTGCACTTTCTACTATTTTGTTAGATGATTTGATCAGACATTTAAATGCTTTGCTTCTAGAAGAATAACCTAGAAATGTTCCTTCTTCACTTTTCTAATCAAACTTTCCATTTCTATCATCTTTGTGTACATAGCATCTACTTCCAAAGATTTTAAAATAATTTACATTAGGTTTCTTGTCATACCTGATTTCATATGGTGTCTTCAAAGTACCTTTCTTCAATTGTACTCAGTTCAGGGTGTAAACTGTTGTGCTTGTTGCTTCTCTCCAAAATGTTTGTGGCATTTTCTTTTCAATCATCAGTGTTCTAGCACAATCCATAATATATATGTTTCTTCTCTCATCTATTCCATTTTGTTGTGGAGTTCTCGGTGCAGAGACTTGTCTTTTAATACCATGATCATTGCAGAATAAGTTGAACTCATCAGATGTGAACTCTCCTCTATCTAATCTAAGACATTTTAGTTGTCTTCCTATTTCATTTTCCACTCTTGCCTTGTACCATTTAAACATTTGAAAAGCTTCTGATTTTTCTTTTAAAACCATTACCGATATCATCCTTGAGTAATCATCCACAAATAATATGAAATATTTATCACCATAATAACTTTTAACTTTCATAGGACCATAAAGATCAGTGTGCACAAGATCTAAAATTCCCTTAGAAGTGTAAGACTTACTTGTAAATCTTGATCTTGTCATCTTACCCATCTAGCATCCTCAGCACATAGCATTCTCAAGTTTTTCCAAACTCGGTAGACCTCTTACTCGGTGCTTCTTGCTTATTTTGATCAGATTATCAAAATTTACATGACAAAACCTTTTATGCCATAACCAGGTATCATCTATCTTTGCATAGAAACATTTATTTTGAGTTGAGTCAAAGTGAAATGTATTACCTTTTGTTTGTGTCCGGGTAGCAGCTAACTTTCTATGCTTGTCATGAACTTTGACAATTCCTTTCTGAAATTCTATTCGGTAACCTGTATTGTTTAGCTATGCTACACTCAACAAATTGTATTTCAAACCTTCAACCCAATAAACATCATTGCATCTTGCATTGTCAAGAAGTGTTATAGATCCTTTGCCTCTCACCGGACATGGTGCATCATTACCAAATCTTACATAGCCTCCATCATAATCTTCTAACATAAAAAACTTGTGTTTATCTCTTGTCATATGATGTGAGCATCCACTATCTATGATCCAAGAATCATTAGTATTTATGTGAGATATTAGGGCTTTTTCTTCATATCTTTCTTCATCTGATCCATCTTTGATAGCCACATAAACTACTTCCTCTGTATCAGTTTCATCTGATTTATCATCATTGGATTTCTCATCAGCTATTAAGCATGTCTTTCTATCTCTTCTTCTGAAGTCTCGGTGTCCTCTATAATGATTATCTTTCTATCTGTCATCTCAGTAATCTCTCTTTTCAATAGAATCTTTGTCAGGACAGTTAGAAGCCATATGTCCTATTTTATCACAATTGAAACATTTCAAAGGTAGTTTTCCTTTATACTTACCCCTGCCTCTCGGTAACCTTCTGGCTAATAGTGCTTCAAAATCTTCTTGCTTTCTGATTTCCTCATATAGTTTGTGTACTTCTTCCATGTTCTTATGCAATCTTTCACTTGCTCCATTGTGATCTCCTTCAGAGAACTTAAACTTTCTTTCATTGTAATAATTAGATTCATCAAGATAAAAAGAACTAAATGCAGATTCAACTTTATTTACCGAAGATCCACTATTATCAAAGTTACTTAACTCAAATGCATGTATCTTACCAATAGTAGCATCTAAAGAAACTGGCATATTAGGTACAGACCTCAATTCATTGATTGCAGAGACTCTGATTGCATAAGCCGGTAGAAGGGTTCTTAACAACTTACTTGTTATATCCTTTTCTTCAATAGATCCACCTGCTCCTTTGATTTGATTGACAATCTCCTTTAGTCTTGTACTATACTGGGTTATGTTCTCACCTTCATTCATCCTCATAGATTCAAGTTGTCCTCTTAGAATATCTACTATTTCTCTTTGAACATGTTCATCACCGCCATATACAGGTATGAGCTTGTCCCACATTGCCTTTGCATCATTGCAGCCTTCTAGATCATTAAACTCTGAATCGGTCAATGCAGATGTTATTTCAATCATTGCTTGAATATGTTCTTGCTTTGCCTTTAACTCTTCCATTGTCAATGGATAGGTGCTCGATGTGATGAAATCATTCTCTAGATAATATACAGCATATTCTCCAACTCCTGAAAGGTGCAGCTTCATCCTTTTCTTCCATGTAGAGAAACTTGACTTGTTCAACTTCGGTGCATCCCTCTTATACATCTTTGGATCTTTGCCTCTAGTACCTTTAAAATTTTCTTCCAAAGTCCAAAGCTTTGATACCAATTGATAGTTCTGATACTTAATGTAAGTACAAATCCAATAGCCAACAAGATGAGAGGGGGAGGGGTGAATCATACAAACTTAATCTTCCCTAAAAACATCAGATTCAACCTTGGTAACATATACTTCAGTAAAATAACCAAAGCTGCTAAACCTGCAAACTCAAAAGAATATAAACATCATAAACCTCATAATAGCAGATTTAACATGGAAACCCAAATAGGGAAAAACCACTGTGGGATTTCGGACCCACTAAGAAGTATACTCTTCTAGAGTATGCTCGGTTAAAAGCAAATCCTGTTAAAGATTACAAACATATTGCTAGATGTGACCCGGTTAAGGGATTTCCCTCAGTTCTGTTAGGATCTTCACCTTGTTAGAAGTGACCTTGTTAAAGGATTTCAAACACAATCAGAATGTCACCTTGCTAGAGGGTTTTACAAATAAGACTATTAAGTCCACTCGGTTAAGAGATTTTCTATCACTTTCACAAAATAATATTAATAAAAATCTATCTGCGACTTCACATCTAAAATGCTAAAGTAGATTCTTATTTGCTCAATACAATCTAGACATAGAACTAATCTTGTCCATCTGCTAGGCTTCTATACTCTGTTATTCAAATAGGTCTTCAAGCTTCTATGCTCGGTAATCACTATGTAGCATCCCTGTGCATACACTTGCCCGCATTCATTGTTTATCAATAGTTCCCTATTTATAAACAATTAGCTAGTCGCTTAATCTCGTTGATCACATTTCCCATGATCAATCATAGCCATCAGATCTTCAAACTTGTCCAGGTTCAATGTATCTTTCGATCTGAAAAATGTTTTACCCCACCTAGGAGCTTGCATCCATTTCTTGGAACTTGTGCTAGGGTAATGTGGTTCAATCTACATTGTAGATCTTCATGCTGATTTTGCTTTGCCATAGATTCATTAACCAACTTCATTCATGGCATACCAATCATTTAATCAGTTCTAGCTCATCAGCTTCCTTCATTAAATAACGCATGTAAACATTTAATGCATTCTGTTACAGCTCAGTTATAACTCGGTTAAAACTTGGTAAATACTAAGCTTCACTCGGTAGACATTCTGCCTTCATTAACCGATAGCGATAACCTTAGGGTTTACCGACTAGGTTCCTTAGGGTTTACCAACTAGGTTCTTTGCTCGGTAACATAGTATAGTATTAACCTTACAATTAGCAACATATGTATGATGTCCAAACAATCTAAACATCATGATCTCATCATTGTCTGACTAGGTAATAGTTGCCCATTGAATACCTTATTCATCCCCTTATTCATCATATTATTTGTGTCTTTTGCCAACATATTTATACTCTTCAAATCATACTTCTCAAGATATGGTAACAACATACTGAATTAGAAAATCAATTTCTTGACATCAATGACAAAATAATAATATTAAGATAGTAAATCATCCTTAATCAGTTATATCCATAATCATCAACAACCTTCTTAATATCCTTATTGAAATGCCAACAATCTCCCATTGTCTATTATAATGCCAAATGCCAACACATCAATGATTTATTTTTCAAGTTTTATAGCTTCCTCCCATTTATCCAAAAGAATAGTGTAAAAAACATTTGAGATATTGTTTTCCAGTTCATGTGGATATCTACTGTAATGACACAAATGAGTGATTATCTGTTGAATGACTTGCTCTTTCTCATTTTCAATGAAGGAATCAAAATGCTCTTTGACATTGTCAAACCTATTCGTCCCTAGTGTCTTCATTGTTCTTTCAAAATGGCTTTCAGGCTTGTAAGATGCTATATCAATAGGCACATTTGCCTTTGGCACTTCCCTAACTATTTTTTCTACTCTACCAGTAGCCTTCATCTTCTTAGGTTATTCTTTAGTATCTGAACCTTCAAATTCTGGTGGGAGAATAATTTTTCGATTCTTCTTCTTTGGTGCATTATCCTTCTTTGTATATACTTTAGGTGTCGGTTCCATTTTGGTTAGGACACTCTGAGTCACCCTTGTAGTCTTTATCACTAGAGGTGAGTCATTTTTCTTTTTCTTTCCTTTCACATTAGTAACAGGAGCAGTACTGGTTTCTGCTGGTGCAACTTGGACTGCCACAATGTCCAATTTTGCCTTCTTTTTGTCTTTAGGTGATTCTAATAGGACATTAGCATAACCAACTAGTAGATCATATTTCACCTCATAACTCATGTCTTCCATCTCTTCTTCTGTAGGCTTAATTGCTTGCATCAAGCAAAAGTCAGTGGTAATAGTAAAGATTATGTCCTTTGCAAAGTGCCTTACCACATCTTCTAGTAATCTCATTCTCATGCTCATATTTTTATTAAATTCATTAAAATACTTATTCATGGCTGTAGGGAAATTATCTTTTACAACCTTAATGTTGTTCTTGGTTTGTGCAGTGACATGTAGGTCTTTTGACCATTCAATGTCTCCAATTCCTGGTAGAAAGTTTTGGAAATAGAAGAATAATCCAACTAATAGCTGGCCATATTTGAACTTTTGACTATTGTCCTTTATAATAGATTGCAAATTTTGAAATAATTGTCTTCTGATAGCTTCACGGAGATCATAATTTGCATTATCAACAATCACTCTGTGAGTTGTATGAATTGTTGCGGATGGAACACTATTAAATCTACTAGAGTAAAATACGCGGTAGCGTATCGCCATTGCTGCTAGTTTCACTATAGGGTCTTTAATATTGTTAATATAAAAGGCATGCTTATCAGAAGTAGAATCAGTTAAAGAGAATACCGATCTTTTGAAATTCATCTAAATGGCTTCCTTAGTTATTGTGTGAGTTCCTTCTAAATACATGTTCTCTCCATGAACTTGACTCAAAATGATTCTGATATGTTCATCCTCAAAATCTTCATGAAAGTAAGCGACATTATGAAAACCCTTTTTGAAAACCCTAGCATACTTTGTTTCAATCTTTCTATTCTCATCACAAAGTGATTTCAATTGTGTATAAATGTATAGAGATCCTAGATCTTCTATCTTGCAGTCAATATAACTAGATAAATCACCTTTGACCAAAAATCCACTTGGAACTTGTGACAATGCATTATATGACACAATTTGTTCAGTAATTATAGCTTCCATAGGCTCAGAAGTAATCATTAACCTCTCTATAGTCTTTGAAGTTGATGTCATTGCAGATGAATAAGATTCAAAGTAGAATGTTCAAAGAAATACCTTGTTTCGCACACGTTGCCCTATTTACTGATTGAAATACCCAAGTCCACACCAGTTCGACTTTCTGCAACCTTGAATTCAACTTGATTATACATATCATAAAGCAATTCGACAATTGACAGCAAATGATCTTTCTCAGCTCAGTAAGCACTCCAAATTTCTTTCTTGAATGCATTAGGGTAAAAATGACAAAGTAAAAACTTGCTTTTATCCTTTTTACCTACTGCATTAAATGCTCACCTGTTAAAGTTACAAACCCTAATTTCACCACTTAAGGAGAAAACTGGTTGATAACATATTGACAAAAAGTTACCAAAATTTCATGCTTCACAATTCTTTTACCGCTCATTTTTCTCAAGGGGTCTGGAGATAATTTGATCATTAAGCTCCCCTTAGCCATATTAAAAAAGGTTTAAGTCACCAATGCAGGGCTCTCTTCACTGGGTGAAGGAACAATTTCTTCTCCAGGTGAGTCATCACTTTTCTTCTTCCAAATCCAATTCATTTCCTCTCTTGTTTCTTCAATATTAACTTTCTGCTTTCCTTTCTGATCCTTAAAAGAATTGACTGGTTTGCTATTTTTGGATCTACAAAATTTTGCTAAGTGCCCCAGTTTGTTACACTGATAACAGGCCATACCAAATGATCTCCAAGGTCTTGCATTTCCTGTTCCTATTCTTTTTCTGTATTTCATAGCCATATGACCAAAGTTATTATAGATGGTGCAAATAACATTTGTTACCTTTTCCATTTCAAAAGGACTAAACTGGTTGTCATAGGGTCTTTGCCAGTTCAAGTTTACCCGATTGTAAAAATTCCTCATCCGGTCACCATTTGGTCTTGGATGCATGTGCGGTATAGGATTGTTTTCTCCATATCTGCACTTAATAGATCTATGTCTATACATTCCACATGTGAAGAAATGACCTTCAAATTTCTTGGACACATACCTATCATTAGTATTGTAACTTGCATTTCCATTAGGTTTGTCTCTACAAACATTTATAGTGTGACCAGGTTTATGGCAAACAAAACAAACAGGTTTAAAGACCTTCTTACCGGTAGGTTTATTGATCTTAGGAGCAGATTTGTTCTTAGGAATGTTGCTCTTTGTACCAGAGGATTCACCTTTTTCAGATGTGTGAAAACCAAGTCCAGAGATATCACCCTTCATCCTTTGTGATTGAATTTGTTCTTCCACCATGGTAGAAATTTTGTTGAACTTCTCCAATTTCCATTAGCTTCAGTAAGTTGTTTGGTGAGATCTTTATTATGCTTTGACAGGTTCTCTCTCAGAGATGATCCAAGTTCAAGATCTAGCTGCAGGTTATCCTTTTCTTCTCTTTCAACAACCAAATGCTCATGTATAGTGACATTTTCTTGCTTGATCTTGGCAATCTCTTCATCTCTTTCCTTGATAAGATCTTCAGCAACTATTCTGGCTTCTAGTTCCTGACTCATGCAGATAGTGAGACCTTCTATCTCTCTCCTTGTTAGGTCCTAGAGACAACTTAGAGGGGGGGGGGGGGGGTGAATCGGTTGTCTAATAAATTCAACCAAAATTAACTTAACCAAAACTTAATGCCTAATACCAGTAAACCAAACTTTATGTCGGTAGACAGTTTTATCAGTTAATTGTAGTACCGATAAAGATTAATGCATGAAATAGAAAGACAACAACATCCATAACACATAACACAAATATTTGTATGTGGAAACCCTGTAAGGGGGAAAACCACGGTGGGAAGCCTTACCCATAATCAAATGATACTACTGCAGATAGTATGTGTGTACAATATGGATTCTGCACATGCAGAAAGGCCAGCTGCCTAGAGCTCACTGCTCAATCACAAAATGAGAGTCACACTGACTACAATTGGATGGTTAAATCCAATGATAATGTATTGCATAAAATAGCATCTTCATATGCTAGATTCAGTACTGGTTTAGTTCTGATTGCCTTCACAAAAACCTTCCTTCAACCTTCAAATGATGTCTGTTTGTATAGCTCTGCTTATTTTTGCATATACCTTATTATAATTCCTTTTTCCAATCGCATATCAATCTCACAAATGAGATCTTACATTTATACCATAACCTAAGACCAATTGAATAGGTCAGCTCACTAAAAGATATTAAAATAAAATCAATTATAAATAAATCAATATCCAATGCATGATGTTGGCTCAATGCATTTACAATAATAATAAATCATCTCCATAACGTGTCATGCTGATCTAGAATAGATATGCCTGTCAGTGCATATCCTGGACCTATTTGCTAGTAACAACAAATATGAAAACCCAAATAAACAAATAACCAAATCGCCAAAACCAAGTGATCGAATAATGTCTTCAACATAACCAAGTAGTCTCCAAGTCATTCCAAGTGCTGGTGAACAATATAATCTGTCGGTGAACCAAATACCGGTGACTGTGCATAAGTCTCTGACTTGCCGGTGAATATAACCAAAGATCTCTAAGTGCTAATAAGTGTTGACAAGTGATGACAGGTGTTGACATCAATGACAAAACCTTATCAACATATCCAAAATACCAACAATCTCCCCCTTTGGCATTGATGGCAACACAAGATGGAAAAACCATCAAAGTGCCAAAATAGAAATGCCAAAAACCAAAAACCAACAATCTCCCAAAGAGATCATTAACCAGAAATGAAAATACAGATACAGAGAGTAATCAATCTCTCCAACAATCTCTCCCCAAGGGATAATGTGTTTTTCCATATCAATCTCTCCCCCTTTGACATCAAATGCCAAAGCATTACAAAAACCAATTCCAAATACAAAATACCAACTCATTCAATATACCAAGTACTCCCCCTGAGAAGTAGCTCTCCTCATCAAAGCTGGAAAAAGATTTCTCTGTTAATTCTGTTGATTGATGGCAAACATCAACTGTCTAAGTCTCTACTGGTGGGGGTAGGACTCCAAGTTTCTCTCTGAGATATTCAAAAGTCTCCTTAGGGAGAGGCTTTGTAAAAATATCTATAATCTGCTCTTTAGTATTCACATAAACCAATTTCACTTCTTTTTCTTCAACATTCTCTTTTAGAAGATTGAATTAGATAGAAACATGTTTAGTTTTAGATTGAAATACTAGGTTCTTTGATATATCAATTGCTACCATATTATTATAGTAAATAGTTATAGGTTCCTTGCATTTTACCTTTATGTCCTTCAACATTTGTTTGATCCATAATACCTGTGTATAGTTAGTTGATGCTGCAACATATTCTGATTCTATTGTTGATAGACTTGTACAACTATGTTTCTTTCTCAACCATGAAATTAGTCTGCTACCAAGAAAAAATGCTCTGTCGGTGGTGCTTTTTTTGTCATCCACATCTCCTGCCCAATTAGCATCTATGTATGCACATAAATCAAAATTGTCATCTTTAGGATACCATAAACCAAGATTTGTAGTGCCTTGTAGGTACTGGAAAATCCTTTTCACTATTGATTCATGATTTTCTTTAGGATTACTCTGAAATCTTGAAACAATATATATTGTATTCATAATATCAGGTCTTGTTTGTGTCAAATATAGTAAACCTACTATCATAGATTTGTATCTAGTTAGATTAACAAGTGTTGATTCATCCTTCAAAGATAATTTATCAGTTGTAGTCATAGGTGTGCTTACTAGTTTACAGTTTTCCATGCCAAATTTCTTTACTAATTCCTTCAAGTACTTAGATTGACATAGGAGTATACCTTTATCAGTCTGTGAAATATGCAATCCTAAAAATAATTTTATCTCTCCAATCATAGACATTTCAAATTCTTGCTGCATTTTGTTAGAAAAGTCTTTACACAATCCATCTTCTCCTCTAAAGATTATATCATCAACAAAAACTTCAATAACCAAGATGTCATCATTAGTCACTTTGTAGTATAGATTGTTGTCAGCATTACCTTTAGTGTATCCAAGCTTCAAAAGATATTTGTCCAATCTAGCATACTAAGCTCTAGGAGCTTGTTTCAACCCATATAAAGCTTTCCTTAACCTACAAACCATATATTTGTTATCTGTCAAAGAAAATCCATCATGTTGTTCAATATAAACTTCTTCTTCAAGATCTCCATTCATAAATGCACATTTAACATCCATTTGATATACTTTGTAGTTCTTGTGTGCTGCAAAAGCCAATAAAAGTCTGACTACCTCAATTCTAGCTATCGGTGCAAAGGTTTCATTGTAATCAATTCCTTCTTTCTGTGAATATCCCTTACACACTAATCTTGCTTTGTTTCTGATTACTTTACCATCTTTGTTAAGTTTATTTCTGAAAATCCATTTAGTTCCAATTACATTTTTGTCTCTAGGCCAAGGAACTAATGACCAAGTGTTATTCCTTTCAATTTGTTCCAATTAATCTTCCATAGCTTTAATCCAATATTTATCTTCAGATGCCTCATTAATTGATGTAGTTTCAATTTGAGAAATAAGACATAGCTCTTCATTTGCCAATATTCCTCTAGTCATAACTCCTTGAAATTTGTTTCCAATTATCTGATCTTCAGAATGATTCAGTCTAACATACCAGGGTGTTTTTATTTGCTGTTGTTCTTCAGTAACTATTGAATCTCTAGATGATTCTGGTGTAACTGGATCACGATTCTGTACTAGTGTATTCATAGTAGGTTCATTTGTGATTATCTCTATTGCCAGTTTAGAGTCTGTGTACCTTGAATTTCCTCTAAACTGTTCATCAATCTTCACATTTGCACTCTCAACAATTTTCTGCAATCTCTTGTTAAAACATCTATATGCCTTGCTCTTAGATGAATAACCAAGAAATATTCCTTCATCACTTCTAGGATCAAATTTGCCAATATACTCATCTCTTCTAATATATCATTCACTTCCAAATATTCTAAAATATTTAAGAGTAGGAGTATTACCAAACCATAGTTCATGAGGGGTCTTACCAGTTTCACCTCTAATGTGAACTTTGTTGAATGTATAAATTGTTGTATTGACCACTTCTCTCTAGTATATATGAGGTATATTTTCTTCTGATATCATACTTCTGACTACATCCAAGATAGTTCTATTTTTTCTTTCCACAACTCCATTCTGCTGGGGTGTCCAGGGTGCTGATAACTGTCTTCTGATCCCATTCACCTCACAAAATGTATTAAATTCCTTAGATGTTAATTCTCCTCCTTGATCTGATCTCAAACATTTGATTTTCTTGCTAGTTTCATTTTCTACCATCACCTTGAATAGTTTGAATTTCCCAAATGCTTCAGATTTCTCCCTAAGAAAAGTAATCCAACACATTCTAGAATAGTCATCAATGATTAGCATAAAATACCTATCTCCTTGTATACTTTTAGTTCTTGCTGGACCACATAAATCAGTATGAATTCAATCAAGAACATTGTTAGAATTCTCCGGATACTCTTGAAAGTTTCTCTAACTTGCTTTCCAAATTGACATTCCTTACATACCGGATTGTGAGGTTTAACAATCTTAGGTAAATCTCTTACCGCCATAGTAGTACTGATTTTCACAATGCAATCAAAATTTATATGACAAAGTCTCTTATGACATAACCAACTTTCATCAATATGTGCAATCAAACATGCTTTCTCATTGTTGTTCAAATGAAAGATATTACCTCTAGTTTGATTATCGGTTGCAATTTCCAAACCAGTTCTGTTTAAGATTTTGCATTTACCATTCTTGAATTGTAACTGAAATCCTTTCTCAACTAATTGACAAACACTCAAAATATTATGCTTCAAACCTTCAACATAGTAAACATTATTAGTATTGTGCTTACCATAAAAATATATAGTGCCTTTTCCTTTGATTAAACAAGCTTTATCATCTCCAAATCTTAGTTGACCTCCATTGTATTCCTGAAAGGTTAAGAATTTACTCTTATCACCAGTCATGTGATGTGAACATCTTGAATCAATAATCCATTCATCCTTATCTTCAAATTTAGCTGTGAGGGCCCGCTCTACCGGTTGCATAGTAGGATGTCGGTTGATCTTCTGTTATAGGAACAAAATCCCATCCATTGTCTGTCAGATCTTCATCAGAATATCAGTAACTCCTTCATCAACATAATAACAAGATTTGTCTCTATTCTTTTTAAACTTGTATTTCTGATAATTAGGGTTAGGCTTATATGTTCTTTTAGCTTCTTCTCTTAATCTTTCATGTCTATCAAGACATCTAGAAGCCATATGACCAATCTTATTATAGTTAAAATATTTAAAGGGTGCTTTACCTTCATACTTACTTCCAATTGGACCTTTAGGCATTTTCCTTGCAAATAGTGCTTCAAGTTCTTCATTTTATCTCCTGCTTTCTTTAAGTTCTCTTGCATAGAAGGCTTTCCAATCAGACTTATTAGATGATGATGATGCTGTAGATGATGATGATGCCTTGAAAGCTAGATCTGTCTTGATAGTAGTAACATGACCAAATTCCTCAAATTCAAAAGCTGAAAGTTTTCCAACCAAAGTGTCTCTACATACTGATGCATTAGGCATTGTTCTTAATTCATTTATAGCAGTAACTTTCATTTTATATGCTGGTGGCAAAGCTCTTAAAACTTTAGAAACAATCTCAGCTTCATTTAAGGTTCCTCCACAACATTGTATACCTAAAACAATTTCATTTACTATTTCCATAAAAGCATAAATTCTTTCTTCTTCTTCCATTTTCAGACTTTCATACCTAACCCAAAAGCATTCAAGTTTTGCAATTTTGACTATGGAATCTCCTCCATTCAATGTTTCCAGTTTTTCCCAAATAGCTTTAGCAGTAGATCTGTCTGATAATCCCATGACTTGCTGATCTGATAATGCACTCAAGAGTGCTTCTCTTGCTTTGCAATCATTTTCTTCATCTTTAGCCAAGGTAGGTTGATTAGGTTGACCTTGAGTAGGAGCAGTATAGCCATTCTTTGTAACATCCCATATGTCCTTTCCAATGCAATTCAGATGTGTCTCAATCCTGATCTTCCATATGGCATAATTAGTTCCATCAAGTTTTAGATTGCCCTTCCTGAAATAGTTAGAAGACATTGGATCTCCTCAAGTTGTTGAACTTCTACAAAAAGAGGACTAGGCTCTGATACCAATTGTTAGGTCATGGAGACAACTAAGAAGGGGGGGGGGTGAATCAGTTGTCTAATAAATTCAACCAAAATTAACTTAACAAAAACTTAATGCTTAATACTAGTAAACCAAACTTTATGCCGGTAGACAATTTTATCAGTTAATTGCAGTACCGGTAAAGATTAATGCATGAAACAGAAAGAGAACAACATCCATAACACATAACATAAATATTTGTACATGGAAACCCTGTAAGGGGGAAAACCACGGTGGGAAGCCTTTCCCACAATCAAATGATACTACTGTAGATAGTATGTCTTAGGCCCCAGAGACAACTGAGAGGGGGGGTGAATTAGTTGTCTAATAAATTCAAACCAAAAACTATTTAACCAACTTAATGCTTAATACCGGTAAACTAGTTAAGTATGCCGATAGATAGTGTTAACAGTAAATTGCTATACCGGTAAGGATTAATGCATGAAACATAAACATAAAGTCATCCACAACACATAACACCAATATATGTACGTGGAAACCCTATAAGGGGAAAAACCACGATGGGTGTTGGGACTCATTAAAATTGAGTCAAGTTTAGAGGCCCATTTAAAAAAATTTCTTTGCATTTCCAAATAAGTCAGTTTGAATGGCCTAGTTAGCAAGGGGGTAAAATGGAGCCAGTTGATCTTCAGAGGGTAAGGCTCAGGATTCATGTCCTACACCTTTCATTTGGCCTATACAGTGATGTGCGAATTTCAGAATTCAGTTCGGATAAGTTTACTAGGTACCCATTCCGAGGGGTGGGTTGAAAGTGCATTTTAGGCACAAATGCAGTTTTATTGAGTAGCCTAATTTGAGCAATTATATATTTTGTCCTGTTGATTTTCATGAATAAATTAAAAATGGATTCAATTCTATGCATAAATGTGAGTCAACCTGCAAAATTTCAAGTCTTGACGAATCCATTTGCTCAGTTTTTGAAGCCAAATCCATTTGCAGTTTGTGTGGTTTGACTAGTCCCTGTTTCAACAGCTAGTCGGAGCCATGTTTTGCATAAGTGTAAAAATTGCCTCAGTAAGTTCTATGACATAATTTTCCTTCTAGGTTAATTTTGGTATAAATGATGAGCTACGTTTCTAATTTCAGGCCTCTGTCAATCCGTTTGATCGGTTTTCAAAAGGGTTCATTTAGCCATCGTTTTGAGTTATCCGTACTTTTAGTGCTATATCACTTGAAGTAGCTATTTTCATGAGCACGCCATTTGCATCCAGTTAGCCTTTTGGTCAAACTGAGAATTCAAAGATTTAGTATGTACTCCAAGGTACCTGTGCTTCAAATTTGAGCATCTACGGAGGTCGTTTGATATTTTTGAGAAAGGCATCATGTGTTGCCAGAACATTGACTTCATCAGGTCCACAGTGTTGACAAAGCCAGTTGGTCATTTTTGCTGATTAATATCTCTTCGCTCGAGACTAATCTTGAGAAACCGTTTGGTAGAATTCATCCTTGTATCTCAGAGTACACGCCTGTTAGATGGCAAGATCCAGAAAGGTGTTTTGATAGGATTAAAAATTACGTCTTCGCGATTAAATGTGAAAATGTGGTGTAATCGCCTGAGGGTTGCTAATTTCAGTTTGATGATCCGAAAATGATGCCGATCATTTCCAGAGGTTCGTGAGTCACTTCAGAGGTCAGTTGTATGAAAACAAAAAAAAATTTAGTCGGACCCACTTTGGGGCCCGACTTGGCTCATGCTTGCGGATTGATTTTTGTTGGCAAATTGGTTTATTATGAGATGTTTTCATTTCATTATATGGGCATATAGCTGAAGTGCTAATGTGTAAGCTTTTTTTTAGTTGGAGGACCAAAGCTAAGTATTTCTTATAATGCACTTGGCAGCCATGGAGTGGAGTATGGTAAAGTTTTTTAAACTTCAATAACATGCATATTGGCAGTGTGTGACAATGAATAAGATTATTCTAACCTTCAAGAAAATGAAATGTAGCAGAAAATTAGCAAAACAAATGAAACAAACTGCTGATACTTAATCTTCCTTCACATGCTATGGTTGAACAACAGACCATTAAAAGTTTAAAACAAATATAAATCCCCTTGAGGCATTGAAAGAAGCTGTTAAGTTTTTAAAACAAATGCAATTCATGAGCATTCAGCACAACACATTGAATTAGAGTGGTATTTGGAAGGAGAAGCAGAGAATTTTTTAAAAAAATCAAGTGCAGATTGAAGCATTAAAATGCATCAAATTATAAACTTTTAATGCAAATGCTGGTAGGTGTAATTCCAGATTTGCAAGGCAGCCATTTTTCCCTTTCTGCGTGGAGTTTGGAGTGCTTATGAAACTCCAAATAAAAGCTTTTGGCAAGCATTAATGCTCATCCAACATCCTCCTTAGACCATGTCTTGGCTGGAGAAGCACATGGAACATGAAAGGTAAATTCAAGCTAATACAATTTGCAGTCAATTTCCTCCTGCGTGGTTATTAGGAAGCCATATCAAAACCATCAAGCAAAAGCTTTGGCTGTGCAAGGTCATGTGGGAGGATTGTAGATTGCAGTAGGTGCAAATTGGAAGTCCTGCATGGTGGAAGGAGTTTGAAGAGGCAATTTGAAACATTGATTAGCAAATACCTTTGGCTAGTGTAAGGCCCAGACTCTACAACCTTTCCCAACATTATCCCATGCGTGACATGTTGAAGATGCTTAAGAAACTTTTAAGCAAGTGCAAGCAGTAGTCCTCCCTTATCTTCTACGTGGTTTTGTGGCCAATGTTCAGCAACAGTAAACTATCAAACTAGTGAAACAATACTCCTCCTCTACGTGGTTTTCTTTTTGAACAACATAGTCTTTCAAGCAAATGCATTGGCAGATGGCAAATCCCAGTGAAAACCCCTATGCAGAGCATGATGGAGAAAGGGGCAATTAAAATTTTCAAAAAATAAAGTTAGCAAATGTAAAACCAACATTCCATAATTTTTGCCAGCAACCTCTCCCTGCTATGGCATGTTTTTCTTTGTGTGGAAATGGAGTTTGGGAGGCATTAAAATTGAATCAAATTTCATCTGGCAGGTGTAGTTCATTTGGTCTTCTCTCTTCCTGCATGGCGATGGGCATTAAAACTTCCAAGCAGATGCAAAGGTGCAATTAAAGGTTTCAGAAAAGCTTTCAAATGCACGGTGTCAGGCAAAACACAATATCCCACATTAGCTGGGCGATGTTATTTTTTGGTATTTAAAAGTAAAACCCCACACAAATATAATGTCAAAGCCATAAAAGGCTTTTGATGGATGGTGCCCATGGGTGCCCAAGTGGACCCCATGCATGTGGGCATGCTTCCCGAGGTGACCTAGGTGGTGAATGAGCGGTGATCAGGTGGACCCCACGTAGGCATGCTTCCCAAGGCAAACAAGTGAATTTTGCAGAGAAGGGTTGGCTTAACCAGTGAGCAGGTCTGAGATGATTCGACGAAGCGCATTGATTCGTAGGCCGAAGATGCATAAATGTTAGAGGCTGCAAAATGGCAAAATGGTTTGGCGAAAATGCAGCAGTGGTAAAGATCGAGCAAGTTCGGATTGATCTGACGGTCTGTGCGATTTCGGAGCTTGAAGACGCTCACTCGTTAGAGGCCATGAAATGGCGAAAGGCAAAAAGCAAAATGGCAAAGTCTAGGTGGCGATGACATGGCAGGTATAGTTAGATGTCCAGTAGGTAGGTCCCATCCCGATAGCAATGATGTGGCACAAAGGTGGCTCCTAGGTGGCGATGATGTGGCGGCCAAGTGGTAGTGACAAAGCGGATGACATAGCAGTGATGAGGTGTCATCCCAGGTGGCATCCAGTCAACCCCATCGACCAATCAGAGGCTACCACATGGCAAAGTGTCAGGGCCAAAAGGGAGGCAAAAATCAAAATTAAAATCAGTTAAATATATAGTTTTGACTATAGAGAAAATTCAAAAATTTAAATGATTGTGTACATTTGAAGGATTAATTTGCCCAGGGCTTTATTTTTGGCCAAAGTAGGAAGTATTATATGTTTCCGGAAAGCTCTTAGAGTGAGGAATCCAATTATGTAGTCAATTTTGAAAAAGATCAGATATTATGGGAGTAGTTTTGACAGGAATGAAATTCAGTTAGAGAGGAGACACTTGGCAATTTCAGTTGCAGATTTGATTTTCTTCCTTCTCCTTCTTATTCCCAATTCTTCTCATTTTGTAAGGGTTCTAGAATTTTGTGAGAATGGCTCCAGTTTTCATGGCTTCCAATTTTGAGTATTCTTGAAGATTGTACAGGGCAAGGCTTTCCTTTCAGTAATGGAGTTCAGTTCTTGCTATAGGTGTTCTTAGTTGCAAGTTCGTGTATGTAAGGCATGCACAAATTCATACAGAATTTGTCTCTGAAATGTAATCTCATTTTATTCAAATCTGATTCTTAAGGAGGATCAAGTTGGTCATGAGCAGCTGTGTTTGTGAGTGTAGTGTTGGTTTGTGGGTAATCTTCAAGGAAGATTTTAAACTTTGTGAGCAAACATTAGTAAAACAAGGTTTATGTTTCTAGATCTGATATTTTTTGTGAATGAGCTGAGTAATGTATTTATGCAAGGCATTAAATGCAAGAATACTTAAGAATTAAGATGGATCTGTAGTAAGTTCTCATCTATAGTTTGATTTGTGACTCTGTACTCCTTGGATAAGGCACTGATCTTGCAATTAAAGGGGTTCTCAAACCAATTTAAAATCCAATCAGAATACCTTTATTTTGTGTTATGTTTTGGAATGTTTCATCTATCTCATGCTCAAGCATAGTTGAGTTTTATATTTAGATCTAGCCCATCTGCAATAAACTACTTGTTTTGGAGCCCTAGTGAGATCCATCTGTTTATGTTGATGTTGTCATAGGTGTGTAATAGGTTTAATTCTAAGCATCAAAGGTATACTCACCTAGGTTTTGCAAAGCCTGAAGAGTAGAAGGATTCATATCCTTGTCATGTTGTCCAAGCCCTAAGGTTCTTCATAGATTGAATTGGCTACTTCATAGATCAATTGCAGGTGTTCTTGGGTTATCACTTTTGGTGAACAACAAAAATGGCGACTCTGCTGGAGAGTTAATAGATTTGATTGTTTGATTGATGAGGTCAGAAGTTGAATGTATCCTTTGTTCTATCAATTTCATATGCAGCCAGTCTATCCATTGTGTATGCACAAAGTGTTGAAAGTGGGTTTATGAGTCAGAAAGTGTTCCTTGTTCTGGATCTGCGGAATGATATGTGTTTCATATCATATTTTATGAAGGAGTAACAGTGAATTTATGTTGTTGAGTTGTAAGAAGTTCTTGCAGCTGTGTGTAAATTTTTCCCCAATTCCTTATTGGGTGGCGACTCTGTGGTTCATACTAGTGTTAAATAGCTTGGAAGAGTGTTTATTGCAGCGAGATTGAAGGATTAAAGGGAATTAAATTTTTGATTGAATGGTATCCTGCTGTTCAAAATGTCCTCTATGCAAGAGGTGGTGACTTTGAGGTAAAAGACAGTGCTGAAATGTGACGTAAATCTTCAGATCTACAAGAGTTTACAACTGCAAATCTCCAAGTATTTTCAGAGGTTTCAAATGCAAAGACATCTCTTCTGAAAATTTGAATGTGTAATGTTGTTTTCCCATTTAGTGAACAACACTAGTCTAGAGGGAAAGAAGAATCACAAAATAAATTTGCATAGCTATTCTGCTGAAATATCCAATGTTTATGATCTTCCGTAGTATGAAAATTTAGGAAAGATTTGTGTCAAGTAGTGTTATGAATAGATCAGTATGATGATATGTGCTTGAAGTCTTTTATCCAAGATTGTATAATCATTTGTGGGAGTAGGAAAAAATGAGAAGTGAAGTTTTTCAGCCTTGTGTATTTCCACATATGACCATGCCTAGTAAACCAGAACAACCATGTAATAGGAAGAGTTTCAATATGAAGTATTATGCTGCTCTAAACTTTGATGGTATTCCGAGTTACCCAAATCCCATACCCACAGAAATCAGAAAGTATTTGCCCATACTCAGTGGGAAGAAATTAGAATTAGCATGTCAACACGTGAAAAGAGTTTTAGATTTGATAGGAGAATTTGAAATTTGTTAGGAAGATATATGCATGAAATTGTTTGTTCAGTCATTGAAAGAGGATGCAAGGGATTGGTTCTCTTTTTGCTAGTGAATTCTATTACCTCATGGGAAGAATTGATTTTAGATTTCATGGATCAATTTGATGAAAAAATGAGTGATTATGATATGATGAAAGAGTTCACTTATATACAAATCAGGGAAGATGAATTAGTACCAACATTTAATATTAGGTTTTCACAAACATTGTCTAAAATTTCCAGAAAGTATAAGTTTGATGATAAAATATGTCTGGATATCTATATGAGTGCTTTTGGTAAGAAGATGGGTTTCCTATTGAGAAACAAAGAACCTAAGACTTTGTATGAAGCTTTTAACACAACTAGAGACATTGAAAATAATTTAAAATTTGGGATAGCCAAGAGATTTGTGTCTGCTATGGTTTCTTGTCAAAGCACCTTCAATGGTGAAATACCATGTGAAGTTGAGCAAATCATTCCTTGTCTAGGTGCATCAAGCTCTACTGTTCCGAATGGTTTTGTTGATGCATGTGCTTCAAATTTGAATGAGAGTCAAGATCCTCTACTGTTAATGTCGGTTGCCTCTCACAATAATGATGGAATGATTAGTGTGCAATGTTGTGATAATGTTGATACGAAGATTGATATATACAAGGGATATGTACCATTTGATTTGTATGCTGGTTATGTTGACTTTGTGACTGCAAATTATCAAGTTAATCATGCATCTCCTAAGGTTAACAATAAAGAAATAATATAATAAAGTGCCTCAATGGGACTTCAAAACCCTCATGGTCAATTCACAACATAATCATTTCTGCTATTGACATCATTAGAACCTTTAAAAAATGCCATATATCCCATATCTATTGGGAGGCCAACTATTCTGTTGATTGGGTTGCAAATGTGGCGGTTAAGAATGAGACAATTACCATGTGGATGGGTGAGAGCAGAATCCCAGAAGATGTCAGACAAATTATAAGTGATGAACGATATCGAAGTACCCCAAAGACTCTTGATTGACAGGGTAATTATGAAAAGTACGGATGTAAGCACTTCGAGTTATTTCTATAATGAGAAAATCACTCATTATAACATCAATGCCATCAAAACTTGTTTTATAATCAACCAGATCATTAAGGCCAACAACTCACATGCTTTCTAGGTATTTGTTTTAGCTATGAAAATCTCTCTGTTTTACCAGCTCTGCAATTTTCAAAATTTGACTATGAGAAGCGACACCATGGGCGGAAATAGGAGACGATATGAGCCAAGTAGTTGCAAGGAGTGGAGATAGAAGGATGAGGTGTGGGGTATTTTTTAGAAGGGTGGTCTATCGAACTTCATAGAGAGACTACACAGCCATGATGGAATGGTAACTAGCCTCTTCTGCAAAAATTGGAAGAAGGGCATGCTAAAAATGGGTGATCAAATGGTGGAAATTGATGAAGATTTAATTGCTAAAGCTATGGGTCTCAACATGGAAGGTTACAACTTCTACAGAGATAGGAAGGTCAATAGGGAAGCCATTGAAAGGTACCCAGTTACTGAGAAAGAGGAAAAAAGACTCGTAAAGTTTAGCAAAACCTATTACCTACCTAGGGATTTTGCCAAACCCTGGCAGGAAATTCTCTTTGTTTTAATGCGGTATATAACTCTAGATGGTAGGTTTACGAAAGTCTATGGGTATCATTTTGTTCTATTAAACCATTTTAGGCATAATGATAAGGTGAATTTTCCTTATTTCTTGATTTTCTCAATGAATGCCTCCCTAAAAGCCTACAAAGAGAATCCTCTGGGCGATACCGCAATGCACCGAGGTCTTATGGTCCTCATTTATGACCATTTAAAGAGCAATCAAATTAATTGGATGCAACTCTCTATGGACTCTGAGGAAGATATGTCCGATTCTGTTTTTCTAGAGGAGGAGGAATCCGACAATGACTCCTCATCTGATAATAAGGATAGCTCTGATGACTCAAAGTATGAGAGTAGTAAGAAGAGGAAATCAAGACCCTCATCTTCTAAGGGCAAAAAACTTCAAAGAAAACCCTTGATCAGCATCTCTTCGGAAGAAGAGGATTTAGATTATTCAGAGGAGAAGAACCCTAAGGGGTTGCTGAAGAAGAAAAGTAAAAACCAAGCCTAGACCCGGAAGAAGCATAAGAAAAAAGAGGAGACTGGCAAGGAACCGGAAGCTGACAAGCAAGCTAGGACCCTGGAAGCTGAGCACAGCTTGGATAAGGAGACAATGGAAGAGACTCTTAGAGCTGCTGACACTATCTTTGCCCTCCATATCCCTAAAGATGAACAGGTAACCCCTAGAAAAGCGACTCCCTCTTCTGGCCCTCCTCTCGAGGCCTCGAATGGTTTTATGAAAATGATTGAATGGCTCATTGATGGTTCCAAGAAAGCTGTGGATGAGTATAAAAAACTATGCAATAGAGTCCTAATTCTAGAGACCATTAATATTGGAGAGGGGAATACAATGGCTGACTATATCGAGGACCTGAAAAACACTATTGCTAAAGTAGAAGACATCAGAGATGCTTTTAACCCCAGGTTTGAGAAGATTGAAAAGGAGATGCTGGACAGAAAAAGCCTTGCAGAAACTAATGAAAAAACACTCTCGGATACAGTCACCAAAGTGGAAAAAATTGAGGAGTGCCTTAAGAATATTGCGGAGCAGAGCCTTAGTATTTTGAAAATCTCGGCCAATAATACTCATACCCTCATCGGTGAGCTTGATGATGACAAGGAAATCCAAGAAATTGATCTAGACACTGAAGGAATAGGGGAAGCTCAAGGCCCCATAACCCGCACCAGAGGCAAGAGGAAGGAAAAGAAAGTGAATAAGGATCTGGAAGAGCTGAAAGTTGTTGGGGCGACCTATGATGAGCTGGTGATAAAGGCAGAGGATTTGCAGTGTCTCCTCGGTTTCTTTGTTGTGTTTTGTTGTTTTGCTATTCTTTCTGTTCGCTGGTCTTTTGGCCAGTTGCTATGTATGTAGACTTTAATTCCTTTTGCTGCTCTTTTTCTTTCTATGATGTAATGGTTTTGGGTCCTTAAAACCTATTTTTTAATTAATCAGAACAATAATGAAAATTATGGTAATGATAACCATCACTCTTTACATACTGCTGATGTACTTGATGTTGCAATGCCAAGTACTGAAGGATCACCAAATGTGGCTGATTATGCAAGTGAAAATGTGCAATACAATATAAATCAAATTTTGTCTAAGTCTGATAAATCTGAAAATGAAATTGTGAATGATGTTGATGATGTGTTCAGTGCAAGTATACCCAGTGATGAATGTGTTTCAGAATGGAGTGGTGTTGATGATTGTGAGGATAATGAGTTCTATTCCTAGCACCTTGAAGGTATGCAAATGAACAATGAAGACCAATTTCAGAATGAGAACGATCTTGGCACAAGTGTTTCACTTTCTTTTGATCAACAAATGAATGCCAGTCATGTAGCTGATGATGGTTATGAGAATTCTTATTATTCATCTTGTGAAGATGAAATGGGAGGAAACCAAGTTATGTACCTCAGCTATGAATCTAAAAATGAAGGCGTTTGTGAAGATAAAAACATGTGTGAAAGTGCTGATAATGTTTTATTTTCAGATTTAAATGAACCCATATTTGAATGCTTTCAGAATTTGAGGTACCATGAAGAGAATGAAAATGATGATAGTATGCTTGAACCGGATATGGAGTTCTTTTCTTTTGATACTAATGTTCATGGTGCCGATTTTATTGATGAAAATGTTGAAGTTTTCCCTTGGGTTGAACAATTTTGTAATGCTGATGAAGTTCTGAACAACATTAACATGGGTTGTAAAAATTTACCTCATGATGAAGACAAGAGGCATGGGTTCTGTGATGATTATTTCAGACCACAAATGGAAGTGTCTCAGGTAGATGTAAGCCTAAAAGAGGAAGACTTAGCTGAGGATTTGCTTCAACCAGAGGTATGCATTCTTTTTCATGAATGGGATGTTGAGAATGCAGAGGTTTTCAGTTTGATAAGCAAGGATAGTATGAGGTGTGATCAACATGGTGAAGTATCGCATCCGGATTGTAATGTTCATGTTCCTTGTTTGCATTAGTTGATTAGTAATTCCCCTCATTCTATTGATTTAAATGATAATAAGGTATGTGCTGATGAGTATTACAATATTGAAAATGAATGTTTTACTTTTGAAGTTCAGCATGATGATGTCTTTGCAAATGCTAGAATTGGTTGGGATAGTGAAATGTATGGTATCTTGTGGGAAGGCCTCTATGGTGAATTGTCTCATGTTTTTACTTGTGTTGAAGTAGTGTGTGATTATAAAGTTCAAAATCAGACCAAAGGTAAGCACACCAGCTGTTACAGTAATGAGACAATAGAGGTTGATTATAAGAATTATGCTTAGTTGTTATTGAAAGGTGCCTTTGTTTGGATCATGGTATCAAGTGATGAGAATCAAATTTTTGACAGAGGTAAATACTGAAGATTGTTTGAGTAGTTTGTAATCAGTTGTCAGCATGTTTGTATATTTTGTATAGTTGCTTTGCTTCAGTTGTGTGGTTTTCAATAAAGTGCCCTGTTGTTTGGGTAGAATAAGGAAGCCCTGTTTTTGAGAAGAGGTGAGAAGAAATGAGAAATGATCCATTTTTGGGTGGTCTGCGTAACCAAAGATATCTGGATTCTTGTGTTGATCTTGCGATCAACCATCCCCAGTCAAAGCCATTGTTGGGACTCATTAAAATTGAGTCAATTTTAGAGGCCCATTTCAAAAAATTTCTTTGCATTTCCAAATAAGTCAGTTTGAATGGCCTAGTTAGCAAGGGGGTAAAATGGAGCCAGTTGATCTTCAAAGGGTAAGGCTCGGGATTCATGTCCTACACCTTTCATTTGGCCTATGCAGTGATGTGCAACTTTCAAAATTCAGTTGGATAAGTTTACTAGGTACCCATTTCGAGGGGTGAGCTGAAAGTGCATTTTAGGCACAAATGCAGTTTTATTGAGTAGCCTACTTTGAGAAATTATATCTTTTTCCCTATTTATTTTTATGAATAAATTCAAAATGGATTCAATTATATGCATAAATTTGAGTCAACCTACAAAATTTCAATTCTTGATGAATCCATTTGCTCAGTTTTTGAAGTCAAATCCATTTGTAGTTTGTGTGGTTTGACTAGTCCCTGTTTCGATAGCTAGTCGGAGCCCTATTTCGCATAAGTGTAAAAGTTGCCTCAGTAAGTGCTATGACATATTTTTTCTTCTGGGTTAATTTTGTTATAAATGATGAGCTATGTTTCAAATTTCAAGCCTCTGTCAATCCATTTGATCAGTTTTCAAAAGGGTTCATTTAGCCATCGTTTTCAGTTATCCATACTTTCAGTGCTATACCAGTTAAAGTAGTTGTTTTCATGAGCATGCCATTTGCATCCAGTCAGGCTTTTGGTTGAATTGAGAATTCAAAGATTTAGTATGTACTCCAAGGTACCTGTGTTTCATATTTGAGGGTCTATGGAGGTCATTTGATATTTTTGAGAAAGGCCTCATGTGTTGCCAGAACATTGACTTCATCAGGTCCGCAGTGTCGACAAAGTCAGTTGGTCATTTTCGCCGATTAATATCTCTTTGCTCAGGACTCATCTTGAGAAATCGTATGGTATAATTCATCCTTGTATCTCAGAGTACACGTTTGTCAGATGGTGAGATCCAGAAAGGTGTTTTGATAGGTTTAAAAATTACGTCTTCGCGATTAAATGCGAAAATGTGGCGTAATCGCCTGAGGGTTGCTAATTTCAGACTGATGATCCGAAAATGATGCCGATCATTTCCAGAGGTGTGTTTGTGGTCCATGAGTCACTTCAGAGGTCAGTTATATGAAAATGAATTTTTTTTAGTCGGACCCACTTTGGGGCCCGACTTGGCTCATGCTCGCAGATTGATTTTTGTTGGTAAATTGGTTTATTATGAGATGTTTTCATTTCATTATATGGGCATATAGCTGAAGTGCTAATGTGTAAGCTTTTTTTTAGTTGGAGGACCAAAGCTAAGTATTTCTTAGAATGCACTTGGCAGCCATGGAGTGGACTATGGTAAAGTTTTTAAAACTTCAATAACATGCATATTGGCAGAGTGTATGACAATGAATAAGATTATTCTAACCTTCAAGCAAATGAAATGTAGCAGAAAATTAGCAAAACAAATGAAACAAACTGCTGATACTTACTCTTCCTTCACGTGCTATGGTTGAATAGCAGACCATTAAAAGTTTAAAACAAATGTAAATCCCCCTAAGGCATTGAAAGAGGCTGTTAAGTTTTTAAAACAAATGCAATTCATGAGCATTCAGCACAACACATTGAATTGGAGTGGTATTTGGAAGGAGAAGCAGAGAATTTTTTAAAAAAATCAAGTGCAGATTGAAGCATTAAAATGTAGCAAATTATAAACTTTTAATGCAAATGCTGGCAAGTGTAATTCCATATTTGCAAGGCAACCATTTTTCCCTTTCTATGTGGAGTTTGGAGTTCTTATCAAACTCCAAATAAAAGCTTTTGGCAAGCATTAGTGCTCAGCCAACATCCTCCTTAGACCACGTCTTGGCTGGAGAAGCACATGGAATATGAAAGGTAAATTCAAGCTAATACAATTTGTAGGGGATTTCCTCCTGCGTGGTTATTGGGAGGCCATATCAAAACCATCAAGCAAAAGCTTTGGCTGTGCAAGGTCATGTGGGAGGATTGTAGATTGCAGCAGGTGCAAATTGGAAGTCCTGTGTGGTGGAAGGAGTTTGAAGAGGCAATTTGAAACATTGATTAGCAAATACCTTTGGCCAGTGTAAGGCCCAGACTCTGCAACCTTTCCCAAAATTATCCCATGCGTGACATAATGAAGATGCTTAAGAAACTTTTAAGCAAGTGCAAGCAGCAGTCCTCCCTTATCTTCTACGTGGTTTTGTTGCCAATGTTCAACAACAGTAAACTATCAAACTAGTGAAACAATACTCCTCCTCTACATGGTTTTCTTTTTGAACAACATAGTCTTTCAAGCAAATGCATTGGCAGATGGCAAATCCCAGTGAATACCCCTGTGCAGAGCATGATGGAGAAAGGGGCAATTAAAATTTTCAAAAAATAAAGTTTGCAGATGTAAAACCAACATTCCACAATTTTTGCCAACAACCTCTCCCTATTATGGCATGTTTTTCTTTGTGTGGAAATGGAGGAGTTTGGGAGGCATTAAAATTGAATCAAATTTCATCTAGCAGGTGTAGTTCATTCGACCTTCTCTCTTCCTGTGTGGTGATGGGCATTAAAACTTCCAAGCGAATGAAAAGGTGCCATTAAATGTTTCAGAAAAGCTCTCAAATGCACAGTGCCAAGCAAAACACAATATCCCACATTGGCTGGGTGATGTTATTTTTTTGTATTTAAAAGTAAAACCCCACACAAATATAATGTCAAAGCCATAAAAGAATTTTGATGGATGGTGCTCATGGGTGCCCAAGTGGACCTCACGCATGTGGGTGCACTTCTCGAGGTGACCTAGGTGGCGACTAAGCGGTGACCAGGTGGACCCCACGTAGGCACACTTCCCAAGGCAAACATGCAAGTTTTGTAGAGAAGGGTCGGCTTAACCAGTGAGCGGGTCTGAGATGATCCAACGAAGCGCATTGATTCGCAGGCCGAAGATGCACGAACATTAGAGGCCGTGAAATGGCAAAATGGTTTGGCAAAAAATGCAGCAGTGGTAAAGATTGAGCAAGTTCGGGTTGATCCAACGATCTGTGCGATTTCGAAGCTTGAAGATGCTCACCCATTAGAGGCCACGAAATGGCAAAAGGCAAAATGCAAAATGGCGAAGTCTAGGTGGCGATGATGTGGCAGGTATAGTCAGATGTCCAGAAAGTAGGTCCCGTCCTAGTGGCAATGATGTGGCATAGAGGTGGCTCCTAGGTGGCGATGACGTGCCACTGAGGTGGTGTACACGTGGTGGCCAAGTGGCAGTGACAAAGCAGATGACATGGCAGTGATGAGGTGTCATCCCAGGTGGCGTGTAGTCAACCCCATCAACCAATTAGAGGCTGCCACATGGAAAAGCGTCAGGGCCAAAAGGGAGGCAAAAATCAAAATTAAAATCAGTTAAATATATAGTTCTGACTATAGAGAAAATTCAAAAATTTAAAGGATTGTGCACATTTGAAGGATTAATTCGCCTAGGGCTTTATTTTTGGCCAAAGTAGGAAGTATTATATGTTTCTAGAAAGCTCTTAGAGTGAGGAATCCAATTATGTAGTCAATTTTGAAAAGGATCAGATATTTTGGGAGCAATTTTGATGGGAATGAAATTTAGTTAGAGAGGAGACACTTGGCAATTTCAGTTGTAGATTTGATTTTCTTCCCTCTCCTTCTTATTCCCAATTCTTCTCATTTTGGAAGGGTTCCAGAATTCTATGAGAATGGCTCCTATTTTCATGGCTTCCAATTTTGAGTATTCTTGAAGATTGTATAGGGCAGGGTTTTCCTTTCAGTAATGGAGTTCAGTTCTTGCTATAGGTGTTCTTAGTTGCAGGTTCTTGTGTAAGTAAGGCATGCACAAATTCGTATAGAATTTGTCTCTGAAATGTAATCTCATTTTATTCAAATCTGATTCTTAAGGAGGATCAAGTTGGTCATGAGCAGCTGTGTCTATGAGTTTAGTGTTGGTTTGTGGGTAATCTTCAAGGAAGATTTTAAACTCTGTGAGCAAACATTAGTAAAACAAGGTTTATGTTTCTAGATCTGATATTTTCTGTGAATGAGCTAAGTAATGTATTTATGCAAGGCATTAAATGTAGGAATACTTATGAATTAAGATGGATCTATAGTAAGTTCTCATCTATAGTTTGATTTGTGACTCTGTACTCCTTGGATAAGGCACTGATCTTGCAATTAAAGGGGTTCTCAAACCAATTTAAAATCCAATCAGAATACCTTTATTTTGTGTTATGTTTTGAAATGTTTCATCTATCTCATGCTCAAGCATAGTTGAGTTTTATGTGTAGATCTAGCCCATCTACAATAAACTACTTGTTTTGGAGCCCTGGTGAGATCTATCTATTTATGTTGATGTTGTCATAGGTGTGTAATAGGTTTAATTCTAAGCATCAAAGGTATACCCACCTAGGTTTTGCAGAGCCTAAAGTGTAGAAGGATTCATATCCTTGTCCTGTTGTCCAAGCCCTGAGGTTCTTCATAGATTGAATTGAATACTTTATAGAACAATTGCAGGTGTTGTTGTGTTATCGCTTTTGGTGAACAATAGTGGGAAACCTTACCCACAATCAGATGATACTACTGCAGATAGTAAGTGTACATAAATGGGGTCTGCACATGCATAAAGGCCAATAGCCTAGAGCTCACTGCTCAATTAAAAAATGGGAGTCACACTGACTACAGTTGGATGGTTAAATCCAATAAGAATGTACTGCACAAAATAGCATCTTCATATGCTAGATTTAGTACCAGTGTAATGCTGATATGCTTCTACAAAACCCTAGCTTCACCTTCAAATGATGTCTTCATGTATACCTCTGCTTAATCTCGCATATACCTTCACACAACTCTTTTTCGCATTTCACACTTGAACTTACAAATAAGATCTTACATTTATACCATACCCTAAGACCAATTTTAGTAGGTCGGCTCTACAAGATATTACAATAAAATCATTTTACAAAAAATATAATATCTGATGCAATAACCGATTGAACATGTCGGCTTAATTCATTTACAACAATAATAAATCATCTTCATAGCATGCCATGCTGATCTAGAAAAGATAAACCTGTCGATGTAACCCTAGATAACCTGGACCTATTTGTTGATAAAAGCAAATATGCAAATATGAATATACCAATGATTAATTCTTCAAAACAAAGTTTCCACATGATATCTTCGACATTACCAAGTGTCATCCATATCATTCCAAGTGCTAGTGAACATTATATCCTGTTGGTGAACCATATACTAGTAACTGTGCAATAGTTACTTGTTTGTCGGTGAATGTTGTTGGATCTCCAAAGTGCTAGTTTTCAGTAGGTGTTGACATCAATGACAAAACCATACCAAAATACCAACAATCTCCCCCTTTGGCATTGATGGCAACACAAGATGGAAAAACCATCAAAGTGCCAAAACAGAAATGCCAAATACCAAAAACCAATCAATCTCCCTTAAACAACAATTTCTCCCCCCGGGAACAACATGTGTGTATCCAAAGATTAATACCAATCACTCTTCAAAAGATAATGTGTTTTTCCATAGATATCTCTCCCCCTTTGACATCAAATGCCAAAGCTACAAAATTCAAGTTCATACAAAATACCAATCAATTCAATATACCAACTACTCCCCCTGAGAAGTAGCTTCCTCATCAAAGACCGGAGTAAAAGATTTGTCTTTCAATTCTGTCGGTTGATGATAATCATCAACTATCTAATTCTCTACTGGTGGTGGTATGACTCCAAGCTGATCTTTGAGATATTCAAAAGTCTCCTTAGGCAAAGGTTTTGTAAAAATATCTGCAAGTTGTTCTTTAGTATTCACATAAACCAGTTTTATTTCCTTTTCTTCAACTTTTTCCCTTAGAAAATTCAGTTTGATAGAAACATGTTTTGTTTTAGAATGTAATACCAGATTCTTAGATATATCAATTGTTGCAGTGTTATCACAGTATATAGTAATAGGTTCCTTGCATTTTACCTTTATGTCTTTCAACATTTTTTTAAGCCATAGTGCTTGTGTATAGTTAGTTGCTGCTGCAACATATTCTGATTCTGCTGTTGATCAAGATGTACAACTCTGTTTCTTACTCAACCAAGAAACTAATCTCTTTCCAAGAAAGAATGCTCCTCCAGTGGTGTTTTTTCTATCATCCACATCTCTTGCCCAATTTGCATCTGTGTATGCACATAGGTCAAAATTTTCATCTGTAGGATACCATAATCCAAGATTTGTTGTGCCTTGTAAGTGCCAAAAAATCTTTTTTACTGCTAATTCATGATTTTCCCTAGGATTACTTTGAAATATAGAAACAATACATACTGCATTCATAATATTAGGCCTGGTTTGTGTCAAATACAGTAAGCCTCCTATCATAGATTTGTATCTAGTTGGATTAACAGGTGTAGATTCATCCCTTTGAGATAATTTGTCATTTGTAGTCATAGGTGTGCTTACCGGTTTAGAGTTCTCCATCCCAAATTTCTTTAGTAATTCTTTCAAGTACTTGGATTGACTAAAAAATATACCTTTATCAGTCTGTGAAATCTGCAATCCTAAAAAGAATTTTATTTCTCCAATCATAGACATTTCAAATTCTTGCTACATTTTAATAGAAAATTCCTTACATAATCCATCTTCTCCTCCAAAGATTATATCATCAACAAATAATTCAATAATCAACATGTCATCATTACTTATTTTGTAATATAAATTGTTATCTGCATTTCCTTTAGTAAAGACAATCTTCAAAAGATACTTATCCAACCTTGCATACCAAGCTCTTGGGGCTTGTTTCAATCCATACAGAGCTTTTCTTAACCTGCAAACCATATCATTGTCATTTGTCAAAGAAAATCCATCAGGTTGTTCAATATATACTTCCTCTTCAAGATCTCCATTCAAAAATGCACATTTAATATCCATTTAATAAACTTTGTAGTCTTTGTGAGCTGCAAAAGCCAAGAATAATCTGACTGCCTCAATTCTGGCTACCAGTGCAAAGGTTTCATTGTAATCAACTCCTTCTTTCTGAGAATATCCCTTATACACTAGTCTTTCTTTATTTCTGACAACCTTACCATCTTCATTAAGTTTGTTTCTAAATACCCATTTGGTTCCAATTACATTTTTATCTTTAGGCCGGGGAACTAATGTCCAAGTATTATTTTTCTCAATTTGTCCTAATTCTTCTTCCATAGCTTTAATCCAAAATTTATCTTCACATGCCTCATTGATAGATGATGGTTCAATTTGAGAAATAAGACATACCTCTTCATTTGCCAATCTTCCTCTTGTCATAACTCCTTTAAATTTGTTTCCAATTATCTGGTCTTCAGAATGATTCAATCTTACATACCGGGGTGTTTTTGTTTGCTGTTGTTCTTCAATTACTGTGGAATCCTCTAATGATACTGACGTAACTAGATCTTCATTCTGTAATGGTGGATTTAGTGTAGGTTCATTTGTCACAATTTCTATTGCCGGTTCAGAGTCTATATACCTTGAAGTTCCTCTGAATTGTTCATCAATCTTTAAATATGTACTCTCAACAATTTTCTTCAATCTCTTATTAAAACATCTATATGCCTTGCTCTTAGATGAATAACCAAGAAATATTCCTTCATCACTTCTAGGATCAAATTTCCTAATATACTCATCTCTTCTAATATAACATTTACTTCCAAAAATTCTGAAATACTTAAGAGTAGGAGTATTACCAAACCATAGTTCATGAGGGGTCTTACCGGTTTCACCTTTGATGTGAACTTTGTTGAATGTATAGACAACAGTGCTAACTGCTTCTCTCCAATACACATGTGGTAGATTTTCTTCTAATAACACACTTCTTGTTGCATCCAAGATAGTTCTATTTTTCCTTTCATCAACTCCATTCTATTGTGGTGTCTGAGGCGCTGATAACTGTCTTTTGATTCCATTCACTTCATAGAATGTATTAAAGTCCTTAGATGTGAATTCTCCTCCTTGGTCTAATCTTAAACATTTGATTTTCTTATCGGTTTCATTCTCAACCATTTCTTTGAACGGTTTGAATTTTCCAAGTGCTTCTGCTTTTTCTTTGAGAAAAGTAATCCAACACATTCTAGAATAATCATCAATAATTACCATGAAATATCTATTACCTTGTAAGCTTTTAGTTCTAGCTGGAGCACATAAATCAGTGTGAATCAAATCAACAACATTATTGGATTTTTTTGGAATACTTTTGAAACTAGCTCTAACTTGTTTTCCAAATTGACATTCCTTACAAATTGTATTGTGAGGTTTTACAATTTTAGGTAGATCTCTAACTACCTTAGTAGTACTAATTTTTACCATGCAATCAAAGTTTACATGACATAGTCTCTTATGCCATAACCAAATTTCATCTATATGTGCAATCAAGCATGTCTTTTCACTATTATTCAAATGAAAGATATTACCTCTAGTCTGATTGCCGGTTGCAATTTCCAAACTAGTTCTATTCATGATTTTGCATTTTTCATTTTTAAATTGTAACTAAAATCCCTTCTCAACTAATTGACCAACACTTAAAATATTATGCTTTAATCCTTCAACATAGTAGACATTGTCAGTGTTATTTTTACCATCAAGAGATATTGAACCCTTACCTTTGATTGAATAGGCTTTGTCATCTCCAAATCTTACTAAACCTCCATCGTATTCTTGAAAGTTCAAGAATTTACCTTTGTCTCCAGTCATATGATGTGAGCATCCTGAGTCAATAATCCATTCATCCTTTGCTTCAACTTTAGCTGCTAGGGCTTGTTCTACCAGTTGAGCAATAGATGCCAGTTGATCTTCTATTATAGCAACAAAAACCCATCCATTGTCTGTTGGATCCTCATCAGAATCATCAGTCACACCTTCATCAACAATGTAACAAGATTTGTCTTTGTTCTTCTTAAATCTATATCTCTGATATTCAGAATTAGGCTTGTATGTTCTTCTAGCTTCTTCTCTTAGTCTAGCATGTCTATCAGGGCATCTCGAAGCCATATGACCAATCTTATTGCAGTTGAAACATTTAAAGGGTTCTTTACCTTCATATTTACTTCCAACTGGACCTTTTGGCATTTTTCTTGCAAATAGTGCTTCAAGTTCTTCAAGCTCTTCATTCTACTTCCTGGTTTCTTCAAGTTCTCTTGCATAAAAGGCTTTCCAGTTTGATTTTTCAAATGATGGAGCATATGATGTTGATTCTTTAAAGGCCAAATCTATCTTTATAGTAGTAACAGGACCAAATTCCTCAATTTCAAAAGCTGAAAGTTTTCCAATCAATGTATCCCTAGTCACTGATGTATTAGGCATTGTTCTCAACTCATTTATAGCAGTAACCTTTATTTTATATGCCAGTGGCAAACCTCTTAAGATTTTTGAAACAATTTCATCCTGACTCAAAGTTCCTCCACAACATTTAATACCCAAAACAATTTCATTTACTCTTTCCATAAAAGCAGAAATCCTTTCATCTTCTTCCATTTTCAGATGTTCATACCTGACTCGGAAGCTTTCAAGTTTTGTAATTTTGACTGTGGAATCTCCTCTCATTCAGTGTTTCCAAATGATCCCAAATAGCTTTAGCAGTAGACCTATCTGATAATCCCATGATTTGTTGATCTGATAATGCACTCAAAAGTGCTTCTCTTGCTTTGTAGTCATTCTCTTCATCTTTTGCTAAGGTAGTTGGAGCAGTTTGACTAGCTATAGCAGTAGTATGACCATTCTTTATAACTTCCTAGATGTCTTTACCAATGCAGTTCAGATGTGTCTCCATCCTGATCTTCCATATCCCATAGTTGGTTCCATCAAGTTTAGGACTGTCCTTCCTAAAATAATTAGTAGACATTGGATCTCCTCAAGTTTTTAAACTTCTGCAAAAGAGGACTAGGCTCTGATACCAATTGTTAGGTCCTGGAGACAACTAAGAGGGGGGGATGAATAAGTTGTCTAATAAATTCAAACCAAAAATTGTTTAACCAACTTAATTCTTAATACTGATAAACTAGTTAAGTATACCGATAGACAGTGTTAATAGTAAATTGCTATACCAGTAAGGATTTATGCATGAAACATAAACATTAAGTCATCCACAACACATAACACCAATATTTGTACGTGGAAACCCTGTAAGTGGAAAAACCATGGTGGGAAACCTTACCCACAATCAGATGATACTACTGCAGATAGTAAGTGTACATAAATGGGGTCTGCACATGCAAAAAGGCCAATAGCCTAGAGCTCACTGCTCAATCACAAAATGGGAGTCACACTGACTACAGTTGGATGTTTAAATCCAATAAGAATGTACTGCACAAAATAGCATCTTCATATGCTGGATTCAGTACCGGTGTAATGCAGATATGCTTCTACAAAAACCTAGCTTCACCTTCAAATTATGTCTTCGTGTATACCTCTACGTAATCTCGCATATACCTTCACACAACTCTTTTTCGCATTTCACACTTGATCTTACAAATAAGATCTTACATTTATACCATACCCTAAGACCAATTTTTGTACGTCGGCTCTACAAGATATTACAATAAAATCATATTACAAACAATATGATATTCGATGCAATAACCGATTAAACATGTTGGATTAATGCATTTACAACAATAATAAATCATCTTCATAGCGTGCCATGCCAATTAGGAAAAGATAAACCTGCCGGTGTAACCCTAGATAACTTGGACCTATTTGCCGGTAAAAGCAAATATGCAAATATGAATATACCAATGATTAATTCTTCAAAACAAAGTGTCCACATGATGTCTTCGACATTACCAAGTGTCTTCCACATCATTCCAAGTGTCGGTGAACATTATATCCTACCAGTGAACCATATACCAGTAACTGGGCAATAGTTACTTGCTTGCGGGTGAATGTTGTTAGATCCCCAAAGTGCTAGTTTTCAGTAGGTGTTGACATCAATGACAAAACCAAACCAAAATACCAATAGTATGTGTGTACAATATGGATTCTGCACATGCAAAAAGGCTAGATGCCTAGAGCTCACTGCTCAATCATAAAATGAGAGTCACACTGACTACAATTGGATGGTTAAATCCAATGATAATGTACTACATAAAATAGCATCTTCATATGCTGGATTCAGTACCGGTTTAGTTCTTATTGCCTTCACAAAAACCTTCCTTCAACCTTCAAATGATGTATGTGATAACTCAATGATGATCAAATAGTACCAAACTAGTACTAAGAGGGGGGGGGGGTGAATCAGTACATACAAACCAACACAATCTTAAACCGGTTTGACTGCAAGCACTTCAAAAGACTGGGAGATAGAGATACCAGTTTTAAATAGAGTGCAACTGGTAAAGCTAAGAATGTCTGAGACAAGCATTAACCGGTTACTCACTTAGCCTTTCACTCAGCTTGAGACTACACTAACATTTCACCCTTATGCATAAACAAGTAATCTATCATCAGATCATAATAGTAGCTAGTTCAACATGTTTTATTGATAGGCATAAAACACAGAACCATCATATGCTTGACAAATAATAGAAAAGCATCACAAGATAAAAACATCACACATGACAAATATTTTTCACGTGGAAACCCAACTGGGAAAAACCATGGTGGGGACGAATACCCACAAGCTATTTTTGAACTCTTTGGAAGTCCGCTTTGTTAGGAACCTTGTCCAGTTAGAGACATTACAATAGGTTCTGCTAGGAACCGATCCTATTAGAGATCACCCGGTTAAGGGATGGCTACAATACCCGATTAAGGGTTAAACCTTGTTAAAGGTTACCTTGTTAGAGGATTTCAAGAACTTAATAGCTAAAGGACTTCAAACTCAGTAGCTTAGAGTTACCCTATTAAAGGATTTACAGCAAGCTGGTTAAGGCTACCCTGTTAAGGGATTTTCCAACTGTTGAGGTGATTAGAGATCAACAGATATTACAATGATCTGGTAACAACACTCAATGCCAATGCAAAACCACTTAATCTCATCTTCTCCTTCTGCACTTACACTCTGCAGGTATCACTTCTCTCCTTTTGGTCTGGCAAGAAACATGTATCCTTTCTCTTGGATACTTACACACAACTTTTGCCAACAACCCTAGAAAGAGTCACAACATCGACCTTATAGAAAACAGTTAGGTCAGAAGCATAAACCCTAAACCCTAAACCTAATAGGTTAAGGAATTCAAATGGTTCAATCCTGACCATTAAGCATATTGCGTTAGTCTCCATCATTCATTTTCCATCATTTTACAGTCTTCTCATATTCCCGAGGTAGATAGGAAATATTTTCTTTCCACTATTTCCATGGCAGCTGATAACCCATCACACGTTATCACCGTTTTATAGTCTTCTCATATTCCTGAGGTAGATAGGCAAGATCTTCTTCATGCACCCAGGGCTTACGTGGCAACACGATCCTCTTCTTGTTGTCATGCTAACTCATCGCACAAAGTCACCAGTTGAGCCACACAGGCTTGAAGCACTTCAACCGAAAACCCTAAGGTTGAGACTATGAACCAGTAGTCATTCAATGCCTCCATGTACTAGTTCCCATAACCATATGTCGGTTCACCTTTGAACAAGCACACTGCTTCACTTTGGCACAAATGTCGGTTCACAATGTTATACCGATTCTCTTATATGTTGGTTCACACCTTTGCAACATATTGACATCAATGACAACATACAATGTCATTATGTCCACATACCAGTTCTCATAATGCCAACAATCTCCCCCTTTAGCATTGATGGCAATATACAAAGATATCTCTCCACTTCACTTCTTCTCTCCAAATTTCTGTTGATATCTTCTCTGCTTCACTTCTTCTCCCCCTTTGACAACAATGCCAAAGTGGAGGCACAAGCTTCCCTGTTCCATTATGTTGCTCCCCTTGAGGAGTAGCATCCTTCAACACATCAATCCAAAATAAATTTGACTATGCAATACCGGACTGATGTAAAGCATATTCTTTTAGTTCACCTCTTGAAGGAGCAATACCCCTAATTCACCTCTCAAGTGTGTAAATGTAGTCTTTGGGAGAGGCTTGGTGAATATGTCTACTAACTGCTCCTTACTGGACACATGCTCCAGTGCAATCTCTTTGTTCTGAACCTTTTCCCTCAAGAAATGATACTTAAGCTCAAAGTGCTTGGTTCTAGAATGTAAAACCGGATTCTTGGAGATATTAATTGCACTAGTATTGTCATAGAATATACTTACCGGTTCAGATACAGGGACTTTGAAGCCATTCAATACATGCTTCATCCAAATTGTCTAAGTGCAATTCATGAAAGCCGCAACATACTCTGCTTCTGCTGTAGACTAAGAGATACAACTCTGCTTTTTACTCATCTAGGAGACCAGTTTACCACCAAGGAAGAATGCACCACTAGTTGTGCTCTTCCAGTCATCTCTATTACCAGCCCAATCAGCATCTGTGAACACTTTCAAGTTGAAATCCTTACTATATGGATACCACAATCCATAGTCAACAGTTCCCTTTAGATACCTAAGAATCCGCTTGACTGCAACCAAGTGGGATTCTCTTGGACTTTTCTAGAACCTTGCAGTAATGCCAACTACATGTGCAATATCCGGTCTACTATGCACTACATAATGAAATTTACCAATCATTGATCGGTATTCCTTCTCATCAACCAATATTGAGTCATCCTCTTTGGATAGTTTACAACTGGTCACCATTGATGTACCAACAGGTTTGTTGTCTTCCATGCCAAAGGTCTTCAACACCTCTTTGACATACTTGGACTAAGTGATAAAGATTCCATCTCTCATCTGTTGGATTTGTAGTCCAATGAAGAACTTAATCTCCCCTATGAGTGACATCTCAAACTCTTTCTTCATCTCATCTGCAAACTCATGACTCATCTTTTCATCTCCACCAAAGATAATGTCATCAACAAATACCTCATAGATCAGGATTTGATCTCCTTCAGACTTCAAGTAGATATTGCTATCTTCACTTGTTATCTCAAATCCAATCTTCACAAGATGGGAATGCAGGCATTCATACCATGCTCTACGTGCCTATTTTAGACCATATAAGGCTTTATGTAGCCTACACACCATGTCACTATCTTTAGATAGGGAAAAGCCATCTGGTTTCTCTATATACACTTCCTCTTCAAGTACACCATTTAGCAATGCAGATTTTACATCCATTTGATATACTTTGAAGCCTTTAAAAGCTGCATATGCTAAAAGAATATGAACTCCTTCCAGTCTGGCTACAGGAGCAAAGGTTTCACCATATTCTTCTCCTTCTTCTTGAGCATATCTTTTGCACACCAGTTTGGCTTTGTTTCTAATCACTGTGCCATCCTCATTCAGCTTATTTCTGAAGACCCATTTGGTACCAATGACATTTTTGTGCTCTGGTCTGGGTACCAAGGACCATGTACCATTTTTGTCTATCTGATCAAGTTCCTATTCCATTGCCTTGATCCAATCTTCATCCTTATGTGCCTCTTTGAATGTTTTAGGCTCGAGTTCAGAGATCATGCATGAGTTTTCTCTGACTTTTCTTCTTGTAAGGATTCCTGCATCCTTATCTCCTATGATCTACTTAGTATCATGATTCAACTTGACGTACTGAGGAATGGTCTCGATAGATTCCTCTTGCTTTTCTTCTTCATCCTCATCTCCATTAGTATCAACATCTACATCTGCTGGTGTAGGAACACTATTACTGGTATTTGGTTGACTGACAGTCGATTCCCAGAAGGTTGCAATTGGTTCACTTACCACTTTATTAATACTAGTTTCCTTCGTTTTCTCAGAGGTTTCATCAACTCTTACATTGATGCTTTCCACAATTATCTGAGTCCTATTGTTGAAACACTTGAGAGCTTTGCTCTTGGTGGAATATCCTAAGAATATTCCCTCATCACATTTCGCATCAAATTTTCTCTGGTGTTCACTTCTCTTGATGTAACATTTGCTACCAAACATTCTAAAGTAGCTAACCACAGGTGTCTTACCGGTCCAATACTCATAAGGAGTTTTATCCTTACCTTTCTTGATGAGTACCCAGTTCATTGTGTAGACTCTAGTGCTCACTGCTTCTCTCCAAAAGGTGTGAGCTACCTTTCCTTGAATCAACATGGTTCTTGCTGCTTCAACCATAGTCTAGTTATTCCTCTCTGCTAGGCCATTCTGCACTTAATCCTTTTACCGATTTCCTTCTCCACTAATGCTTTGAAAGCTTTAAACTTTACAAAGGCTTCAGACTTGTCTTTCAAGAATGTGACCCACATCATTCTTGAACAGTTATCAGTGAGAATCATGAAGTACCTATCACCCTGCACACTTCTATTTTTCATAGGACCACACAAATCAGTATGCACAAGATCAAGCAAGTTGTCAGCAGTGAAAGATTTACCTTTAAAGGTTGAGGAAGACATTTTCCCCAATTGACACTCTCTGCACAAGGTATTATCCAGTTTGCTTAATACCGGTAACTCTCTAAGTACCTTGATCTTATTGGCCTTTACAATGTTGTCAAAGTTTACATGGCACACTCTCCTATGCCATATCTAGCTATCATCAAATTTAGCCATAAGACATGTACTTATATTTGCATTCAGATGAAATAGGTTACCTTTAGTCTGTATGCCGGTGGCCACCAATTCACCATCTTTCCCTTTGATTTTGCAAACTCCATTCTTGAATTCTAGAGTAAGGCCACTGTCATTCAGCTGGGCAATACTCAGAAGGTTGTGTCTCAGACCATCAACCTAGTACACATTGTCAGCACTACTCTTTCCATTTAGAGAGATGGACCCTCTGCCTTTGACCATGCATGGTGCATCATTGCTGAAGCGAATCACACCACCATCATACTCCTCCAAGGATAGAAACTTGCTCCAATCACCAATCATATGGTGAGAGAAGCCACTGTCAATGATCCACTCATTGGAATTATCAAACTGGGAGACAAGAGCCTTCTTGTCTGACACATCTTCTTTGATAGAAACAAACACAATATCTTCATTTTCTTCATCCTTTGATTCTTCATCTGTGACACCTTCATCAACTGCCACAAAACAGTTTCTCTAGTTTCCTCCTTTGAATTTCTTGAACCTTTCCGGTTTGTCCTTGATGTTGCCATTAGGACAGTTTACAACAATATGTCCTATCTAGTTGCAAGAAAAGAATTTCAAAGGAAGTTTACCTTTGTATTTTCCGGTTCCTTTAGGAAGTTTCCTGGCAAGGAGAGCTTCAAATGCCATCAAAATCTCCTCATCATCCATTTCTCTGCTCTGTCTTGGTTCACCACTAGTGCTAGCTTCTTTTCCTTTTTTGGATGGTATAGCAGAGGCTTTAAAAGCTGATTCAGTCTTTTGAACACTGCCATCAAAACAATTTAGCTCATAGGCTGTCAACTTTGCTATGATGGAGTCCAAGGATACCTTAGTCTTGTCTATTGAACTCAGCTCCTGAATAGCAGCAACCCTTATTGCATAGACTAGCAATAGGGATCTCAGGACTTTGCTTACCACAGTGGAATCTTCTATTTTACCAACGGTACTCTTGATATCTCCAACAACTATTTCGATTCTTATTCCATACTGCTGAATGGTCTCACCTTCAACCATCCGCATATCTTCAAACTTCCCTCTCAGGCTTTCTTCCTTAGCCTATTT
The DNA here is from genome assembly GCF_030272615.1 of Cryptomeria japonica. Lineage (NCBI taxonomy): Eukaryota > Viridiplantae > Streptophyta > Pinopsida > Cupressales > Cupressaceae > Cryptomeria > Cryptomeria japonica. Next base: position 649,564,199 of record NC_081414.1, on the reverse strand, counting down.
TACATGTTCATCACCACCATAGATATTTTCAAGAGCATCCCATACCTCTTTGGGATTTACCTTGTCCTGAACATCAATAAAATCAATGTCAGATAAACTACTAATTAGGGCTTCCATGACTTGCCCATTTTCTTGTATCTCTCTCTTTTGGTCATCGGTGAAACTACTGGTAGCAGCAACATAGACATTCTCAACATAGCTCCAGTGTTGAGCGCCCATGCTTCTGATGAATATTGTCATCCTGTCTTTCCAAATACTGAAATTTTCCCTATTAAACTTTGGACCTTCCCTCTTCATCATTTGACTGGGATCTTTACCTCAAGTGATTAAGCTTATAACTCAGAGGACTTGGAGGATGCTCTGATACCAATTGATAACTCAATGATGAGAAAATAATACCAAATTGGTATTGAGAGGGGGGGGGGTGAATCAGTACATACAAACCAACACAATCTTAAACCGGTTTGACTGCAAGCACTTCCAAAGACTAGGAGACAGAGATACCAGTTTTAAACAGAGTCCAATCGGTAAAGCTAAGAATGTCTGAGACAAGCATTAACCGGTTACTCACTTAGCCTTTCACTCAACTTGAGACTACACTACCATTTTACCCTTATGCATAAACAAGTAATCTATCATCAGATCATAATAGCAATTGGTTCAACATGTTTTATTGACAGGCATAAAACACAGAATCATCATATGCTTGACAAACAATAACAAAGCATCACAAGGTAAAAACATCACACATGACACACATATTTTTCACGTGGAAACCCAACTAGGAAAAAACACGGTGGGGTTGAATACCCACAAGCTATTTTTGAACTCTTTGGAAGTCCGCTTTGTTAGGAACCTTGTCCAGTTAGAGACATTACAATAGGTTCTGCTAGGAACCGATCTTGTTAGAGATCACCTAGTTAAGGGATGGCTACAATACTCGATTAAGGGTTAAACCCTATTAAAGGTTACCTTGTTAGAGGATTTCAAGAACTCAATAGCTAAAGGACTTCAAACTCAGTAGCTTAGAGTAACCCTGTTAAAGGATTTACAACAAGCCGGTTAAGGCTACCCTGTTAAGGGATTTTCCAACTATTGAGGTGATTAGAGATCAATAGATATTACAATGATCTGGTAACAACACTCAATGCCAATGCAGATCCACTTAAGCTCATCTTCTCCTTCTGCACTTACACTCTATAGGTATCACTTGTCTCCTTTTGGTCTGGCAAGAAACACGTATCCTTTCTCTTGGATACTTACACATAACTTTTGCCAACAACCCTAGAAAGAGTCACAACATCGACCTTATAGAAAATAGTTAGGTCGGAAGCATAAACCCTAAACCCTAAACCTAATAGGTTAAGGAATTCAAATGGTTCAATCTTGACCGTTGAGCATACTACGTTAATCTCCATCATTTGTTTTCTGCCATTGTATAGTCTTGTCATATTTTCGAGGTAGATAGGCAAGATTTTCTTTTCACTGTTTCCATGGCGGCTGATAACCCATCACACATTATCACCATTTTATAGTCTTCTCATATTCCCAAGGTAGATAGGAAAGATCTTCTTCATGCACCCAAGGCTTACGTGGCAATACGATCTTCTTCTTGTTGTCATGCTAACTCATCACACAAAGTCACCAATTGAGCCACATAGGCTTGAAGCACTTCAACTGAAAACCCTAAGGTTGAGACTACGAACCGGTAGTCATTCAATGCTTCCATGTATCGGTTCCCATAACCATATGCTGGTTCACCTTTGAACAAGCACACTGCTTCACTTTGGCATAAATGTTGGTTCACAATGTTATACTGGTTCTCTCATATGCTGGTTGACACCTTTGCAACATATTGACATCAATGACAACATACAATGTCATTATGTCCACATACCGGTTCTCATAATGCCAACAGTATGTGTGTATAGCTCTGCTTATTTTTGCATATACCTTATTACAATTCCTTTTTCCAATCGCATATCAATCTCACAAATGAGATCTTTCATTTATACCATAACCTAAGACCAATTGAATAGATCGGCTCACTAAAATATATTACAATAAAATTAATTACAAATAAATCAATAACTGATGCATGATGTTGGCTCAATGCATTTACAGTAATAATAAATCATCTCCATAATGTTTTGTGCTGATCTAGAATAGATATGCCTGTCGGTGCATATCCTGGACCTATTTTCTGATAACAACAAATATGCAAACCTAAATAAACAAATAGCCAAATTGCCAAAACCAAGTGATGGAATAATGTATTGGACATAACCAAGTAGTCTCCAAGTCATTCCAAGTGTCGGTGAACAATATAATCTATCGATGAACCAAATACCGATGACTATGCATAAGTCTCTGACTTGCCAGTGAATATAACCAAACATCTCCAAGTGCTGATAAGTGTTGACAAGTGATGATAGGTGTTGACATCAATGAAAAAACCATATCAACATATCCAAAATACCAACACTCCTCACATTTAGTTTCTCACCATTTAACATTTCAACTTCCTCTGCTAAAGCATCAATATTGGCTTCATCTGAAGAACTATTATCAAATATCTCTGGTAGTTGTTCAGTTAGCTCTATCATTTTCACTTGTGAAGCTTTCAGTTTGACCCTAAGGGTTTCAATCTCATTTCTTCTAGATTCTAGCTCTCTATCCATCTCGAAGTAGCTCATGTCCCCCATGGTGGTTTCGAGGCTCCCTTCTAAGCGATTAGGATTCAAAAAAGTTAGGCTCTGATAACAATTGATGGACTTGAAAAACACTAAGAGGGGGGGGTGAATCAGTGACACCAAAAATAAAACTAATTCAAACACTAACCGGTAGATGAACTTAACAAAGCTTTTAAACATAATGCATGCAAAACAAGTTGATATAAACACATCCACAAAAATTAAAGCATCCGCCATAACACAAGTGTTTGTACGTGGAAAAACCAAATAAGTAAAAACCACGGTGAGATGTGTAGAGCCCCTCCCTGATCAAGCTCTGGTTAACTTAGTTTACCATGGTTGACCATATTAATAAATGCTATAATTCAATAGGATGGGCTATGTTAGATGGATAGATTAGTGGGAAAAATAATCAAACCAAGTTATGTAATTATTTTACCTTGTGGTGCACATTTTGATGTGTTATGGATTTAGATCCTATATGATCCACTAATTTGATAATCTTGATATGACTTATGTCAGCTATTTTAGAATTTGCAGTACTTCATTATGATATTTGAAAACATGGATGCATGCCATATTAATGATTGAGTTTCATGAGGATTATGATAATGCCTTTTGAGTAAATTGCTTTATGTGGATTTTATTGGATAAATGATTGAAATTTTATGCAAAGTGTCCGAATTGTATTCTTTTCATATGTTGATATTAAATGTGATTATTTGGGGTTACTAATGTGCAAAGTGAGATGTGCAGGAAAACTAATCCATGTGACCATGGAAACTATTCAGAGAATCAAGCCTAAACCTTTGCACGTTTGTGAAGCTAAGGGTTGTCTATTTGGAGAGACAACACCTCATTTGTAAATGTGTTTTAATTTGTAAATGTTTATGCTTGGATGTGTGTTTAATTTGAAAATTGTTTAATTTATTAATTCCAAATAAAAAGGGACATTGCCATGTGTATTTAAGTGATGTGTAATTTTGTGGTGTCACTTGACACATGTGTTGTAAAGTGAGTTGGTAGTGAAATGTCTGTTGGAAAGAAATTGTTTTACAAATGCATTTTTCAGATATCCTCGTATGGTCCCAAGAAAGTCTTAGATAGGGAGCCATTAGGAAGGTCCACTCAAGGTTGACCAATAGGTAGAATTTGGGTGAGTTTCTAGAGGGTTAAACTAACTCCTAAGGTCAAGTTAGGGGCATTTTTAATGGGCCATATGATGTACCTATGGATGAAGACCAATTTTAACCATGTGTCCACTCCCTAGGGATTGTTTAGTCACTCCAAAAGTTGAGTTTTTCAAGATGGCCGAATTTCAAATTTTGAGTATCTTACCTAGGTTAGACAACCTTCCTCATGTGTGGCTTTGCTCTTCCCCATTCTCTTTTACCTTTTTGAGGTGCCTTGGCTAGAGAGCTTGGAAGGTATTGGGAAGACCAACCTATGAATGTCCCTCACCCTTCCCAAGAGGATTAGAAAGAGTGAGGAGTGCCTTCTTAGGGAATAGTTTGGGAGGGAGAAGTTGGATCACCCACTCTCCATTTTGGAGACATAGATTCTTGAGAAATTGGTTATTGGATTTGAAAATTTTGGCTAAGTCTTGTGAAGGAAAAGATAGTAGATTTCGGCAGCTCTCCTACAAACTTTTATTCACCCATTAGCAATTTTAAGGTTGGTTGAATACTTCCTCATGTATGTTGTTTTGTAAATTTGAAAAGATTGTTTGTTGTTTTCTTAGTAAGCTTAGGAGGATGTTGAGTTCTTCCTAGTGAATTTTTATTGCATGTATTTATGTTATTTTTTTGGGTGTTTCAAGGCCATACTCACCCTTGGGAGGGTAGAGTGGCCTTGGGGTGAAGGGTTGTTTCACAGCTTAAGAGTGTAGAGGCTCTCTTTGGAAGAGACTGATACACAAGGGATTATGGGACCCTTTCTGCATAGTGTTTTGTTTATGCACTGGGGGTCATAAGGGGAGTTTGATGGCTTGTATGCCTTGGGGACATAAGGATTTGTTGGGACAAGTTTGGAACTTGTGGTTATTCTACTTGGTAGCCTTGCAATGATATTATGTTCTCCTACTTGCAGATTTCTCCTCTTAATTATTTGGTCCATCTTCACCCCTCAAGTTATAGTCACTAAGTGACTTTGTTCATCCTTGGATTGGGAGTGTTTGTGTTGTGTTTTCCTCTTGCTTATGTGTTTTTGCTTGACTGTCACCTTTTTAGCCCTGGTTCTCCTAGCCCTAGCTTGGGGGTGGCTTCTTGTAAGCCTAGGTTGGGAGGTGACCCTCCATGGTCACAACCTACAAGCTTTTATTGTAGGTTTGCTTGGGAAAAGATTGGAAGGGAAGATTTGGAATGATCCTATTTCTTATTGTATTTAGTTGCAAAGAAAATACATGTATTTGGCAAGCCCTCATTTAGTATAAATGAGAGGGTTGATTTTGTTATCTACCTATTTGTATAAAGGGAACCATGATGTAATAAGCATATTTATTTGAATAATTTCATTTCAAGAAATAAAGATGTATTTTATTTAAATATATTCTTGCAAAGAAAAGAATAGAATTTGAGTCATTTCCCTATAGATATTTGAGGTATTATTTATTGATATTTACTTCTTGAAATAGATTAGAAATGAAATTTATTTCTGTCTTAGTTAGCTCATGGAAAAGAAATGAAAATAGTCAAAAGTTAGTAGTGTAGTTATGCAGAAAGAAATGAAATAAATTAAATGTTGTAGTGTAGTTATTAGTAAAGAAATGAAATATTGCTTATGTCTATAGTTTAAACATAAAATAAATAAATAGATATTTTAGAGTTAATATTAATTTGTTTTACATCTTGTTGTTATTGATAAAAAAAAAGTCAATTAGATAAAGATAGTTGCAGCTATAAATAAAATCATTACTGTTATATTTTCCTAATCTGAAAATGCATGTAGAAGTAGAAAATATTGTAAATCTAGATATTGTTATTGACATTTTGGGAAATGAATTTTAGGCAATTGTGTATTATTATTTTAGTTAACTTTATAGTTGAATCAAATCGCATTATTTTCATTTTCTCATTTAATTATTGTAAATTCAATGAACTAAGTGATAGCATTTTTTAATTATTCCTAGAGCAATTAAATACCAATTGAGATAATTAATATTTCTTGTTTAATAATTTGAGGATTATTTGGTTAAATCAATTTATTAATTAATATAGTAGTAATGACACTTTTTGGAGAATTATTTCCACATTAAATGTTAATGCTTGCGTGGTTGAGTTATTTAAATTAAGTTTAGGAACCCATTCGTTTAACACATGTGTTAACCCTTAGCTTAGATAAATTTATTTATCTCATTTTTATCCTTGAGTAATTAGTATTTTAAGCTGTTTTAAAAAAAAAAATTGTTGTATTTTTGCCCAAAAGTTTGGGCATGACATTTTGGTATCAAAGCAAGGTTTCCAACACTAGGAACCTTTCTCCATTACATTTCGCTTGAAATATTATTTTCTTAAAAAAAAACTAAAAATTGTTATTTATTTATTTAATTTATTTTATTCTATTGAACATTAAGGATGTTGCCAATTACGTGACAAGCTCGTAAGCGTGATAGAGGTCCTAGACATACTCACATAGCACGCGAAGATGTTGTACGAGATGAGCCGGATCCAGAAGGGGATCATGAAGCTCCTCCCAAACAACTGATCGACCCCAACCAAGACATTTTGGTTGCACTTTAGAACCTGATAGGAATAGTTTAGGATAGACTCCCAACAGTACATTGTCAGGCAGAGCACCAGAATCCTGAGAGTCATAGATCTGTAGCTAAGGAGCAGAGTAGGAGTCCACCTCCTAATCGTATAGAGGCCAAGGTTGAGCATGAGCTTGAGTCGGTCCATCTACCTGAGGCATCTGTAGTTGTGGCAACAATAATTTTTGAGAGAGCACCTCGTGATCTCAGGGATCATATCAGAGAGATTTTACGTCTTCAGCCACCTTCAATTGCAAGATTTACCGATGGGGTAGAGGTTGACGCTTGGCTACTGAGTCTAGAGAGGTGCTTCGGATTGCATCCCTATGAGAGAAATTTGAAGGCATGGATTGCTATTCACCTTTACAAAGAGATTCAGGGATAGATACCTATTAGATCCCTAGGTTAACACATTGGAGAACATGGACCGCATTCATAACATTAGTCAATCCGAACTATGACTTCAGAATTTAACACCTAGGTGAAAACTTGCGAAATAACGAAATGAGACTTAAGTGAAATTATTTTGGAAGGATCAACACATATCAATTCAGGGGGTTCCAAGGGTCACCAAAAGCCTTGAAATTTTAAACTTATTAGTCATAAGGGTTATGGCTTAGTAGGACCCCAAAGACTACAAAAATTTAAAATATATATATGAAAATATTTCCAGTGTTTAATAATGGAATTTAGATCATTAATACATATGAGGTTACCAATCAATTGGAACCTAGATGCAACACTTTCCCTAATCAAATAAAGTATGAGGAGTTAATTCTATGATAGATTACCTCTAATGGTAACTAAGGCAATACCATCCGTTGGGATATCTTATTGATGTGGAAAGTTAAGCAAGCTAGATAGACATGAGATGAAGGCACAATAAACAAGTCGATAGAGGTAGAGACATTTTCAGTTAACATTTAAACTATGCAAAATTATGGTGGTTTGAAAACTATGACCGCCATTTGAGGCACCAATGTAGAAGAGTTAAGTGGCACTCTTACAAATCTTGGAAAGAAGCATTAACCTATCCTAATGGGTAGGTAACTTAAGTATGTGGCCATGCTAGGTTTCTTATTGAGAATTTTTTTTAGAGAATTCCCATATCAATGCAGAGAAGCTAGTGATGGATAGCCATGAAGATGAGGACTGAAATGGTAAATGACAATCTCCTTGATAAGTGAACCCTAGTAATACTCTACATAAATTGAAATAAGAAGAAAGGATACATGAACCTCTTTGGGTTAAATCACATAATTGCAATAAATCCTAAAGACCTTTCATAGTTATGTCCTATAATTGGGGAATCAAGCAAAGTGAAGTCACAACTAGTTCCTTTATGGGAAGATAATCTTGAAAAGACTAAGTAAATGGCGAAAAGAGTAGAGACGATTTGGGAATCATGAAAAATTCCTATTAGAGTACAAGTAGTGTAGAAGAATCATGATCTAATAATCAAGGAATGAATAAATTATATCCATTTAGAACGTAAGGAGAAAAGTGCAACCCAATCATGACTAGTAGCTAGGTGCAAGATAGTAGGGAACACAATTTAACTACTTGGCACAACCGAAGTAGGTTTTTAAATCATGACACTCAAGTGTGAAAGTGTGTGAAACACTAAGTATGGATGAGACAACATGAAATTGGATAAGGCTTATGAAAGGATAGTATAGCAGTATTATAATACCAAGTTTTAATGAGAATTAGTTGGTAGTGTAAAATATTTTATGAGAACAATGATAAGGAGCCGAATTATATGGTTAGCTAAGGGAGAACTTGGAAATTATGGGGGTTTTAAGACATTGGTAATTTTTGGACACCTTTATGTTATGCCGTAATAAGGTAACTTGATATTATGATAATAAGGTGATTTTATTGGATTGAAGGTAATCAAAAGCTATGTTATGTCATGATCAGCTAGCAAGTAAATATAAAATAAGTAATATGGAAAGTGATAATTTATTTTTTTTATCAAAATTTAATTTAAAGGTGGGTGTTGGTTTCTATGCTTGTCACTTCTCGAGTGTGCACCCCCTTGTTTTTCATAGTTGCATAAGTGGAGTAGGTGAGAATAAGTCAATTCTCTGCATCATTTGAGAATAGTCATAGTGTGTAGGGAGTAAGAATTAGTCGTCAAGCATTATTATTCCACCCTTAATTGTTCTTAACCATAAGTGCTAGTAATTTGGCAACATGCTCCTACTTGATGGGAACAAATGGATGATTAGAAATGAAAATACAAGGAGCTAGCAAAAGGTGCTTAGGGAAAAATGAAGTCCCTAGTGAAATTATATGATTGCATTATATGAATCCTAAGTGGTTCCTAGTATACAAGTATCAATTTTGTACCCAACTATCAACCTCAATAGTAAGAGAGACATAAAAGTGTCGATGCATGAGTTACCACATATCATTGAACCAAGATTTAACATATTAAGGTGCTTAATGGAAACCCAAGAAGAATTGATGAAGAAAGGTAGAGTTAGTGCAATCACCTATTAGAATATAATTATGGTTGCTAATAACCCTAAATAGATAGTGGATTATATCGGAAAGGGTTGCTTGTAATAGTAATCACGTGAAGGTTAAATGGAACATGATCTATAAAATGATTTCAATCTCTTGTGTATAAGATATTTCATAATAATAAAGGAATATAAATGATCTAAAAAACAAAAAAACGTAGACTTGATTACACCTTGTTGCCCTATGATGTGGGATGAAATCATGCACCTAGGGTGGTTTAACAAATATGTAATTAACACCCTTATGAGGCACCTTGATGTAAATTAAGCGGATTCACTTTGGATAAAGTAAGTTATGATGTCAGTTATCGTTGGTAACATGCAATGGATGAAAATTGCAGGGGGATAAACATGTTTTAAGCAAATCTTTAACAAAATATGACTCCTAGAAAATTTAATAAGTAAACTAATATGTGTAACCTAGATAATGGAAGATGATGATGTGTTGTATTGATACGATTTGGATGGTGCATTAACTTAAAGTAATTAAGGAATGTGTAAAGTAGAACTTAGGGAAATGTAATAAAAATCTTAAGATTTGTACCTTATGAAGGTAGTAAAGCTATTACGTTAGTAAACTGGTTTTAGTATTGCATCTTTCTAGTAGGCAAGATAAGATCTAGCGTCATTTAGTGAAATTGTGGCAAATGTTATAATTCATATCCTAGTCATGCGAATTCCAGACCCAAGTCAAACTCTAGGGGGGAGGATGTAGAGCCCCTCCCCGATCAAGCTCTGGTTAACTTAGTTGACCATGGTTGACCATATTAATAAATGCTATAATTCAATAGGATGGGCTATGTTAGACAGATAGATTAGTAGGAAAAATAATCGAACCAAGTTATCGAATCATTTTACCTTGCAGTGCACATTTTGATATGTTTTGGATTTAGATCCTATATGATCCACTAATTTGATAATCTTGATATGACGATGTATGTCAGCTATCTCAGAATTTGTAGTACTTCATTAGGATATTAGAAAACATGGATGCATGTCGTATTAATGATTGACTTTCATGATGATTATGATGATGTCTTTTGAGTAAATTTCTTTATGTGGATTTTATTGGATAAATGATAAATTGATTGTTATGATTGAAATTGTATGCAAAGTGTCCAAATTGTATTCTTTTCATATGTTGATATTAAATGTTATTATTTGGGGTTACTAATGTGCAAAGTGAGATGTGCAGGAAAACTAATCCATATGACCATGGAAACTATTCAGAGAATCAAGCCTAAACCTATGTGTGTTTGTGAAGCCAAGGGTTGTCTATTTGGAGAGACAACACCTCGTTTGTAAATGTGTTTTAATTTGTAAATTTTTATGCTTGGATGTGTGTTTAATTTGAAAATTGTTTAATTTATTAATTCCAAAAAAAAAGGGACATTGCCATGTGTATTTAAGTGATGTGTAATTTTGTGGTGTCACTTGACACATGTGTTGTAAAGTGAGTTGGTAGTAACATGTCCCTTGGAAGGAAATTGTTTTACCAATGCATTTTTCAAATATCCTAGTATGGTCCCAAGAAAGTTTTGGATAGAGAGCCATTAGGAAGGTCAACTCAGGGTTGACCCGTAGGTAAACTTTGGGTGAGTTTCTAAAGGGTTAAACTAACTCCTCAGGTCAAGTTAGGGGCACTTTTAATGGGCCATATGATGTACCTATGGATGAAGGCCAATTTTAGCCATGTGTCCACTCCCTAGGGACTATTTAGTCACCCCAAAAGTTGAGTTTTTCAAGATGGCCGAATTTCAACTTTTGAGGATCTTACCTAGGTTAGGCAACCTTCCTCATGAGTGACTTTTTTCTTCCCCATTCTCTTTTACCTTTTTGAGGTGCCTTGGCTAGAGAGCTTGTAAGATGTTGGGAAGACCAACCTATGAACATCTTTCACCCTTCCCAAGAGGATTGGAAAGAGTGAGGAGTGCCTTCTTAGGGAATGGTTTGGGAGGTAGAAGTTGGATTGCCCACTCTCAATTTTGGAGACATAGATTCTTGAGAAATTGGTTATTGGATTTGGAAGTTTTGGCTAAGTCTTGTGAAGGAAAAGATAGTGGATTTGGGTAGCTCTCCTAAAAAAATTTATTCACCCATTGGCAGATTTAAGCTTGGTTGAATACTTCTTCATGTATATTATTTTGTAAATTTGAAAAGATTGTTTATTGTTTTCCATTGTTGTTTTCTTAGTAAGATTATGAGATTGTTGAGTTCTTCCTAGTGAATTTTTATTGCATGTATTTATGTTATTGTCTTGGGTGTTTCAAGGCCATACTCACTCTTCAGAGGGTAGAGTGGCCTTGGGGTGAAGGGTTGTTTGACAACCTCAGAGTGTAGAGGCTCTCTTTGAAAGAGAGTGATACACAAGGGATAATGGGACCCTTGCTACATAGTGTTTTGTTTATGCAATGGGGGTCATAAGGGGAGTATGATGGCTTGTATGCCTTGGGGGACATAAGGATTTGTTGGGACAAGTTTGGAACTTTTGGTTAATCTACTTGGTAGCCTTGCAATGGCATTATGTTCTCCTACTTGCAGATTTCTCCTCTAGGTATTTGGTCCACCTTCACCCCTCAAGTTATAGTCACTAAGTGACTTTTTTCATCCTTGGGTTGGGAGTGTTTGTGTTGTGTTTTCCTCTTGCTTATGTGTTTATGCTTTAGTGTCACCTGTTTCGCCTTGGTTCTCCTAGATTGGGGGTGGATTTTTGTAAGCCTGGGTTGGGAGGTGAGCCTCCATGGTCACAACCTACAAGCTTTTATTGTAGGTGTAGACACCCAAAATTGTCCAGTCTAATTAAATAAATATTTTATTTATTTAATTATCTAAGCCTAATTCTTCTATTAATTAAATAAATCTTTATTTATTTAATTAATTCATTTATCCTCTTCTAGCCTTATTTCTCATTTAAATAAATATATTTATTTATTTAAATTATCCTTTTCCTAAATTAAATAAATATCTTATTTATTTAATTGATCCCACTCCTTCTATTAATTAAATAAATCTTTATTTATTTAATTAATTCATTAACCTTTTCTACCCATGACACATGTCACTCATCTCTTAATTCATACACTACCTACCCCTTTCATTATTTTATTATTTCTTTTACCTACCCTCTAATCATAGCTGACCTCCTTTTACACCTCTCAATCTTATCCCTCCATTTCATATAGTGTCTTCTATATAAGGAGATGCTTCCTTCATTATCAAACCCTAATCGTTCTATGCATTCTAATCAATGATCTTAATGACTTGACTACACTACGATCCTACTTGCAACCACATTCCGTTCTTTGTTGAGCTCTTGTGCATATAAAATCTGAGAGCAAATATATCAAGCAAGATCAATGGAGATCCAAACCCTTTTGGACATGTGATGGTATAATCTTTGTGATTTCATTTGATTTGCATTGTCTTAGGTAATCTTCATATGTTATGGTGGATCTTTGTTGTTGTTAGGCTAGGGTTTTGTGGTTGAATTCATTTAGCCTTTCAATATCGTTATTATTGTTATCCATTTTCACCATATACAGTAGGTTTGCTTGGGAAAATATTGGAAGGAAAGCTTTGGAATGATCCTATTTATTATTGTATTTAGTTGCAAAGAAAATACATGTATTTGGCAAACCCTCATTTATTAGAAATGAGAGGCTTGATTTTGTTATCTACCTATTTGTATAAAGGGAACCATGATGTAATAAGCATATTTGTTTGAATAGTTTCATTTCAAGAAATAAAGATGTATTTTATTTAAGTATATTCTTGCAAAGAAAAGAATAGAATTTGAGTTATTTCCCTATAGATATTTGAGTTATTCTTTATTGATATTTACTTCTTGAAATATATTAGAAATGAAATTTATTTCTGTCTTAGTTAGCTCATGGAAAAGAAATGAAAATAGTCAAAAGTTAGTAGTGTAGTTATGTAGAAAGAAATGAAATAAATTAAATGTTGTAATGTAGTTATTAGTAAAGAAATGAAATATTGCTTATGTCTATAGTTTAAACATAAAATAAATAAATAGACATTTTAGAGTTAATATTAATCTGCTTTACATCTTGTTGTTATTGATTAAAAAAAAAGTAAATTAGATAAAGATAGTTACAGTTGTAAATAAAATCATTACTATTATATTCCTAATCTGAAAATGCATGTAGAAGTAGAAAATATTGTAAATCTAGATATTGTTATTTTAAATAAAAAAGGAAACCATATGTTATTAAAAGAAAATAAAATTTATTCTATTCTGTTTATTTGAAAATATCCTACACTAAGTTTGGAAATGTTGTTTTAATCATTTAAGAATATATATATATATATATATATATATATATATATATATATATATATATATATATATATATATATATATATATATATATATATATATATATATATATATCAAATATATATACTTATATATTTATATTATATAAGAGTTAAGTTTAATGTCTTTAAATTTTACTTCTAAAACTGTTGTATTCGTTTTAGAAGAATGATTGATGCATATGCTGCATCTATATTAAAATATACACATTTAATAAAATATGAGTAATCTTGAAATAAAAGAAATGCTTTTTACTCTGGCATTCTGATTAATTAACATTTTAATCATGATGTAGTCGGTTGTTAAAAGAATTTATATATATATATATATATATATTAGTCTGCACATAATTTAAAACATTTTCATCAAAGACAATATACAAAAAAAGGGAATTTTCATATCGATCAAACCTTGCAATATTCGGCCGCCACTGTGGGCCGCAACCCATAGGCGACCGCGGCTGCACTATGGGCCACGACTCACAGTGGTGACCTCGGCCACCACTTTGGGCTGCAACCCATAGGCACAACCTCGGCCGTCCTGTGGGGCGGCACCCACAGGTGCTGACACACAAACCCTGCACCCAACCCTGCAATTGTGTATTATTGTCTTAGTTAACTTTATAGTCGGATCAAATCACATTATTTTCATTTGCTCATTTAATTATTGTAAATTTAATGAACTAAGTGATAGCATTATTTTAATTATTCCTAGAGCAATTAAATACCAATTGAGATAATTAATATCTCTTGTTTAATAATTTGAGGATTATTTGGTTAAATCAATTTATTAATTAATATACTAGTAATGACATTTTTTGGAGAATTATTTTTGCATTAAATGTTAACGCTTGTGTGGTTGAGTTATTTAAATTTACTTTAGGAACCCATCCGTTTAACACATGAGTTAACCCTTAGCTTAGATAAATTTATTTATCTCATTTTTATCCTCGAGTAATTAATATTTTAAGTTGTTTAAAAAAAAAAATTATTGTTGCATTTTTGCCCAAAAGTTTGGGCATGACAAGATGGAACTCACAAGTTAACTATCTGTAGTAATAGATAACTAAGTGGTTAAGGTCTACAAAGTACTCTGCTAGGAGTGAATCTTGTTAGAGATCCCAAAGCTTGATTATAAGATTATACCCTGTTAAAGGTAGTACCCTATTAGGAGTAACCTCGATGGAGGATTTCTAAATCCAAACTAATGGATCACCCTATTAGAAGATTTATGCATTGAATCTTATTAGAGCTTACCCAATTAGGGGATTTGATTCTATTGTAATTGTTAGAAAAAAACAGGATTGGTTTGATCTGTTCTGAGTAGCACAATTTGCTTGATCAGATCCTTCTAAACATATACAACACTGCTCTTTTGCATACTCTACAAATTAACTCTTTTTTCTTTTCACACACAACATAACACTTTCACTTATATCAAATAATTCATTGCGATGTCAATATATAGACCTTATGATTTCATGTCGGCCTAAAGAAATCATAACACAATTTCCTAGGTGTAGTGTATCTGGACAAGTGATCATAACTCATCACAAAAATTACCGCCAAGCAGTCGGTGCTAGTAACTCATCACGATTTGTGGTAACTCATCACAAAATTACTGAATATCGGCTGGAACAATCAAATACCAGTTTGAGTAAAACATATGAACTGTTATCCTTGAATCTCTGCTTGATCTCCATCTTGATCTTCATCCTGATGTCAACTTAGTATTGTAATACCCTAAAAATGGTCATCTAAACCATGAGCCCCTTATCTCAATTCCATCACCAAGATCCTAACCAAAGGCAATTAAATAAATCTTGAGCACACAATTAATTTCTAAAATCATCAATGTCACATGGCAAAATTAATCAACCAATATTAATTAAATATTTATTTAATTAATTAAATCATTACAATTAAATCATTTTTAAAACAATTATCCTATTTATTTTATTGAATATCCTAGCATATTTAATGGAATAAATCAATTTGCCATTAAATCTTCAAAAAAAGAATTAATTGACAAAAAAAAAGAATTAAAAATTGAGAAAAGAAATCAATTGGAGATAATCTTAAAAGGCAAATTAAAAATTGATAAATAATCTGAAAGAAAGCAATTAAATCAATTAAATATTAAAATTGAATGAAATAGAGAATAAATCAGTTTTTCCCTGATTTTATCTTAATTTTAGTTCAATTTCCTTTAAAACTGAGAAAAGCATCCAATCACATCAATTCACCTGGATTGTGCTTCCTCTTGGAAAATCTTGACCACTCATCATCATTTGATCTCAGCCTTTGGTTTCTTTCTGAATTTTCTATAAATTCAGTTTGTCATCTCTCATTCAAGGATCCTGGAGAATATATTGTTATTATGAGATGTTTTTTCTCTAGGTTCATTGAGAATTTGCATTAAGATATTGCATATTAGTTATTTCATATTGCTTAAATCATTTCGCTTAAATATTCATATATTGCTTAAATCTTGTTAGATTAATCTTGCATATCTAGCTTAAATCTTGCATCCATTTAGCTCATATTTATGCTCATATAGATTTAAAAATCCTTTGTTTAGGTGTTGTCTAGTCACTGGATAGCTTAGCAATCTGAGAGCAATCTAAACTCGCATCTACTAGAAGGAAATGGGTCACTTTGTAATGGTTTATTATTCATTGAATATTGATTTACTAACCCTGAATCTAATGACTTAATTGAAGTGTTGTGTATTCCAGATACATATATAGGTCCAATTTTAACACACACATTTCTGGTGCCCACCATGGGGCACGAAATTCAATACTTCAGCCTCAAAATCACTTTTTTTTAATCTTGCAGGTTTCGTCTGTACAACCTCTATGAAATATCGTACGACTGTATATCCTGCATCATACGACATTCTATCAAGGTCTCTATTTTATCATATGAATTTTTTCTTTGAATATCTGATTCTATACTTTGTCATTTTATGCTCAGTTCTAACTCGTACGAGCAACTACTTTTGTCGATTTCTTCTGTGAGAATTGTCGTACGATTTTGCATTCTGTTGGGTTAAAAAGTAAGTTTTATTCTTCAGGTTTTCTATTCAATTTTGATTACATTGACGCTGACCTTGGCTATTTATCTAAAGAATTTTTATAGCCTAACTGGTTTCTTGTAGAACGCTTGTCAAAAAATTTATCAATCACACATACGCCTGTCAAAGAATAAAAACAACATGACTACTAATGTGTTGTTTTTGTGGGTTGCCTAAAGAAAATCGACCAAACATTGTGTATTCTTTAAATTCTTTTTTAGGCACCTAAATTGCTATCTGGTTAAAGAACAAATCTGTATTTCATGTTTTAAGAAAATTTTATGAGGTAGGAGAGTATGCTCTTGTCTGTATAGACAATCAAAAATCTAGACCCTTGAGGCATTTTCTTTAAGTTTGAGATTTGTATATCTTTAGCGGGCCTACCCTCTCAAGGAGCTAATAACTTTATAGCCATTACAGTCGGTGAGAGGGGAACGACCCAAGTGGGAATAGCTAAACGCCAAGTACTCCAACCCACTATAAAACAAACGTGATTTGATGAAAATCAAGTCAACAACAGTGCTCAAGAATAGCTCTCCTCTGTACCTTTGGGTATATTAAACCTTGGTTTTCAAGGCTAGGATACCTCTTAATTGAGTTTATACCTCGATGTGCTGAACAGACCCCTTATTAGTTCCAATTCAAATTAGAAGCTACCTGGTTCACCTTCGAAAGGGGGATAATATTTGTGCAAGAAAGATAGTAACTCTCCCAAGATACTTGTCATTTCATGCCCCCATTAGCATTTGGAGTCAGCTAATATGACGTTGAGAATCCATTGCGTGAGACTCAGCGGCCGTATTTTGATTAGCCATTAGGTGTGTACCTGAGTCTTTAAGAAAAGGTTTTCTTCTCTCACCAATTTCCATAGGGTTTGCATGTTGTGATTGGAGTTATTATTTATATTGCATGTTTTCTGTGTTTTCATCCCTAAAACTAAACTGGAATACCAGAACTAGAGAAAACAACAAACAACTCAGTGATAAACTTTTTCAATGTTAAGAAAAAAATTAGTCCCCGTCGGTCATTGAAAATCAATCCTATATCTAAAATTGGTCCTCATCAGTCAATGAAAACTCAGTCCATCTCAAAACTGGTCATACTCAGTTGTCATAGTTTGTCATTGAAAACTCAGAATTTAGCCTCTGTCCAGTAAACAATCGTATGAGTCTTCTGATTTATTGTCTTGTTTCATTTTCTATTTCGTACAATATTTCATCAGTCCTAACAGTCTATCATTTGAGCCTTCATCCTGTGTCGTATGAGCCCTGATTGTCTATCATCCGGTTCCAAGAATTATCATTTCATCTTGAATTTTGTATTGTACAAGCCTTGATTGTCTATTGTCCGGTTCTGAGAATTGTCGTTTCATCTTGAATCCTGTGTCGTATGATAAATCTTTGCACTGAACAGTTTGTTGTTTCAGACATACTCATTTGTAGTACGGTATTAGGCAACAACTCGTACGAAACACTATTGTCATCAATTTGAAGCTTGTAAACTGTCGTCTGGTCTTGTAAAACTTGTCATACAAATCTCTGATTTTGTCAATCTAGAATAGTCAAACTTGCCTAAAATAGTCTACAATGAGCATAAAACTAGTTATCATCCTCTTGATCATAAACAACCTTGATAGTGTACCCCTGTCATTGCATTGCACAATTTTGTTGATCATCTCCAAGCTAGGTAAATCAACATCTTATCAAACCTAAGTTAACTTAGATAACATCTTACACAGGATAGATCATTCCTAAAACCACACCAGATCTTAGTTACTTCACTCAATCACTACGTTAAATGAACAACTAGCTACAATTTGATCTTGACTTCTGCAACACATCTAGCTCTCGGTCCTGTCGGTTGTAAATGCCTATTCAAACCCAAAGTTCTTGCAACAAAATAGACAAAGGAAAAGGAACATCCTTTTCATCAAATGATAACCCATTCTTTGTAGAAAAACTCATCCCATCATCGTCACAAATACCAGTTTATGATCTACCAATCTTTGGTCAGTCCCTATCTCCCACCATGTCTGGAGAAAGGCAAGAAAAACAAGATGCTAAACACAAAACTTATGACGATATCACTATCCATGATACCAATAGTGATTCCTCATCAAGTGAATTTGAAGCCTTTGAACCTCTAGAGATCAAGATACATAAATGTCAAAAGGATAAAGATTTCCAAAAAATGATGAAGGTTATCATGGCTAGAGAAAAAGAAGACTATTTTCTAGAACTAGCAAAACAAGGTGCTAAAATTCCTACTGGTTATAATATGGAGACACTTGTCACTAAAGAGGAAGAAACACCATTAGGAATGGTAAACAAACAATTACAAGCATTACAAACTGAGATCATAGAACTGAAAACCAAGGATAAATCACCAAAACAATGTTATCTAGACACAATATGCCCATTCCTGTTTGACAAAAACCTTTACATGCCTCCATTTCCATCAAAAGTAGAAATGCCTAAGTTTGAAAAATATGATGGGAATACAGATCCTCAAGATCATATCAGATAATTTTGTGCTTTATGTATGGAGTTCATGCATGACCAAATGTATCTCATGCGCCTTTTCCCGAGAAGTTTAGGGGGGCAAGCTATGGAATGGTTCTCAAGTCTACCTATGGGAATAAATTTTTTTGAATAATTAATCCAACTATTTCTACAACAATACTCCTATAAAATTCATCACCCAGTCACTATGATAGAGCTTTACAATACCAAACAAAAAGTAGGAGAGCCCTTTCTCACTTTTCTCCAACGATGGAGAAAGATGTTCTCTAGATATTCATAGACTATTCTAGATCTTGAAAAGATGGATATCTTTGTCAACAACTTAATCCCTGAATTGAAATACAGTATCTAGATGCAATTGCATCCTTCATTCAACAAAATGGTAGATAATGCCCTCAGAATGGAAGATGTGCTTATAAAAAAGGGAGATATATCACTTTGGAAAGAATTTCTCAAGGTTCTAGTTCTAAAGAAAAGAGAAAATACTAGAAATACGACAAATATAACAAAAGAAATGTTGTTAATGATGGAGTGGTAGACACTGTCAAAGCAAAAACAAAATCCATAGTATTTAATTTGGCTAGTGGCATGCAAGCACTCAAGGCAGCTGAAACTACAATAGAAAATCCTCCGAAGAAAGCAAGAGAATGGTTTAAAGAGAAACCTTGGCTTTCAAAGCCTAAGCATGATTTTACTCC
Organism: Cryptomeria japonica; assembly: GCF_030272615.1. NCBI lineage: Eukaryota > Viridiplantae > Streptophyta > Pinopsida > Cupressales > Cupressaceae > Cryptomeria > Cryptomeria japonica. The sequence continues at coordinate 649,544,593 of NC_081414.1, read as the reverse complement.
TCTAGATGAATCATATGAATCAACTTTTAAAACTTTATTGACAAATGAGCTAATGACATTGCCAGACAATTCTAGACCATATGATCCAGAAATTAAACCCAAATAGTGGAGAGAAAACGAATACGGTGACTACCATCGAAACAAGGGACATAACACAAACAACTGCATGAAACTCAAACATGAAATTCAAGATCTCATCGACGCTGGAAAAAGTTGTTGGAAATAACATGACTGATGCTGATCATAAGGCCTTTAAAGATCCCTTATCGACTTATGAACAAGGAGATTCCTCAAAATCCAAGGGAGGTGCTAGAGTCAATTATAACTACACTAAGAACAACAATGTGATCAACATGATTGAATCTTCCCAACCTGATTATTGCAATGTAATCATAATCAAAGATAAACAAAATCAAGCACAAACTACTAATGCTATGACCCGCACTCAAAAGAAGGTTACTCTCCAAGGAGCTAGTTCCTCAACTTTCACTCAAACAACATCAAACCTACCAACTCCTTCAAATAGACAAATAGACACAATCATGGCCAAATCAAAACAACTGGCTTCATCATCCTCTCCTGGTTATAGTATTGTCAAACAATTGAAAAGAACTAATGCTCAAATCTCCATTTTGGAACTTCTTAAGATCTCCTCTGCTCATAGAGAGATCCTAGACAAGGCTTTGCTCACCACTAGTGTCCCTAAAGATTTATATGTATATCGGTTTCAATCTATGGTGGGTCACCTAACTTCTCCTCATTACCTCACTTTCTCTGAAGAAGATGATAACTCACTAAATCACCTGCATAACCAGCCATTACACATCGAAGCTATGATCCATAAACACCGAGTTAAACATGTTTTGATAGATGGAGGCACTGGGTTGAATATTTGTACCTACAATCTACTGACACAGCTGGGATTTTTTGAAAAATGTTATTGATCCAACAAAGAAAATAACAGTCAATGCTTATGATGAAGAAGAAATAATCTCTAAAGGTTTGGTACTATTACCAATCAAGGTAGGACCTGTAGAAAGAAATGTCATCTTTTAGGTCCTTGACCTTCCACTTTCATACAACATCTTACTAGGCAGGCCATGGATTCACGAAATGAAAGCAGTACCATCTACGTATCACCAATGCTTGAAATTTCCTTATAATGGAGTTGAAGTCAGTATTCCTACCGATACAAGCTATACCTGCAATGCATTAACACAGAGTGTTGATGCTTTTGTTCCTCATAATAGAGCAGCCTCTAAAGCTGAAAGTTCAGAATCTTTGTTGAAAGATTTAGAAAAGAAGTTGAAAATAACAAACATCAGCATGGATGGCTACAAGATAGAGCCTGTACTCTCACTAATGTCTCTTCCTCCATCACCAAGACAGTCAAGAAAACCATCAGAGGTTATGAATCCACAAACTGTAACTCCAAAAGTCATTTATGATGGTCTCTTTGTATAGTTCTCTACTTCCCTTGTAGATGAAATAGAAGAGGATGTTGTTCTCAAATGGCTTTTCAAAGAAGACAGTGCAAACAAAGAAATATGAAATTGTGAGATTTCCTCGACACAATATGGTCCAAGCTATAAGTGTTGGCATTTTGGTATGGTTTTGTCATGATGTCAACACCTACTAATACACCTACTTTGGAGATCCAACAACATTCAACGACAAGCAAGTAAATTGTGCAACAGTTATTGGTATATGGTTCACCGGTAGGATATATTGTTCACCGGTACCTAGAATGATATGGAAGACACTTGGTAATGTCAAAGACATCATGTGGACATTGTTTTGAATAAATAATCATTGGTACATTCATATTTTCATATTTGCTTTTACCGGCAAATAGGTCCAGGTTATCTAGGGTTACACCGGTAGGTTTATCTTTTCTAGATCAGCATGGCACGCTATGGAGATGATTTATTATTGTTGTAAATGCATTAAGCCAAAATTTTCAATTGGTTATTGCATCAGATATTATATTGTTTGTAAAATGTTTTTATTGTAATATCTTGTAGAGCCGACCTACTAAAATTGGTCTTAGGGTATGGTATAAATGTAAGATCTTATTTGTAAGATCAAGTGTGGAATGCGAAAAAGAATTAAGTGAAGGTATATGTGAGATCAAGCAGGGATATACATGAAGACATCATTTGAAGTTGAAGTTAGGTTTTTGTAGAAGCATATCAACATTACACCGGTATTGAATCTAGCACATGAAGATGCTATTTTGAGCAGTACATTCTTATTGGATTTAACCATCCAACTATAGTCAGTGTGACTCCCATTTTGTGATTGAGCAGTGAGCTCTAGGCTGTTGGCCTTTCTACATGTGCAGAACCCATTTATGTACACTTACTATCTATAGTAGTATCATCTGATTGTGGGTAAGGTTTCCCACCATGGTTTTTCCCCTTACAGGGTTTCCACGTACAAATATTGGTGTCATGTGTTGTGGATGACTTTATGTTTATGTTTCATGCATTAATCCTTACTGGTATAGCAATTTACTATTAACACTATCTACCAATATACTTAACTAGTTTACCAGTATTAAGCATTAAGTTGGTTAATAAGTTTTTGGTTTGAATTTTTTTGACAACTGATTCACCCCCCCCTCTCAGTTGTCTCCAGGACCTAACAATTGGTATCAAAGCTTAGTCCTCTTTTGTAGAAGTTTAACAACTTGAGGAGATCCAATGTCTACTAATTATTTCAGGAAGGACAATCCTAAACTTGATGGAACCAACTATGGGATATGGAAGATCAGAATGGAGACACATCTGAATTGCATTGGTAAAGACATCTAGGAAGTTACTAAGAATGGTTATACTACTGCTGTAGATGGTCAAACTGCTCCAACTACCTTAGCTAAAGATGAAGAAAATGATTGCAAATCAAGAGAAGCACTTTTGAGCGCATTATCAGATCAACAAATCATGGGATTATCAGATAGATGATTCAATGCATGGGATATTCAGGTTTCGGTCCTCTAGGCAAGCATCAAGAAGGTATTGTTGAACCTATTCAATTACAAAATAAGTCTGCAAATGATAAAGCTAGACTGGGATACAATCCACGAAAGTCATCAGATCAGAAACATACTTCTCACCATCAACTTAAGTGGAGGAAAAAGGTACTACCTTCAACATCACAGGAAATTAATACTCAACAAGCTCAGGAAGAGTGCGACAATGAACAAGAAGAATTGCCAACCCAGAAAGAGGAAGCAAATGGTAATCAAGTTCCGATTGTATTAGCTATAAAACTATAAGAATTAGAAGTCCCAAAGGATATGAGAGAAGAAGTATACAGAATCAGAGAATTATTTGCACCACTAAACATTCTGGTCACATATACTAGTAGACAACAAGTAGATGATTCAGAAACTGATTCAAATGAGTATGAATGGGGTCCAGACCACCTCTCAGATACATCTATTATAGAAACCCCTGAAGAATTTAGTAATATCACAGATAATGCACAAGAGCTGATATGCTTAAAATTGCAAAAGGAAATAGAAGAAATCAGACTAAAAAGACAAGAAGACTATGAACAACAGCTAGAGGAAGAAAGGACATAAGAAATTTCTTCACCTACTAACTCTCCTTCTAATGAGATAGGAAAAATCATGTATGGAACTACAAAAGAAGAATTAGAAACTATAGAAGTAGGACTAGTCATCAGTCCAGAGGAAGCTAAATGGAAAAGATGACAAGGATTAACAAAACCATCAAGGCTATGTCCACAAGTGTGTCAAATACAAGTGATCAATGAACCAAATCACAAAGGAACTTGTAGCATAAAAGATGTAGGTATTGATGCTATACATACTTTTACTAAATCACTTGAAGATGAGTACAAAACTTCATCTTATGACTCTGATAACTTAGACAAAGTCTCTATTTATAACGACAACTATTCAACAACTTATTATGACTACTATGTCATGAATGTTGAGATGTTGTCTACTGACCCTGTTACTATTACACCACAATATGTAGTCTAGTCTGAAGTAGGGGATGACGCTAGGAGTAGGTCGGCTGGGTTAGGTCCAATAAATACTAACATGAACTTCTATAATCATGTTGTAACTCTTCCTGGTCTTGACACACATACACAAGGTAGTCTTCTGGAACTCAACTGGTTGGTCCGAAGTCATGATGATAGTACCGTGAACTCTCTTGAACCTGTTCAAACTTTATCTTCGATACATCTTGAACTGATTGACTGTACTCTTTGTAACCAAACTTTGAATATACTCACCTTCGCCAATGACTACACACTAGCCTGCTATATTGATGCAATGGAACCAATAAACTCTTCCACTAGTGAGAAAAGGAAGAACATGACTGAAACAAACATCAAGTATCTCAGTCACAAAAATCAAAAAAAGAAAAATAAGAGATCTGATGGCAAAAACCACATTGTGGTAGTATCAAAATCAAAAATAGTGAAAATAAAGGATGTACCTAAGGGTGAAAACCTCTCTGAGGCACCTGAAGGTGAGATACTTGATATGCTACCAAGTCACTTCCAAGAAATGTCTTCAATATTGGAAATCAAGAGATGCCACATATCATTCATTTAGCTCAATCACTATTAGTAGAAGAGTTAAAGGATTTCAGCAAACTCTTTTCAGAAAAGAAGATCAACTTTGCATGGACATACTTTGATATGCCAGGACTAGATCCTAATCTCAGCATGCATCATCTCTCTATTACATTAGGAGTTAAACCAGACAAGAAAAAAATTTGTAAGATGCATCCTCATGTGGCACTGCTAGTCAAGGCTGAGCTAGAAAAAATGCTAAAAGCTAGATTTATCAGAGCTATAGACTATGCATAATGGATGTCAAACATAGTACCGGTATCAAAGGCACACAAATCTATTAGAGTTTGTACAGATTTCAGAGATCTCAACAAAGCTTGTCTGAAGGATGACTTTTCATTACCAAACATTGATATGATAGTTGATATGACTGCTGGGTATGAGATGTACTCACTAATGGATGGATTCTTTGGCTATAATCAGATCAAAATAGCTCTTGGTGATCAAGAAAAGATAGCTTTCACATATGCATGGGGAACCTTTTGTTGGAATGTCATGCCATTCAGGCTAAAGGACACAGGAACAACTTACCAAAGAGTGGTAACTACTATATTTCATGATATGATGCATAAGAAAATGGAAGATTATGTTGATGACACTTTAGTAAAGACTATGAAGAGATCCACACATATTCAAGAGCTAGGCCCTATACTAGATAGAATGAAAAAATTCAAACTTCGGCTAAATCCAAAAAAGTGTGCATTTGGAGTGAATCTAGTATATTGCTTGGTTACATAATTTCAAAGAAAGGAATTGAGGTTGACCCTGAAAAGGTCCAAGCTATAATGTAAATGCCTCCACCCAAGAATATTAGTCAAATGAGAAGTTTACAAGGACATCTTTAATCAATAAGGTGCTTTATATCTCATCTAGCAGACAAAGCTCAACCCTTCACAAAGGTACTAAGGAAAGGAGTTCAATACAACTGGGATAAATATTGTGAACAACATCTAAAACAAATCAAATATTATCTTTCTAATCCACCCATATTGATGCCACCAATTCAAGGGAAACCATTGATTCTATACATATCAGCTATAGATACTTCACTGGGGGCACTTCTAGCACAATAGAATGAGAACTAAAAGGAAAGAGCCATATATTATATCAGTAGAACATTGGTGTCTTATGAAATGAACTATACAATCATAGAAAAGGATTGCTTGGCATTAGTCTTTGCATCACATAAATTAAGACACTACATGTTAGCACACTCTATTAAGTTGGTAGCTGAGATTGATCCACTCAAATATCTTCTTAGTAAAGCAATGCTTACAGGAAGACTGACTAAATGGGTCATGATTCTTACAAAATTTTAGATTGAATATATGGAACGTAAAGCCATCAAAGGATAGGTTATTGCAAACTAGCTTGTTGATGCTCCACTTGAATAAATTCAATCTCTGGATATAGAATTTCTGGATGAATCAATCATGCACCTTACTCAACAATCATGGAAGATGTTCTTTGATGGGTCTTTCACTCAACATGGTTCTGGTGTTGGAATACTTTTTATTACTCCTCAAAAATATTCAATCCCAAAAGCTTACAAGATTATCTTCCCTTGCATAAACAACATTGCAGAATATGAAGCTTTGGTAAACGGGATCAAGCCGGCCATCGAGTGGAAGATTGTTGAATTACACATCTATGGAGATTCTCAACTCATTATCAACCAAATCAATAATCTATATCAGACAAGAGATGAGAAATTGATGCCTTATAAGAGAATGGTGGATGTGTTGGGAAAAATGGTGTCTCAACCTTGCATTTATGCGAGGTTACTATTTATAGTAAGTTTTTATTTGAGCACGAAATGGTGCGAAACTCTCCCTGAAGCTTCTGGTTGGCTAGATAAGCATTCCAGTAAAGTTGCGTCGCAAGGTCACAGCTAGTTTTGAAGATATTAAAGTTTTCGTCTTGGAGGGGTGCAATAAAATGTTTAAACTTAATTTTGGGGACTTTAGAGGCTCCGAAACACCCTGAAAAGTGGCCGTAGCCGGCAAAGCGGGTTACGAGGTGATAGAGAACTTCGCGAGCTTTCCGGCGCTTCAAACGGTTCGTCAATCGGACACCCGGTTCTCAAGTTATGGCCTCCGGAAGTTTGTACTCCTGAAATAGGAAAAATAATTTGTATCGAATACATAAATGAGCTGTAAAAGGGAGCGACACGTGTTGATGTGTGCTTTAACATGTCATAGAAGGGAGATAAGGTCGGCTACACCTTATTGGGTGGTTTTAGCCCATGGTTTTGTAATACCGTTTGACGGTTTCTTGTATTGTATCTCCTATTTATGAGGTGTGTGAGATAGAGGTTGTGTGTAAGAGTCTTATGGCTATTGAGTTGCCTCTGAATCTCTGATTAGTGCTACTCCTGCGAAGAGCTTGCTCTGCAAGTATTTTGTAATCTGTTTTTGATTGCTGAATAAAATATTGAGCTACTTTTGGAGGGTGGGGTTTTTCTCCCGAAAGGGTTTTCCCCACGTAAATCATTGTGTTGTGGTATGATTGCTATTATATCTATTTCTATTTTCTGTAACTGTTGTAATGATCTGAAAAAGTTTTGCATTACCCTCCTCTCAAGGTTAGTGTAGGAAGTTGTTTCCGCTACTTAACTTCCTTACAAGTGGTATTAGAGCCTGATCACCTTTGGTTTCAATTGTGGGCAGTTGGGTTTTTTGAACTAATCCAGATTTGAGTGGGAGCTTGTGCAGAAGACACTTTTTGATCTTGTTGCAGGAATATTCAGATGACGAGTTCGTCAGGGAGAATAGAGGTGGAGAAATTTAATGGAAGTAATTTTGAGATGTGGAAGCTGAAGATGGAAGATCTGCTAATAGATCGAGATCTTTGGGATGCTGTTGATGCGAATGTCCAAAGACCCTCAGATCCTACTGTGGCAGCTCAGTATGATGTTATGGACCGAAAAGCCAAGGGTCTAATCAGACTGTGCCTGGCAGACTCTGTTCTAATCAATGTCCATGAAGAGAACTCTGCAAAGAAGCTATGGACTAAGCTTGGTGAGATGTATCAAGTGAAATCTTTATTAAATCAAATTTTCTTAAGAAAGAAATTGTATTCCTTGAAGATGGAAGAGGGTGGACGAATTGCAGACCACCTAGAAGCATTCAATATGATTGTGGCTCAATTAGTATCCGTCGGTGTTAAGATGGACGAGGAGGAGAAATGTCAGATCTTTCTTTGTTCTTTGCCTGATTCGTGGGATTCTCTTGTTATGGCTATCGGTAGTACTTCTGTTGTTTTGAAATCTAAAGACGTGGTGGGTGCCCTACTCGGTGAAGAGATGCGAAGGAAGGTATCCATCAGTTCAAAGGAAGCCCTAACCATTCATGGAAGACCTAAGGAGAAAGGCAAGAAGAATGAGAAGCGCGGCAAGTCCAAATCCAAAGGGAGATCGAAATCTCGTGGAAAGTCCAAAGTCATTTGTTGGAATTGCGGTAAACCGGGTCACATCCGTAAGGACTGCAAAGAAGAAAAGAAGAAGAAAAAGAAAAAGTTCGATTCTGATTCTGAGTCCGACAAGGAAGATGGCGATGCATTTATTGCGGCTTTGGCGACTCATGCAGGTAATGATACCTAGCTAATTGACTCAGGTGCATCTTTTCATATGACTTCCAATAGAGATTGGTTTTCTGAATATGAAGGATTTAATGGAGGTAAGGTGTACTTGGGTGATGATTCACCTCTAGACATTGTTGGTCGAGGTAAGGTTAGAATCAGGTTTTCTGATGGTAGAATAAAAGAGATTAATGGTGTGCTGCATATCCCTGGATTAAAACGAAACCTGTTATCTGTGAGCATTGCATTTATGGAAAACAAAACCGCGTTCAGTTTTACTCGAGTTCTCATAAAACTTGTGGTGTTTTGGATCTTATCCATTCTGATGTGTTTGGTCCAGTAGATGTCTCTTCGATTGGAAAATCCACATATTATGTTTCATTTATTGATGATTTTAGTAGAAGGACATGGGTTTATTTTCTAAAGAGTAAATCTGAAGTTTTTAGTCGTTTTAAAGAATTTAAAGCAATGGTTGAGTTGCAGACTGGAAAGAAAATAAAATGTTTGAGAACTGATAATGGCGGTGAGTTTTTCTCTAATGATTTTGATAGATTCTGTAAAGACTGTGGAATTAACAGGCAGAAGACAACTCTGTATTCTCCACAGCAGAATGGAGTTGCAGAAAGAATGAACAGGACACTGATGGAAAAGGCTAGGAGTATGTTGAGTGGTGCTGGTCTTGAACAAAAGTTTTGGGCTGAAGCTATTGCCACTGCTTGCTACCTGATTAACAGGTCTCCTACATCAGCTCTTGTTGATAAAACGCCTATGGAAGCATGGTCAGGTCACAAGCCTTCATTGAGACATCTTAGAGTTTTTGGTTGTGAGGCATATGCACATGTGCCAAAGGAGAAGCGAACAAAGTTGGAGAACAAGATTGTGAAATGTATCTTCATCGGGTATAGTTATGGTGTGAAAGGATACAAGCTTTGGGACCCTGTTGCACAAAAGGTAATTCACAGTAGAAGTGTTATTTTTAGAGAAATTAAGTCTCCTTCTGTTACATTGCAGCCAGAACAGACTAAAAAAGAAGATGTGATTCAACTTCCTTCTACACCTAAAAGAGTTGAATCAAGACCCCTAGATAGGCAAGAATTTGAGGAGAGCTCGTCTAGCTCTGAATCTTCAGAAGAGGAGGAAGAACCTCCAACTCAGCTTGTTCGAAGGTCTACAAGACATAGACAACCACCTGAAAGGTATTCACCTGATGATTGGAGATGTATTTTTGCTCTGAATACTAGTGTGGATGAACCGAAATCTGTAGAAGAGGCATTAGGTATGAATGATGCAGAATCCTGGAAGATTTCTATGGAGGAAGAAATGGCAGCTTTGAAAAAGAATGATACATGGGATCTTGTACCATTGTCTGAAGGACGAAAACCTGTTGGTTGTAAATGGGTGTTCAAGAAAAAGATTGGTTCAGATGGAAGCATTGAAAAGTATAAAGCAAGGTTAGTTGCAAAAGGCTACTCTCAGGTTGAGGGTGTTGATTACGGTGAGATATTTTCTCCTGTTGCAAAAATGACATCCATTAGATTTTTGCTTTCTATTGCTACTGCTTATGATTTAGAGGTTGAGCAAATGGATGTGAAAACTGCTTTCCTTCATGGTGATTTGGAGGAAGATATTTATATGACACAGCCGGAGCACTATGTGGTGAAAGGCAAAAGTAATTTGGTCTGTAAATTGAAGAAATCTTTGTATGGCCTCAAACAAAGTCCTAGGATGTGGTACCAGAAATTTGATACATATGTGTTGAGTTTGGGATTTGAACATTCTAAATCAGATCACTGTGTTTATTATAAATCTTATGGTGATCATTTCTTATTCATTGCATTGTATGTTGATGATATGTTATTCATTGGTAAAGGGAAAGGTATGATTTCAGAACTGAAGTCTCAGCTCGCTGCTAAATTTGAAATGAAAGATCTTGGTGCAGCAAAGCACATTCTTGGGATGGAAATTAGAAGAGATAGGGCGAATAGAAAGCTATGGCTAGGCCAGAGTAAGTATGTGAATTCAGTGTTACAGAGGTTCAACATGCAGAATTGTAGACCATTGAGTGTTCCTTTTATAGTTGGAACGAAACTATCTGTTTCAGATTGTCCTACATCCCCATTGGAGATGGAAGACATGAGCAGAGTGCCTTACCAGAGTGCAGTTGGAAGCTTGATGTATGCTATGGTCTGTACTAGACCAGATATTGCCCAAGCAGTGGGAGTACTTTCTAGATATATGTCTAATCCTGGTAGAGTTCATTGGGATGCAGTCAAAAGAGTCTTCAGATATTTGAAGGGTACTTCAGAGTATTCTTTGTGTTATCATGGTAATTCAGTTGGAGACATGACTTCCCTTGATATCCATGGTTATGTAGATTCAGATTGGACAGGTGATATTGATAGCAGAAGATCCACCAGTGCTTATGTGTTTACTTTGTTTGGTGGTGCAATTAGTTGGATGAGTAAGCGACAGGCTGTGGTTGCTTTATCCACTACTGAAGCAGAGTATATGGCGGCTACTCATGCTTGTAAAGAGGCCATTTGGCTTAAGAGACTATGTTCGGATATTGGAATAAAACAAGGTACAGTGACAGTTTACTGTGACAGTCAGAGTGCAATTAGCCTAGCTAAGAACCCGACATTTCATGCCCGGACCAAACATATTGATGTTCAGTATCATTTTGTTAGAGATATGGTCGAAGATGGTAGGGTGAAGCTGGTTAAGGTGGACACTTTGATGAATGTTGCAGATGCTTTAACTAAGGCTGTGAGCACAGAGAAGTTCAGATGGTGTTCAGAGTCTATGGGCCTTATGGCCCCTAGCAATTGATTCATTGTTTTGACATTCCCTTCCGCTCATGCAAGGTGTTCGACAAGTGGGAGATTTGTTGGGAAAAATGGTGTCTCAACCTTGCATTTATGCGAGGTTACTATTTATAGTAAGTTTTTATTTGAGCACGAAATGGTGCGAAACTCTCCCTGAAGCTTCTGGTTGGCTAGATAAGCATTCCGGTAAAGTTGCGTCGCAAGGTCACGGCTAGTTTTGAAGATATTAAAGTTTTCATCTTGGAGGGGTGCAATAAAATGTTTAAACTTAATTTTGGGGACTTTAGAGGCTCCGAAACGCCTTGAAAAGTGGTCGTAGCCGGCAAAGCTGGTTACGAGGTGATAGAGCACTTCGCGAGCTTTCCGGCGCTTCAAACGGTTCGTCAATCGGACACCCGGTTCTCAAGTTATGGCCTCCGGAAGTTTGTACTCCTGAAATAGGAAAAATAATTTGTATCGAATACATAAATGAGCTGTAAAAGGGAGCGACACGTGTTGATGTGTGCTTTAACATGTCATAGAAGGGAGATAAGGTCGGCTACACCTTATTGGGTGGTTTTAGCCCATGGTTTTGTAATACCGTTTGACGGTTTCTTGTATTGTATCTCCTATTTATGAGGTGTGTGAGATAGAGGTTGTGTGTAAGAGTCTTATGGCTATTGAGTTGCCTCTGAATCTCTGATTAGTGCTACTCCTGCGAAGAGCTTGCTCTGCAAGTATTTTGTAATCTGTTTTTGATTGCTGAATAGAATATTGAGCTGCTTTTGGAGGGTGGGGTTTTTCTCCCGAAAGGGTTTTCCCCATGTAAATCATTGTGTTGTGGTATGATTGCTATTATATCTATTTCTATTTTCTGTAACTGTTGTAATGATCTGAAAAAGTTTTGCATTACCCTCCTCTCAAGGTTAGTGTAGGAAGTTGTTTCCACTACTTAACTTCCTTATAGGATGATCTCAAGAAATACTTTACCTTTGTATCATTTCAACAGATCCCCATATCAGCAAATAGAGCAACGAATGCAATGGCCACCTTGGTGTCTATACCATAGCTATAGGAATCTAATTTTTGCTTTGAACTCCTAGTGGAAGAGTTACATTATCTTGCCTATGACTCTCCCGAGTCCCAGATGGTCTGTTCTGTTCTTGGACATGACTCATCTCGCTATAGCCACATTTACTCTTACCTGCATGACCAAGTTGTGCCTGCTAATCTTTCCCAAAATTAAAAAAGGAACCTAATCCAAAATGTGTCACGATACGTCATCATTGCTAATGACCTATTTAAGCAAGGTTTAGATAGTACTTTTCTTAGATGTCTAGAAACTGAGGAGTCCCAACACACTCTATCTGAGGTTCATGAAGGTGTTTGTGGATCCCATTCAAATGATCTAACTTTAGCACGGAAACTACTAAGGGCTGGCTACTATTGGCCAGACATGGAGAAAGAAGCTATAAAATTTGCTAAACCCTGTGAAAAGTGTCAGCTACATGGGAACCTTATACATGCTCTAGCAAGGGATCTCATACCCTTTGTTACACATTGGCCCTTTCAACAGTGGGCATTTGATCTAATTGGCCAAATATATCCTGCATCATCTAATAGACACAAGTTTATTATAACTGCCACTGAGTACTTCACTAAGTGGGTAGAAGCAGTTCCGCTCATCAAAGCAACCGGTAAACAAGTAGGTCTATTCATCCTTAATTATATCATTTGCAGGTATGGTATACCTTCATCCATTATAAATGACAATGGAGGACAGTTCAAGAACAAAGATCTAAATGAACTCTGTGAAAAATTCAAAATAAAACAACACTGGTCATCCTGTGTACTACCCTCAAGGTAATGGACAAGCCGAAGCATCTAACAAGAATATGTTGACTATCTTACATAGAACAGTAAATAAATCTAGAAAAGATTGGCATCTGCAGCTCAATCCTGCCCTGTGGGCTTATAGAACAAATATTAGAATACCTATTGGGGATACACCTTTTTCTTTGGTGTATGGTTCTGAAGCAGTATTACCTATTGAGGTGGAAATACCATCTTTAAGAGTTTCTTTGCAAGGTTTTGTTACTGATGAAGACTATAGAATAGCTAGATTGCAAGAACTTGAATTGCTAGATGAACGTCGGCAAGTGGCATTTGATCATCTAAGAGCATATCAAAAGAGAATGTCTATAGGTTATAACAAGAAGGTTAGACAATGAGAATTTCAGGTTGGTGACCTTGTTCTGAGAGAAAATCCTAAGAATCAATAGTTTCAAGACAAAAAAGGGAAGTTTGTACCCAATTGGTTGGGTCCCTACATCATTACTACAGTCTTTGGCTCTAGAGCCTATCAACTCTCAACATCAAAAGGAGAACAACTCTGTAAACCGATCAACACCATCCACCTGAAAAAATTCTTCACCAAAATATTCTCTTCTCTAGAAGCCTATACAGCTAAAAAGTCCTAAAGAAATCCAAAAAAATCAGAAAAATTCCTAAAGAAATCCTAAAAATAAAAAAAAGTCTTGAATAAATCCTAAAAATTAGAAAAAGTCCTGAAGAAATCCAAAAAGTAAAAAGAAAAAAGAACCAAAAAAAAAAGGAAAAAAGAGAGAAAATGCCTTGGTGAAAACCTGGTAAAAAAAAAATGAATCTCTGCCAAGTAGGTGAAAACCTAGCAAATAGGCACCTCTTGTACTCAAGCACTCCATCTATCAATGCAAAATTGGCATTCACACTTTCATGCATAATTGCTTTTGCTTGTACACTTATTTCATTCACTTTTGTGACATTCTGGTTCGTTGGAACCCTCATGGATGGAAACTGATCAATGTTCTAGTCTTAGGTTAATTGACAAAGTACTTTATGTGTCCTAAGCAATATCAACCAAGTCATTATTCTGTCAATGATACCCAGTCATCCACTCTGAGTCAGTCACCTTTCTCCTGACTACTGAAGATTTTTATCACTGAGTACACAAGCAAAACAACATTATTGAAAACAATCACTAAACAGTTTGAGCTATGCATGCAAATTTTCTTTGTGTGGTGTCTTTTATATTGGTTTTCAATTATTATTAGCTCTGAGTAACTCAAGGAAGTCTATCTTGACTAAGAGGTGCAAGGATTGGGGGCATAATATTTTCTTTGTTTTCTGTTTGTAGGAATGATTCTGATGATCTGGAAACATCTAATTAGTTGGGTGTCTATGATAAGAGCCTTCACATTAAGGTGAAATCACCATACATACCTCGATTCCACTTATTTGAATGCTACAGAGAGGTTCCCATCATTTCTTTGTCCGTTGAGATAATTTCTTTAAATGTGCAATCTGGAAGGATGTGTAATCTATTTAAAGATATGAACAAAAAAAGGGTCATTGCAGACAAGATAGTTAATATTGCATATACAAAGAAATGAACTCTATTTTTTTTGCTATGTTTGTAAAATGCTCAGTGATGAAACTTAAGCATTTCAAATCCAGTGACTAGGTTTAGGTTGCATCTCATTTTGCATTTCATTCTGCATTTTGTGAATTTAGAGTGATTTCAGTATGGTAACAATGATCTCTTTATCTTCCGAATGAGAGTTGGAAGCATCATCATTTCTTAGCTAAGTGGTATCTTCTTCATCATTTCTCCAATCGAGTACTTGTGTATTGAGATGTTTAGCTGCATACATAAGCATTTTATATAGATTCATAAATTGATTATCACTCATTTACATTTATCTTATTGCATTGAATAATTAAAAAAAAAGATTCGCACTACTCATTGCTCATTCTCATCATTCATTTGCATCATCATTTATTTGCATGAAAAAGAAACAAAAATAAACATCCATATTCATTTGCATTACATCCATACTGAAAATATATGCATACATATAGAATAAAGCATATAGAAAAGCATCTCATAAATCAATTGACACAAGTACAATGAAGTGAAATCAAGATCTCATATATAAAATGATCAAGTCTCAAGGTACAAAATAATGTCAATTGACATATACAAACTCCCATCAGAGCAAGAATCGTAAGGGCTACAAAAAATGGGTGTGTCTACAAAAAAACCTCAGAGCTACAAAAAGAAAATCTATCTCTTTGCCTCTCCCGCATCGCCAAGTGGTGGAGGAGGTGGAGCTTGCTGACACGGATCTTGCCTAGGTGCCCGAGCTCCCTCTGATCAAGCCATATACTAAGAGTATAATACAACTTATTGTGCTACTAGAACTTCTATGCTGTAAGCCACAACATAATAGGCTTCTCGACTCATCTGATGGAGAACCTCCTGCTTAATAGCATCTCGCTCTGCCCTCATCACTGCAACCTGATGATTGCGCTCTGCTCTTAGCTCGGCTAACTGATGATCTCTCTCTTCTCTAAGGTCTGCCAACTATTGGTCTCGTTCCGCCAACTATGTCTGTGCCACTATCAACTGTGACTGCAAACCCTCTAGGCGTTCTCTCATCGACCACACTGTGTCGACCCCCTGATCTCTCACAGGCTCTCTGCCTCCATTGCCTCCTCCATCTCTGCCTTCGGCTCCCCCTGCTCCTCTCTCCTCTACTGAACATGTCTCAGAGCTACTCTCTCCTCATCTCCTCTACCCTCCACTACCCTTGCTCCGCTAAGTCTCACCCCAACAGCCCCTAGGGATCCACCCTCTTCTCTCTATTGTTGCCTACCACCAATTGGTACCTTGCTGCTGCTAGCACCAGGATCATCAACTGGACACCTTGGAGCCTCGTCTCTCTGTCCATGCCTCTATCGCTGTCCCTTTGCCTACATGGGGGTATCATCCTCTACCTCCTTTATGCGAGGTGCCTGCTCAGCTGGATCAGTAAATCTTGGGAAAGGGTGCTACTGAAACCAATCCCTATACTTGGATAATACGCCCACATCTACAATATCATCCAGGTAATCCCATCTCAGCCACTGTAACCCAATTAGTTCCTGCATGCCCAAGGCATATGATAGCCTCGGTCCCCATCCCTGCCTCTCCTCATCTGCATAATGTGCGTATGCAGTAAACTCCTACGAGATCCCCTCAGGTCTACCATACTACCTCATCACTCGAGTAACAACAAAATACTCAACCACTGGCACTGATCTACCAATAAGAGGTCGAGTCGTGAATAGGTCTCTGTGCATATCTCTCCAATCATCCCAATGCTGCAGACCCCTGTAAGGTCTCCATATGACAACTATAAGATTGTCTAGCTGTCATCTCCAATAATCTATCTTTCCTAGATGGGGCTACATCACGTATCTTCAATATCTGTAAACAATAGGCTATTGTGGATCTCTGGCCTCATCGACAATTGGTCTGCATACTAGGAGATGTTCTTAGGCCCATACCTATAAAATAAACACCCCGACAACCATACTCCTCTCCTCCCGGTAGACAATCTCATGCATCTCATGATACATGTGTGCCAATATACATGAACCCCATCCTAATCTCTGGGAGCGCTCAACAAGTCTCTCCAACATCATGTCCCATCCACATAAAAACCCCTACTATCCCCTGTCTGGCAGAAGAAAATAGCTGATGAAACCTGCCAAGATGCAAGCCAGTAGCAATTCCTCACTATATCTAGTCATCACCTCATCCCAACTGATAGACCATGTCAGAATGCCTGCATCATGAAATACCTGCCTCAGGGCTAGAAGGCCAGGACGTTGTGCTAAATCATAATCTACCTTATCCCCAGGAAAAGGGATACAGAGAATCTTGTATACATCCTCGGGAGTGATGGTCATCTCCCCAACTGGAAAATAAAACGTATTATGCTCTGAATGAAACCTCTCAACTAATGCAGTGAGCATACCATGATTCACACGGATATTAGGAAACCCGAGAAGATGAGTCAATCTACATGCATCAATATGTGCCTAGTCTATATCTGATAATTGATGAACTAATGTCATCGTAGGTGGATATACACATCTGAATAATACATGGGGAAATCAAACCTGCAAAAATCAAACAATGATGCATCAGGAAACATTCCAAATTAGCTTATCAAGGAAGCAAAACATCATGCAAATCTAACTACATCAACCGTAAAATCAAAATTTCAAGTTTGCACCTTCAAAAATTCTCTATTTTTCAAACGACAAAACATCACAGAGGTAGCAACTCGTACGAATCAGGAATTGGTCTTATATGACAAAATGGGATCTTTTGAAGGTTCTCGTACGACACAAGGGTGTATGCAGAACGACAAAACTAGTGACTTTAAATGATAAAACAAACTTGATCAGTTTATCATATGAGACAGGATCCTACCTCGCATGACAAAATGATGAAACTTGACTTCAACACGCCAAAAAAATGAAAAATTCAACAAAAAAATTCATTTTTGAAATGATTGAAAGGCATAAGATCGATCACTTATCGCTAGCTCATAGTTCCACAGTTGATTATATCATCTCTGGTCTTGAATCGATGCTCATGTGAGGGAACCACCATTTTTGTTCACAGAAGGCTTTTTGAATTTTCAAACTTGGGATGTTAAAATGAATTGAAAATGACACTTTGACCCCTTATATAGCCAAAACCCTAATTTTCCAACTTGCTTCGATGGACATGCAAATTGTACCCTTAGCTAATTTGCTCATCCTGATTCCATTTTTGGGATCGAAATCAAAATTCGAGATAATTCTGCAAGTCAATTTCCAAAATTTGGACCACTTAGCGCTTTTCATTAAAATCTCATTCTTTCTTCAATTTGCACTCAATCTCTCATGGAATCAACATTGAATGTCAATTTTATTCTACAAATCAACTTTGCGCTCAATTTCTCATCAATCAAAGCCAAATCTTTGAATATTCCTCTGAATCAATTTCTTGCTCAAATTATTATCATCACTAAAGCAATTGCCTATAATCATGTACCCTTTCTATCTTTCGATTTCACTCCCGAGGGGGCATACTCATGACCTCAAAGTCAAGAATTTCTTTCAAAAATATTCGTTACAAGTCGAGTGGCTAAGCTTCATCAAATCAATCGCTAGGGGAATATCAGTTTTATCGCTTCATATCAAGCTCACATTGTCTTTGTCTAAATCTAGTCTCTTAGCGTTAATCAGTTTCATCACTTTTCATCAAGCTGATTATTCGTTTAAACTCAATCAAGTGTTTAAAGAATTTATTTGATCACACACTCAATCTAAGCAGGTGTTCAGTTTCATTGCTTCAAATCAACTTGGACAGTTTATCTTCACTCATCGTATCCTGATCAATCAAGTTCAAGATTGATTTTATCTTCGCTCACTGTGTCTAGTTCAATTAAGTTCTAGATCAGCAAGATCCACTTCTTGATCAATCAAGTGTGAGTTCGGTACCTTTTCTCTCTATCATTCCTAGTTCAATCAAGTTTAGGATCAACATCACTTTAATCAACTCTGTGCAGTTTCATCGCTTCAAAACAAGTTGAATACCTCGCTCTTCATGATCAATCAAGTTCAGAACTGGAATCTCCTAGACATCAAATTTTCTTTGAACCAACGCACTGCTCGCACATTAATTCAAAGAGGGGCAAATGTAATACCCTAAAAATGGTCATCTAAACCATGAGCCCCTAATCTAGATTCCATCACCAAGGTCTTAACCAAAGGCAATTAAATAAATCTTGAGCACACAATTAATTTCTAAAATCATCAATGTCACATGGAAAAATTAATCAACCAATATTAATTAAATATTTATTTAATTAATTAAATCATTACAAGTAAATCATTTTAAAAACAATTATCCTATTTATTTTATTAAATATCCTAGCATATTTAATGAAATAAATCAACTTGCCATTAAATCTTCAAAAAAGAAATTAATTGACAAAAAAAAAGAATTAAAAATTGAGAAAAAAAATCAATTGGAGATAATCTTTAAAAACAAATTAAAAATTGATAAATAATCTTAAAGAAAGAAATTAAAACAATTAAATATTAAAATTGAATGAAATAGAGAATAAATCAGTTTTTTCTTAATTTTATCTTAATTTTAGTTCAATTTCCTTTAAAACTGAGAAAAGCATCCAATCACATCAATTCACCTGGATTGTGCTTCCTCTTGGAAAATCTTGACCACTCATCATCATTTGATCTCAGCCTTTGGTTTCTTTCTGAATTTTCTATAAATTCAGTCTCTCATCTCTCATTCAAGGATCCTAGAGAATATATTGTTATTACGAGATGTCTTTGCTCTAGGTTCATTGAGAATTTGCATTGAGATATTGCATATTAGTTATTTCATATTGCTTAAATCATTTAGCTTAAATATTCATATATTGCTTAAATCTTGTTAGATTAATCTTGCATATCTAGCTTAAATCTTGCATCCATTTAGCTCATATTTATGCTCATATAGATTTAAAAATCCTTTGTTTAGGTGTTGTCTATTCACTGGATAGCTTAGCAATCTGAGAGCAATCTAAACTCGCATCTACTAGAAGGCAATGGGTCGCTTTGTAATGGTTTATTATTCATTGATTATTGATTTACTAACAATGCATCTAATGACTTAATTGAAGTGTTGTGTATTCCAGATACAGATACAGGTCCACTTTTCACACACACAAGTATAATCATAGGTTGTCTCTTATGCACATACCGGTTGACACAAAGTATCAGTTAGAGATAAACCTCTTAGTATAACCTCTAGCATACTAGTTGTAGTATAAATAACTAAAGTTACATCGATAGACAATATAATCATATGTGTCTATATGTGTTTCATTAATGACAACATATGATGAATATATTACAATTATCATCAATCCAACATGGTCAGCAAGAGTAAACACAATGGAAAAACAAGTACATGATGGACGCAATGTAGAAAAGAATGAATTATATCATGAAAATTCATTATAATCAACCAGTAACATCCGAGTTATAGAAACCAACTCACTGGCCTGCTAAAATATGCTCAATTACAAAATAGGTCACAAATGGGACCTCAAAACTAAATATCTAGCTTCTATGTTTTATCTACAACCTTTTATTTCATTGTAATGCTTAATTACAATGATTTATATGATCCAAGGGATCTGGTCAGCCCAAAAAGGGATCAAATGTCGAAGAACAAGACCTAATGTGTAAAACCAACAAGGTCGGCCTCCACCAAATAAATTCCTCTGAAAAATCCAAAGGATGAAGTGTAGATCAATGGGAAGGTTGGCCAAACACTAAGGAACATTGGAATTAACACTCAGGGCTTCGTAAGCTACAGAAGGGATCTGGTAGATCACTAATGCAAATAGGTCCAGGAAACCGGTACTAGAAAACTATCTCAGAAACCAATTGTGATTACTTGTCAGAAAATGATCCAAATGCTCTATGGTTTGGGAATAAGGTAGATGATCAAGTCCTCAAGAAAAATCCAACTCCTTAAGATCCAGTGAGCCAATGCCGTAAAATATAGAATGAAATTGTGAAACTTCAAAATAGAAAGCGAAATAGAAAATAAATATTTTTGGTTGATGCAAAATTGCCAAGAATCGGGGATGCTCCTACATCACTTGGAAAGAATCTTGAAGAAAAAATTGATAAAGGCAAAGCATGGAGAGCCACAATGCTTTTGGAACTAGTACATAGTGATTTGGCAAGATCATTTCCACATCCTTCTTTCAGTAGGACCAAATATGTCTTCAAATTCATTGATGATCTTTCTTGGTACACCTTTGTATATTTTCTCAAACAAAATTTTGAAGTCTTTGAGTCATTTCAAGAATTCAAATCTTTTGTAGAAAAACAATCAGGGAAAACCATCAAGGTTTTGCACACTAATAATAGGGAGGAATATGTCAACCAGAGGTTTGAGTAGTTTTGTATCTTAGAAGGCATCAATCTTCAACACACAACTCCCTATAATCCACAATAAAATGGAGTTGCAAAATGTAAGAATCAATCCTTGAAGGAAATGGCTAATTGTATGATTCACTTCAGATCATTGGCACCTTAGTATTAGGTAGAGTCCATCAACTATGCATGTTATATCCAGAATCAGATTCCTCATTGAGTTGTGAAGGGGATAACTCATTTTCAAGCTTGGATTGTTTGGAATCCCACTATCAAACACTTTTGAGTGTTTGGGTGCCCTACATGGGCCCATATTCAAATAGAGAAATGCAAGGCTATGGATCCGAAGAGCAAGCCTTGCATATTTTTTGGGTATCTAGATGGTTTCAAAGGCTACAAGCTTCTCCATCCTACCACACATGAGATTTTCATTGATAAGAGTGTTTTCTTTGAGGAGGATCCTTCTAGTTCTTCTTCTACCACTTCTCTATCCTTCATTCCTATAGAGAGATTGTGACTTCATGATGATAGTTGTTATGAGGATTTTAATCCTCCCGATCCTTTTGAAGAGTCTTCTTCCTCCACTTCGGATTATGATGAGGATTCATTTTCCTCCTCTCTTGTTCATCATTTAGAGGGTGATCATTCTCCTCAATATTTTACTTATCCTCCAACTACTAGGCGTCTTTGGGCTCATCTGACATTGGAGTCAGTTGGTGATTGGGTTGGTGATCCTTTAGATGCGAGATGGTGATCTTTACTACAACTTCGGATCCACAGACCTTTCGAGAAGCTTCAGCTATCCCCAAGTGGGATGCTGCTATGCAAGAGGAGTTCAATTCCTTGGAGAGGAACCATACTTGGGATTTAGTCCCTCTTCTTGAGGGAAGGAAACTTGTTTGGTGAAAGTGGGTCTATCAAACAAAATTTTATATAGATGGGTCAATTGATAAGCGTAAGGCTTGCCTAGTCACCAAATGATTTTCCTAGGTTCCTATGATTTACTACTATAAGACTTTTGCACTAGTTGCCAAGATGAATTCTATTTGACTTGTTCTTGCTATTTCTGCAACCCATCACTAGGAACTTCATCAGATGGATGTGAAGAGTGTTTTTCTTCATGGTGACCTTCAAGAGTAGATATATATGGGGCAGCAACAGGGGTTCATCTAGGATCCTTTACTTGTTTGTCACCTTCTAAAGTCTCTCTATGGCCTTAAATAGGCACCTCGATCCTAGTGTACCAAGGTGTACTCCTTACTTTTGTTAGTTGGGTTCACTCTATGCCATTATGATCCAAATTTCTACATTTTGCAGCAGGATGATACTCTCACCTTCCTTGTTCTCTATGTTGATGGTTTGTTGATCACATGGAGTCACTCATCCTACATATAGGTAGTCAAAACTACCCTCAATGATCATTTTCTAATGTCAGACTTAGGCCTACTCTACTACTTCTTAAGGATTGAGATCACTCAGGAACCTTTTGGTATCTTCGTTAGAGAGCCTAAGTAAGCTCTTGATATGTTCTCTAGATTTCACATGGATGACTGTAAACCTACACCAACTCTATTTCTGTTAGGAGTCAAACTTGGGGCTTGTTCTTCACCCTTGGTAGATGCTACCTTGTATCCCTAATTGGTTGGAAGCCTCATATATTTGATTCACATGATGCTTGATATTTCATATGTTGTGGACCTGGTCTCTAGGTTCATGCAGGAGCCACATGAGTTGCATTGGAAGGTAGCTAAGTCGATTATTCTCTATGTACATGGAACTCATAGTTATGGGTTTCGATATGCAATAAGCATGGGTATTGACTTGGTAGGATATACAAATTCAGATTGGGATAACGCTTATAAAGATCATATGTCTACTTTATGGTATTGCTTCTCTCTTGGTTCTAGTCCATTTTCTTGGTCTAGCAAGAAGTATTTTGCTATTTCTCTTTCATCCACTTAGATTGAGTATCAAGGAGTAGTTAATTCTTCTAATGAGGCCATTTAGATTCAGAACATTCTCACTAAGTTTGACATTTCCTTTCAAAAGCCAACAATCATCTTTTGTGACAACTAGAGTGCCATTCAGATTTCTCATCATCAACAAACCAAGCACATTAAGATTGACATGCACTACATTCGAGAGTTAATTTATGAGTAGGTTCCTTAACTTTAGTTTTGTTAGACTACAAACATCTTCACCAAACCCTTCACTGAGAGCAAGTTCATTTATTTGGGAGCTTTTCTTGGGGTGCAATAGGTGTTCTCTTTTGTTGGGGGGAGGGGGGGCTTCTTCTCTGTTTGGGGGGAATACTATGTACATGGGTACCTCATCAAGCTTTATTTGTCAGGACCCATATTTTCACCCACCTAAGCTATGCTTAACGGGGGGTGTTAGTGTAGGTTTTTATTTTCCTAGTTGGGTTTATATTTTTCCCTTTTCGTATATTTTTCCTACACTTTAATTAAGCTTTCTTAGGTTGATAAATCATGTTTATTTAAGATAAGTGGGTATTAAGGTGTCAATCATTCTATGAGGAGGTGCATTTACTATGTTTAGACCATCATGGAGATCTCTCCTCATTGGATGATATTGCCACCTCCACCCCTCACTTGAGTCTATATAAACATGTTGCCTTGCTTACATTTTCATATGGTTGGAGATAGTAATTTGATTCTATTTTTCCTTGGAGCACTTTACATAATTTTTCTCTCAGTATCACTATTATGTTGTTCATTTTATTTGCATTTACAGTTTATTTGATCTATCTCATTCAATTCGATTCCGGGTTGTAATCTATTTCTCAAATGTTAATAGTCCTTTTATATCTTTTTGATCTACATAACCAATGTCAAACTCACTTAGCATCATGACCCATTCAGCAGTGCATCCTACAAGAGATACTTTTGAAATTAATTACTTGAGAGGATCAATCTTTGCGATGAGATTAGTCTTGTGATTAAGCATGTAGTGGTAGAGTTTTTGAGTGCTAAAAACACTACAAGGCATGCTCATTCAATAAGTGTGTAGTTAAGATCATATCCTAATAATGTGTGACTGATGTAGTTTATTACACACTCTTTCCCTTGTTCTTCAAAATATGCTAGTAATTCCCCCAGGGCCATTGGTGTAGCTAAAATATACAAGAGAAGGGGTTGCCCAAGAATAGGAGGCATTAATATAGGTGAAGAGGCTAAGTATTCCTTGAGTTTGTTGAATGCCTTTTGACACAAATAGTCCCACTAAAATATAGTGTCCTTTCATAATAGATGAGAAAAGGGGTGGCACTTATCTACAAGCTGAGCAATGAATCTATGGATAGATGATCTTTCTTTGAAGATTGCAAAGTTGCTTGAGATTCTTCGGTGGTGGCATGTCCATGATAGCTTTCACCTTAGAGAGATCAACTTTAATTCCTCTTTGTGATATAATAAAACCTAGGAGTTTGTTAGAAGTAACCCCAAAGACACATTTGTTAGGATAAAGCCTTAACTTATACTTTTCTATCCATTCAAAGATTTATGTTAAGACAACGTTGTGCCCTTCTGAAGTCTTTGATTTTCCTAGAAGATAATCTGCATAGTCTTCCATAATGTCATAGAAAAATTCATGAAAAATAATGCTCATAGCTTGATGATAAGTGGCACTGATGTTCTTCAATACAAAGGGCATGGTTTGATAGAAAAAGGTTCCCCATAGAGTATTAAAAGCCATTTTATATTGGTCTTCATCAGTGATTTTGATCTGATTATATCTCAAGACACCATCCATTAAGGAGAGCATCTCATGTCCAACAATTAGGTCTAGTATGATGTCAATGTTGGGCAAGGGGAAGTCATTCTTAGGGCATTTCTTGTTGAGATCTCTAAAATCAGTGTAGATACACATGCCTCCAGTAGGTTTTCCAATAGGTACTATGTTTGAAACCCATTCTAGATAGTCAATAGATCGAATGAATCCAATACCTAATATCTTTTATATCTCTACTTGGAAAAATAGAGCAATTTGAGGGTGCACCTTTCTTAGTTCCCACTTAATAGGTTTTTCATTATGATATACTGCAAGGTGATGCATCACTAAATCAGGATCCAGGCTTGACATGTTAGCATATGACCAGGTGAAATTAACTTTTGTTTCTTTGAAAACGTTAACAATATTCTGCTTTTCTTGGTTAGTGAAAGACTTAGAAATGAATAGATTCTTTATATTTGCTTATGTTACCATGTTGACTATCTCAGTTTCTTCTATCAACAAGGGGGATCTTTCATATAGTGGGGGAACCATGGTAGGGAAGTCAATTCCCTTAGCCTCTAGTGCTTGATCCATGTTTTCACTAGTGGATATGTCCTTTCTTTTTACTTTTTCTATATCCGATGGAACTTCATTAATATTTTTATCAAGGGAATTTTGATTTTTCTTTTCATTTTTGTGACTAACAGAGTTGAGTTGACTACCACAATATTCCTCCCCATTAAGTTCAATACCATTGACAATTATGAGATCTTCAAGGTTGCACATTTTTAAAAGTGCCAAGAGGACATTGTCATTAACACAGATGTCAAGAGTAGGTGGTCCTTGATGGTCTCAATCAATACACTCAGGGTATACAAGTGAGAGGTTAGATGGAGTGGAGGAAGTGATAGCGTATGCGTAGGCATTATTAAAAAAGGTCATTAAGGTATTCAAAAGTCACTTCATAGAATGCCTCTTCGTCAAAGTCGTCAGCATTAGAAGGAGGATCTATCTGAATGCCAATGATGGTAACCTTAGGTACTAGAGAGTAATCAAGGACTTTGTTGTCTTTTATGAAATGGGTGAAATGGGTGCTTTCCTTCCTTGCTCTTTAGGTCCTAGAACATGTCTTTGATAGCCCATTTTTTCCATGATAGCGGATACTTTTGGATACATTTTCTTTGGGATATCTACAGGCTCCTCATTCTCTTCTCAGTAGAGCTAGGAGGTAATATCAATCTCAAGATTTTCCTCATCAATCGGGCCCCATTGTTGGAATGTTGTCTTCTTGCATTAAATAGTAGGATTTTTCTAAATTTGAATTTCTTTAGGCCTACCATAGGACTTAGGAGAAGGGGAGGGATGTCCCATGTAGAATGCATTTTGAAGGATGTATTCTCCACGTCCTTTGTCAATAATTTTTTCCTTGATCTTGGGTTGGGCAGAAGTGGAAGTGACATTGGAGGCATCATTGGTTGGTGGTGAAGCGGGTGTGTTAAGAGGACAATGGTAGAGATATTCTCCTTAGAATTTTATAATATTGGAAAGGTTGCAGGTCAACAAGGATAGTTATTTCTCTACCATTGTACTAGAAATTTAGGCATTGATGATAGGTGGACAAAATGGCTTGGATGGAATGGATCCATTATTGGCCAATCATAATTTTTTCTGGGAGATCAAGGTCCAAAAATTGACATGTAGTCTCAACTATTGTTGGACCCACTTGAAGTGGAAGTGTGATTGTACCTTTGGAGACTCATTCAACATCTTCATATTCTTTGATTTTGATTTTCCCAAAGGGATCAATTAAATCTTTAGAGAATCCTAATTGTTTAATCAATTTGTATGTACATAGATTTAACCTAGATCCACCATCTATAAGGAATCACTTAATTTTATGCTTATGTACAATAGACTTAATGTGGAGGGTTTTTTAATGCAAAGGATCAATGGATATAACTTCCTTGGATTTAAAGAAAAGGTGATTTTGTGTGACAAGGTTACCTATCAAGGCCTGGAACTGTGAAGAACTAATATTATTCAATACACGTGATTCTAGTGAGGCCTTTCCAAGGATTTATTTATGGATGGGTGATGTCTTGAGGAGATAAAGGATGTATATCTATGTAGGCATATTACCTAGGTGATTAAGGATTTTGTAACAAGAAGTGGATGATGTGGAAGTTGAGGGTGGAGAAGGAGCTCCTTGAATAGTTACTCTCCCTCTACTTGTGGTTATATTACAATTATTTAGATGGGGCGGATTTGAAGGTGAAGCATCTTGGATGACTATATTTGCTTGGGTTGGTCCATTGGATGATGAAAGAGGAGGGGCTCCCTAAATGGTTGCCCTTCCCCTATGAGGTGTAGAAGCAGTATCAACTCCTTGGATGGTTATGGTATTGCCATAGTTCTCAACAAGTTCAATGCATATCCTACAAGGGAATAAAATCTAGTGATGTTGTTGGTATAGTCGTAATGAATGAAATGAGATGATAATATTTTATCCTTGCCATGATTAGGAAAGGGGTCCTAATACATTTTAATCTTATCATTGGAGTTATCAGTCTTTGCAACCACAACTTCAACATCACCCTTGTTAATAAGTCTTGAATATAATTCTTAAGTTTCAATCATTTCATTGTATCATGAACTTGGTCATGATGGTAGTCACAATATTCATTTTCATTATACCATTGAGGTTTGGGTTGGATTGGTTCAGATAGATGGGTCATAGGAAAGACCACATCATTGGTCTTGACAAGATTTTGAAAAAAAACTTTAATAGGTTTGGAAAGTAGAGTGTACTCTCACTGAGGATGGTTGATGGGATGGGATGATTGGCCAATAATAGATATGGTGTTGTAAGGTTTGGATGGATTTTTGAAATCAGGTTGGTTATAAGATGGGTTATTGGTGGTGGTTGACTTGGTTGGTATAGTCATAGTTTGGACATGCTTGGCATTGGTCACTCCATCATTAACAATAATTTTGTTCTTGGACCAATACTTAGGCTTGTCATGAGATGAAAACCCTTGAGAATATTTTTTATAGGGCTTAAGGACACCTTGTCTAAGGAGAACTTTGTCTAGGGCTAGACCTTTCTTACTGACTTCAAAGCTCTTTAGGAATTGTAAACTCAAATGGTAGGACATTTTGGGCACAAGGTTTCATTGGAACAACTTGACTTGGTATGACTCAAGTATATCCCAAGGGAATTTTCTAATGAGGTGCCACCACCTTTGTAGAAAATTGGCAAAGGTTTCTTCATTTTTTTGCTTTGTGTTACATAGGTCGATCATGGGTGCATCATTCTTGATGTTATACTCATAATGAGACACAAGTGTTTCTACAATATTAGGAAATGACTTGATGGATCCATGGGGTAAGGAAGAGAACCAAGAAAGGGTGGGTCCACTTAATTTTTTGGGGAAAAGCCTTCTAAGATAGACATCACTATAGGAGACCTCTTGATAAGCAATGTAGAATTCTCTTACGTGTTCCCTGGGGTATCCTTTTCCCTTATACTTGTAAAACTTAGGGATCTCAAAAGTAGTTGGATAGGGGGCCATTAATATTGAAAAATAAAAAGGACATGGGTATATTTCTTCAAATGTATAGGATTTATTATGTGTCCCTTCCTTTAGGTTTTCAATCAGATTTTTCATGTCCTTGATTTCTTTCACTAGGTCAAGTGGTTGATTTTGGACCTTACAAAACTCTTGACTCACATTAGATGTTGAAATATAAGTGTACACAACTAGGATACCACCACAAATGTATTGATAGGAAGATATAGGCACTTGGGAAGTGACTGAAGGATGCAAGGAAGATACTGCAATAGCAGGCAGTAGGCTAGTATTGATGTAGTTAGTGGAATTTTGTAAAGGTGTGGATGTTCTAGTTACTCAAGAAGTAGGATTGGAAGTTCTATAAAGTACTAAAGTGGTTGGTTGTGGATTAAGAATGGAGTCAAGAACATGCCAAACAACGAAGTCATTTTCCATAGGAGTGTCAAGGGTAGACCTATCAAAGTTTGGTGGTAGTCTGGCTCCCTGTTTTATAAGCTCTATTAGGAAAGTACTAGGATCAATCTTTATAAGTTTTCCCATCGTCTCTTTATTATGTGGATCCTCTATGAAAGTTAACAAGCGAGGTGAATGTTTATGTTGGTTGAGAATAATTTCCTCTTCTTGATTTTCAGGGTGAAAGTAGGAATTAGGATTGGGAAGCTCATCTCTTTTGGCAACCATGGTTTTCTTTTGTGTGCATGTGTAGACCATACAAGGGTAACCTTAGAATAAAAAAAGATGGAAAAGGATTGGAGTGTTATGGAAAGGAAAATGTCAAGAATATATGACCGAATATGAAGTGATGATAGGGATTTAGACTTAGCAATGAAATAGCTCTAAAATAGGGAAAACAGTTGAGAGGGGGGTGAATCAGTTCTCTCCAAAAACCTACACAACTTTAACTTGTTCTCAGGTTTGATAATTAAACATGAAAGCATAAATCAGAAACACATCATAAACCCTATTAGAGGAAAAACCACGATGGGGATGAACCCACAAAATAGGTATACTCTATTAGAAGTATTACAAGGGGGAATGCACATGCATTTAGGCACACTACTAAAAAAAAGTGCTACAACCTAGGGATGGTTCACTTCCTTACAAACAGATTTGGATCACATCTAGAGATTATGAACTAAGAAATAACATCCTTAATGCCTAGTTATAGTTTCAGTTAAGCACATAACAACTTTCACCTTCTTCTTCATATTTCTTCACTTCTTCTGAAATATCAATACATTATTCACACACATACATCCCTCACATAAGATTATTACATTTATTTATACATGATGATAGGGATTTAGAATTACTGATGAAATAGCTCTGAAATAGGGCAAACAACTGAGAGGGGGGTGAATCAGTTGTCTCCAAAACCTACACAACTTTAACTTTTTCTCAAATCTGGTAATTAAACATGAAAGCATAGATCAACAACACATCATAAACACACATAACACCAATATTTTTGACTTTGAAATGTTGTTAGAGGAAAAACCACGGTGGGGATGAATCCACAAAATAGGTATACTCTATTAGAAGTATTACAATGGGGAATGCACATGCATTTAAGCACACTACTCAGAAACAACAAGTGCTACAACCCAGGGAAGACTCACTTCCTTACAAATAGATTTGGATCATATCTACAAATTATGAATTGAGAAATAACATTCTTAATGTCTGGTTATAGTTCTGGTTAAGCACATAACAACTTTCACCTTATTCTTCATATTTCTTCACTTGTTCTGAAAGATCAATACAATATTCACACACATACATCCCTCACATAAGATTATTATATTTATTTATACATGACATCAACCTTGGATCAATGAACAAGGTTGGCTCAACACACATAAAATAATTACAATGATATAGTTGTTGGTTAGATACAAATTATCACATGCAGACTAAAACAATGTTGGCTAAGACATAGCATGGACCTAAATCAACACCTCAAACACCCAACACCTCCAGGAATTACGCCTTGATCATCCACAACATGCTAGATGCATCCAGTTGACCAAGAATATGATGAACACTAATATATTGAAGAAAATAATCAATTACAAGCTAAATGATCAATATGGACCACCAACATAGAAGGGAAATTATCTAGAAACATCCACAAGCATCATTAATTACCACAACAACATCCGCACAATACGAATTACTAGAATCATCCTCATCATCATACCAAACCTTGGGAACACAAACTGCAATGACTGCCAACCTGAAAAATTACTTGTGAACCTCCAAATCACAAATCACTTGAATGGAAGATACACACCACCATCCCAAACACAATTCCAAATCCACAAAACAAGATAATACTGTAGCTAGGAAATCGGAAATCATCAAAGCAAATATAAAAATACTAATCTAGCTCAATCACGAAAGCACAATTGCAATGATCAATCCTAACACACTCAATAAAGACATGAAAAGCAAAACATTCAAAGCTAAAAACTAAGCAAACCAGATGTAGATCTGAATGTCTCCTTCATGCGGCTCCATTGTCCTTCTTTCTTCTCCAAATAACCTTTGTTTTTGTGGATCTCACCTTCAAGTGCATAAACCTAATGTGAAAGCAAGATTGACATTGGCACATGAGTACTCAAAGCATGATTGATTCGAAGAAATAAATATTATTAGATTGGGATTGAAGAAATTCATCCAATTTATAGACAAATTGGAGAAATGATCAAATTAGCATGATTCAATTCAAATGGAAATTGTAAATCAAAAATGTCAATTATGACAAATTATGACAAATTATGCACTTTCTATGCAAAATTTGATTGATTGATAATTTATGACAAATTATGACAGCTTTCTATGTCAAAATTGATTGATTGTCAATTATGAAAAATTATGACAAATTGAAATGTCATTCCCATGAAATTAGGAGAAAAATAGGAGGAAATTGAAATTAGGAATTAGAAAATTAGAAAATTAGAAAAAGAGGAAAATTAGGAATTAGAAAATGAGGAAATTAGAAATTTAGTGAATTAATTAATAACTTGTCATTTATTAATTAATTCACAAAAAGAGGAATAATTAGCCAATTAAATGAACATTTAATTGCGATGAGAAGACTTAGGATAAATAAATAATTTATTAATCCTAAAGGGAAAAATGACAAACAAGGTTAAATGATTAAATCACGAAACCCTAGAAGATGAATTAGCAATGCAAGGATGACAATTAGGTCTTGATGAAAGATAATTGACTCGATCATGATTCTGATTAACAAAGGACCAATGTGATAAATGATTTGATTGATAAATGTGCCAATTGACGAGGAACAATGACTAATTGATCCAAATTGACATAATTGAGACAGATAATGTTCGATGGCAAATTAATCGCAAAATGACAAAATTGACAAGAGGACAAGGATC
This sequence comes from Cryptomeria japonica, assembly GCF_030272615.1. Taxonomy (NCBI): domain Eukaryota; kingdom Viridiplantae; phylum Streptophyta; class Pinopsida; order Cupressales; family Cupressaceae; genus Cryptomeria; species Cryptomeria japonica. Next base: position 649,513,063 of record NC_081414.1, on the reverse strand, counting down.
GATGACAAAATAGATTGCAAGACAACAAGATTGAAAATGACCATGATTGATGACAAATCGTTCACAAAATGACAAGATCGAACATGACAATGATCAATGACAAATCGATCGCAAAATGACAAGATTGAAAATGATAAGGGTTGATGACAAAACGAAAAGATTGATAAGAGGACAAAACCCTAATTAGGATTGACGATGTCCAAAGTGATGACTAATGAGCACGCACATTGATGTAATAGGATAAGATCGATCAAAATCATGACTGGAGAGTGTTGTCGACAAGACCAAATTTGAGAGCGAGACGAATGAAGAATGTAGAAGAATGACTCGATGCTTGCAAATGATAAAGACCAAGTGCGAAACATAGGAGAAATGTTAATGTGACACAAAAACCTAAAATAAGGCAATGCGCAAATGTTTAAAGTATGATTCCGCAAGCGTTGACCATTTTTAGGTGTCTACATTTTGCCCCTCTTTGAGACAATGCGATTTTAAGCATTGTTTCAAACAACAATAATGAAAAATGCCCCAGATGCTGACAATGACATATGAAAATGCCCCAGACAATAACAATGACATATGCATGCCCCCTCGAGGAATTGGCCGGAAATATGCAGAAAAGAGGCCAATTGATCGATAAAAATGATAGGATCGAACGGATTGAAAAGACTAATAGAAGAAATGTTAGTAAGAAGAAATGAGACAGAGGACAGTTAGAGATGAAGAAAAACTTGCTTTCAGTAATGCACTTTGTAGGTGAGAACCTTTATTTTAATGTAGCAAAATGGATGCATAGCATCATGGCATTGAAGTCCAGAGCTGAAATGCAACCCTTTTTGCAAAAGACAGACACATCATAGACAAACAACAATCACAACCAAAAAGAAAAGGATCATGATCCATCCCGGTCACTCTAAATCACTCAGTGACATCATCGAGCAACATAGGAACATGATCGAAGCCAAAGATAAATCAGTAAAAAGATAAGATACAGAAATTCCAACAAATCAAACAAACACCTTGATCTTCGTTGTCAAAAGTTGAAATTGCTGATAGGACGATCATGCTGTCTAGTTTCAGGACATCCGGTACCCCGTCTAAGACAGGACATAGTCTAGTTTCGAGTATACCACACCCTGTATAAGACCCATGATAGGAGTGACAAGGACAAATGATTTTGAGGTTGATTGATATGACAATTCTGATCAGTTTGAATGTCTGGTTTGATTGAAAAAGTTCATCTATTTATGCATGATTTCATTAAAGCACAGCATTGGATTGTGAGTCGTTGGATGTATACTTAGTGATCTGTCTTATGCACCAAGAGGATATTTATTGCAAAATGTGTGTTTTTGGATTTTAATGTTTTTGAAATTTTTATTTTTTTTGTGTTCATTTTTTTTCAGGACTTTATTTGAATTTTTTAAAGATTTTTTTAGGACATTTTTCAATTTTTTTGAATTATTTCAAGACATTTTTCAATTTTTTTGGTTTATTTCACGACATTTTTCAATTTTTTTGAATTATTTCAGGACATTTTTCAATTTTTTTATGATTATTTCAGGACAATTTTCAAATTTTTTTGGATTTATTGCATGACATTTTTCAATTTTTTGTTTTTTGGAATTATTTTAGGACATTTTTCAAATTTTTTGAATTATTTGCCCCCAGTGTCTAGCAAGGAAAGGAATATGACAGGTGAATAAATAGGCTTTCTGAAATGTTGGTGGATAGAGGGAAGACAAAGGCCTTTTATCATGGAGACAATATGGATGCAATTTTCAAGGGCTATTACGTGATGGGACAAGAGACTGGATATGACAATGTAAAGCAGGAACATGGCATGAGGGACATGTCAAGAGGTTTTTGAAACCATGTTTAAATTTTGCATCCTTATGTCAAATCAAGATCAAGGAATGAAAAAGAGTGTATGGATAGTGATAAGATATGGATAGGATAAGCAAGACCAAGAATGGATAAGGGACATGGACTGAAGGTTGAGGTAGGCTAAGGGATAGTGGCAGAAAGTTGCAATAAGATAGGGAATATGGATGAAAGGTTATAATAAGCAAATGGATAAATGACCAAAAGCTATGATGGACTAAAAGCTACAAACAAGATGCATGATGCTCATGATGATCCTCAGCCTTGTCAAGATCAAAGGTGGAAAGGGAAAATGGACATGAGGGACAATAGGATATGAAGGGTAATGACAGGGGTTCGATAGGATAATGAAGGGCAATAGGATATGAAGGAGGAAACCTACCCCCAAGTGTGGTGTGCAAGAAGTTCATAGATTACACATGACACCTATTTGCTAGGTCTTCATCATGGTACTTGCCCAAGGTGCCTGTTTGCCAGGTTTTCACCGGTGGACGAATTATTTTTGCTTTACTTTTTTTTTCTTTCTTTTGTCTTTTTCTTTCAATTTTTTTTTTTTGGTATTTTGACCTTTTCAATAGAAGATGGACACATGATAGGGGATGGAAGAAGGACTCAAACATCTTTTTTTTTTTGGGTAGTAGCCTTGAAAAAAATGGACCATGACCTTTAAAAGAATGCTCAAAGACGTTGGTAGGATAAGGACATGGAAAATAAGATGAAACTAAGGCGAGGATTTATGCAAAGGATTGGATCAAAGGGATGGAAGGATGGAAAATATGCATTGCATAATAGGTAGGGTATTGGAAGAATTGGGCTTCAGTGGATGGAAATGAAGGCAAGATCAACATTGGCACACACCTTGAGGGGTGATGGACTGATGGAGGAAAGACGTGTTTTGGATATTGAGATTTTGACGAAGGAAAGGCTATGGATTTTGGGACATAAGGGCCCAAAATGGATAAAGAAGGTGATGGAAGAATAGATTTGAGAGGGTTAGATGGAGGAATAGAAACTTTGGATGCCAAGTTGGATGTTTCTTTAGGCTTTTGTGCTTCAAGGAGCCGCTTAGGGATCCACATGGTTTTTGATTTTTCATGCTTTTGTGGTTCCTTGGAGTGCATTACTTGCACAAGGGATTTAGGAACCCATATATATTTAGACTTGGCTTTATTTTTCTCAGTGGGCCTTTGTGGCCTTTTGGATATTTCTTTTTCTTTATAGATCATATTGTTCTTTGTTTTGACATGTCTATTATATTGGACATGTTGATCCTTGAATACATGTGGATTGCTAGACTTATGACTTTTATACTTGGCATCCAAATTGCTTGGAGGAGGAAAGGAATGCATGGATGGATATGAATGAAATGGACTTCTTTTGGATGGATGAAATTTACTCAAGGATGTGTGCCTTTTCTAACCTTGCATAGAGGACGAAGGGATATAAGGACCTAAGATGGATGGAAGGTATGATGGGGAAGGTGTATGTTTTGATTTTGATGGAGGAATACCAACGTCTTGAGAGTGAGTTGTGTAGACATGACCCTTAAGATCTTCTTTGACATAAAGGGATTCTTGCTTATGGAGATCTACTCCTTTGCCTTTATGAATATCTTGACTTGTAGGATACTCTTTTCTTTGGGAAGAAGACGCGAGTCCATTATGAGGTGGATATGATATGAGAGAAATAATGAGATCTTGAAGTGGATTAGATTGCACCAAAGTGGAAGAACCCATTATGCATGTCGAGGGTTCATGAACATCTTGCACTGACATGTTAGAATCATGAAGAGGATTAGGATCATGTGGGGGACTAGGATTGTGTAGTGGACATGGTTCAATGACAGGCTCTTCAAGAGATGGAATGGGAGGAATAATGGGATCATCAAAAGAAATACGATCTTGGAGTGTATATGGAGCATTAAGACAAGGAGATGGAGGAACAAAAGGATCTTGTGGAGGATTTAAAGGAATAATTTGATCTTGACAAGGAGGAAGATCATTGGAATCCTCTTTAAAGGTGCTTTTCTCTTGACTTTCAATGGGATCATCATAAAGGATGGAAAGGATATCTTGATCTTTCTTAGGAAGTGGAATGTCAATGGGATTTGAAAGGACAGTGTGTTCATGAAATGGAAGGGGATCATTCGGGAATGGATGAACTGGGATATCTTGATCTTGCTCGGGGAATGGAGTGTCAATAGGACTTTGGATAGGATGGACAAGAATAGGGGAATCATCATGAGTTTCTAGGAAGATGAGATCCTGGTCAACAATTGGATGGGATGATAAGGTTTTGGGATCTTGATCTTGATCTGTTTTAAGACATGTTTCTTCATGCTCTAAATTATCCTCTTGACATGAGGTTGGACTTTGGATATGCATGGGGGATTTTGGCAAGGGATTAATGCTTTGGCATGAAGGAAATGCACTTTGAACATTTGTGATGGATTTTGGCAAGGAATCAATGCTTGAACATGAGGAAGAAGGACTTCGAATGGGCTCCTCTAAAATAGGTAATGGCAATAAAGTGCATGGTGACATTGGGTCTTGTATTTCTAAAACATGACAAGGATGTGCATCATGAATTGGATTATCTTGGCAATCAATTATGGATAGCTCTTGGATAATTGCATCCTTGGGTGTATTGTTTGATGAGGACAATATGGAAGGTTCTTGTGAAACTTCTAAAGGTGTAGGGATAGATGCCACTGGAGAGTCACTTTGTTTGTGGGGGGATGAGGCATTGCTAGACATAAGTGTATTATCTTGATCTTCTTCAAAGAACTCACTTGGTAATTTCCTTAAGATCATTGCAATAAAGCCACCTTCTTTCGAGGTTTTGACATGATTGTATCTGGAATTTGAACTTGTTTGGCAAGGAGTTGGTCTTGGTTTGATGTCATGTTTTGATATTGGACTTGGTTCAATTGTTCTGACATGTTTGAAACTTGGGTTGGTGTGTGCTGCAACCTTTGTTTTTGAATGTTTGGTTGTGGTTGTTGACATTGATATTCCACCATTGGTTGAACCATTTGTGGACATTGTATAGCTGGTTGGACATATTGTTGAAATTGGACCATTGGTTGTATATGTTGAACAATTGGTTGAACCATTGGTTGTATTGGTTGAAAATCTGATTGATAGTGAACACCTTCTTGTTCTTGTTGTGGAGGCACATAATGTTGAAATTGATGTTGTCTCTTTTCTTGAAATTGTTTCATCATCTCTATTTGGGAGAGGAGAGCTGGTATGTCTGATCATTCAAGAAGAGATCTTACATCAATTGGCTCAATCTTTGGATTTCGACCTGGAAATTTTTTAAACATCTTGGACATTTGTGATCTATTCTTCTTAATGTTTTTCACTCTTTGTTCCAATATCTCATTTTCTTGAGCTAGTTTCTCCTCTAGTTTTTGTATTTGGACATTTACATCATCATGATAAGTTTGATCCAAGTTCTGAGACATGTAGAGATTGGATTGACATGATTGATTACTCAATTGTGATGACATGGCTTCATAAGAAGGTTGAGACCTCATTTCAACAAACATGTCACTATGCAATGCAACTAATGGGATTGACAAATGCAACCTAAAGGATGACAATGCAACTTAATGTTTTTGTTGTTTTTCAAGATTTGGACAAACTCATGAATGCAATTCTAAAAATGAGACCCTTAGGAAATTGAAATGATGTCTAGACCTCAAAGGACAAAAGGACCAAGTGACAAAAGGAAAAAATGACAATGTCTCCCCTATATGCTTGGATACTAAGCTAGGTTTGACCAAATGATAGTGATGACAAAAAGACAAAAGTTTGATAAGGTCTAGACTTTCTAACAATGAATTAGGGTTTATCAAAGATTTGGACTACTCAAGTATGACAAAACCTAGTTTTGAGACTATATGCAAAAGGACAATTAATATGCAAATGAACCTAATATGATATGATAATGACCTAAGCTTAATGAAGGGACCTAGGGTATGCAAATGCAAATGTATGACAATGTCAACCTAAGTTTGAATTATGAAATGGTATTACTCTAATGCAAGAGGACACATGCAAAATGGATGGCCCTTATTGATATGCAAAGGAGTATGACTTAGGTGGAACCTAACCTTGGTACTTGACAATGACTTTGCAAAATGCAAACCTAGGATGAACCTAAATCTAAGTGACATGAATGTTGAGACAAGATTTTGAACAATGTTTGACAACCATGTTTGAAGGTGTTTTGAACTTTGTTGGATGAAATACTCTTGTGTTTAACCTTGTTTTGAATCAATTTGTCTTGTTTTTGAAATGAGACACAACTCAACTTTTGACAAGAAAAGAAGACAAGATATTTCAACTTAGACTCAAGACAATCATGCTCATTCACACATTTCTTATGGTAGGCAAGGACATAAGGTACTTGAGAGGTAGACTCGTTATGAGATTCAAGGAGAATACATAGATGCTTGACCCCACGGGCTCCCCTCCATGGCACTCACTTCTCAGGGCAGCCAAGCATCAGTCCCCATGGAAATCTCCCCATGGAGAACTTAGTATCTCTTCCAAGTATCCGAACTTGTCCTTCTCAAGCAACTAGAAGGATTTTTGGCCTCTAAATACAAGGTGTTTAGTAAGGATTTCTGTTAAGCGTTACTCCTTGATGTCACGCAAGCATGATTGAGACATTAAGCCCACCAAGATACCAAACAAATGTAGTCGCGCAAGCATGATTTAGACCATGAGGTCCTACTTAGATGTTGATATGAGAAAGAATTCAAGGGTCATCACTTCCCAAGTAACTACAATTCCCATGTAACCCTTCCTTCAAAGCTTTTTCCCATCAGGTATTTGTTTATAGTGAGTTAGAATGCCAAGGTATTCTAGCCGTACTCACTTTGGGTTGTTCCCTTCTCACAATTGTCACTTGCTTGCAAAAGCAAATGGTCGGGAAGGCATGCCCTCTAAAGGTGACACACAATCAAAAACATGAGCATGGTATTGAAGATCTGGATTTCTGATCACCCTAAGAAGGATGAGAGCATACTCTCCTACTCCAATGTCAAACTCAACAATCAAAGCAAACATATATTCATTCCATCCTATTTAGAAATCATACTAGGTGCCTAAATATTAATTGCAAACACAAAGTTTAGTTGTAGTCCAAGGCAACCTGCAAAACCCAAGTCAGAAGTTTGATATGTTTAGTCTTTGACTATCAAACTTGCACAAAAATGTGTTAGTAGTTTCATTTGTTGTCTTTACCATGCATATGCCAAGGTTCTACATAGAGAATCAGTACCAAAAAACCAAAAAGTAGAAACAACATGCAAAACAGATCAATTTGCAAGTGAAAAACACTATCTTTTACCTCTGTTTCTGGACTTTACACAGGCGTAGAAGTCTTGACATAGGCGCAAAAGTCTTGACACAAGCACAGAATGTCTTTGAAATAGGTGCAGAATGTATAACACAGGCGCAGATTGTCTCACACAGGCACAAAAGTCCCCAGAAAACACTGCACTACCCTATTTCATGGGTTTTTGACTTGCAAATCATCTCAAAAGAACTCAAAAGCATGGTTAAGTGGTTAGTTCATGTCAGGTTCACCAATTAATGTAGCTAGGAAATCGGAAATCATCAAAGCAAATATCAAAATACTAATCTAGCTCAATCACGAAAGCACAATTGCAATGATCAATCCGAACACACTCAATAAAGACATGAAAAGCAAAACATTCAAAGCTAAAAACTAAGCAAACCAGATGTAGATCTGAATGTCTCCTTCATGCGGCTCCATTGTCCTTCCTTCTTCTCCAAATAGCCTTTGTTTGTGGATCTCACCTTCAAGTGCATAAACCTAATGTGAAAGCAAGATTGACATTGGCACGAGAGTACTCAAAGCGTGATTGATTCGACGAAATAAATATTATTAGATTGGGATTGAAGAAATTCATCCAATTTATAGACAAATTGGAGAAATGATCAAATTAGCATGATTCAATTCAAATGGAAATTGTAAATCAAAAATGTCAATTATGACAAATTATGATAAATTATGCACTTTCTATGCAAAATTTTAGTGATTGATAATTTATGACAAATTATGACAACTTTCTATGTCAAAATTTATTGATTGTCAATTATGACAAATTGTGACAAATTGAAATGTCATTCCCATGAAATTAGGAGAAAAATAGGAGGAAATTGAAATTAGGAATTAGAAAATTAGAAAATTAGAAAAAGAGGAAAATTAGGAATTAGAAAATGAGGAAATAAGAAATTTAGTGAATTAATTAATAACTTGTCATTTATTAATTAATTCACAAAAAGAGGAATAATTAGCCAATTAAATGAACATTTAATTGCGATGAGAAGACTTAGGATAAATAAATAATTTATTAATCCTAAAGGGAAAAATGACAAACAAGGTTAAATGATTAAATCACGAAACCCTAGATAATTGACTCGATCATGATTCTGATTAACAAAGGACCAATGTGATAAATGATTTGATTGATAAATGCGCCAATTGACGAGGAACAATGACTAATTGATCCAAATTGACATAATTAAGACTGACAATGTTTGATGGCAAATTAATCGCAAAATGACAAAATTGACAAGAGGACAAGGATCGATGACAAAATAGATTGTAAGACGACAAGATTGAAAATGACCACGATTGATGACAAATCATTCACAAAATGACAAGATCGAACATGACAACGATCGATGACAAATTGATCGCAAAATGACAAGATTGAAAATGATAAGGGTTGATGACAAAATGACAAGATTGATAAGAGGACAAAACCCTAATTAGGATTGACAATGTCCAAAATGATGACTAATGAGCACACACATTGATGCAATAGGATAAGATCGATCAAAATCATGACTGGAGAGTGTTGTCGATAAGACCAAATTTGAGAGTGAGACGAATGAAGAATGTAGAAGAATTACTCGATGCTTGCAAATGATAAAGACCAAGTGCGAAACATAGGAGAAATGTTAATGCGATGCAAAAACCTAAAATAAGGCAATGTGCAAATGTTTAAAGTATGATTCCACAAGCGTTGACCATTTTTAGGTGTCTACAAATACAATGCAGAGCAATGAAAATCAAAATAGTGAACAATCACTAATGAACAACAAAAAACAAACCACAACATAGATACTCATAGCTCAATCAAATCTTCATGTGGACCTCTAAAAATTGAATTGAATCAACTAGAGACAACCCTCTAAAAATCCTTTAATCCACAAACTAGCTCACCGAACCTCACAACATCACTATCACGGATAGAGAAATATGTTGACATCAATGATAACACATCTCTCAAATATCTCTTAAGCACATATTTGCAGCATACAACTATTAATATCCAACACTTAGTACTCTAGTTTTATGATTTAAAGGTTTGATCCTTAGATTAGGACCAAAGAGGATTGGATAGAAAAAAATTGGTCATTGGATTAGGATTAGGTTGGGTTGGATTGGGATGACACTTTAGTTCCTGGATTAGGATTAAGCTAGGTTAGATTGGGATAACACGTTAGTCCTTAGATTAGGATTAGGCGAGGACTAGGATTGATGATGTGGTCAAAGAGAAAGGAAACAACCAAGATAGGTTAAATCCAGATCTTTTGATTAGGACTCAATTAGGATTAAGTCTTCTCCAACTTAGGATAGGCTAAAATCCTAAGAAATATTAGAAAAATATGAGGGTTTGACTGAACCCAAATGATTAAAGCTAATTAAGTAAAGCAGTTGAGATAGATAGTTTCTCAAACACTATACCAATTAAGGAGTGACAAAACATAAAATATCTAAATCATACTTTTGCAAAGTTCTGACCTTTAGATGGAATTTGGATCAAGGATTGATTTCGGTTTATATACTTGTAGACATAAAAAATTAATTAATTTAAACCTATCAACATAATTAATTAATTAATTTAATTGTGTTGGTCCCTTTCTTTTTAAAATTATTTAAATTAAAGTTAATTAATTTTATCACTATAGTCCTCCTATAATTAATTTATCAAAATTAATTATTCCCCCATTCTTCTAAAATCAAATATCATTTATTTCTTCTAAACCCTACTTAGTTAATTAATTTTAATTATCTAAGCTAACCATATGATTCCTATAAATCACGTCTTCTAATCCTCACTTAGCCTAATTAATTCTTCTAGAAGCATTCTTATCATTATCCTCCAATTCTAAATTCCCCTACTCATTCTCTCTCCTCATTTCACATCCTCCTAACTTTCCCACTTGCACTCTAATGACTCATTAATCCACCTAATAAATTTCCTTAATCATTTGCACATCCCTAATCACCTTTATTAGGGATGGGTCAACTTTGATCCTTTCAAGGAAATTCAAATTCTTTGAATCTCCCCATGCATCCTCTTCCCAAGGAATTTTTAATTCCTTTATCCATTTAGTCTTCCCATACATCCTCTTATTTTAGAATTTTTAATTCCTCCTCTCTTCCCCAAAGGAATTTAATATTTCTTTTTCTCTTCCCAATGTACTTGGGAACTCTTCCCCATATACCTTGAAGAGTGTGGAGACAAGAAATATCTTTATAGAAAATCTCTTGAATCCCTCCCCTTGTCCTCTCAATTCTCTCCTCCATTTCAAATCAATCTCAACCCTTCATTTTGAAATAAATCTTAGCCCTCCATTTTGGCCTCCTCCAATCTATAATTTGGAGTCTCATCTCTTCACAAATCATCCACTTTTCATCTAATCTTATGCTTTCCATTTAAGATCCAAAATCATCCATCATGCCATCATAATACCAAAATATTCCCAATCCATCACACCCATGCTCATTGTTTTCAATCCCACTTTGTTGTGTAGTGGAGAGAATTCCACAATCCTATCAAAGAGCCAATCCAATCAAGTGGAGAAGGGGTGCATTCTTCACTTCAACTAAGGCTCAATATGAGGGAGGAGAAGATGGCATTGTTGGTCATTGCTGTTGCTAAGATATATTGTTGTCATTGATATCAACATATTCATATATTGTGGCATTGCAGAGAATTGTTTTGGTGATTCGGTGATTGAATTTGAGGTTTTGGTCTTTCTGTTCAGTGGTTGGCAGAGTCTGGTTTTTTATCCAGTGAGCTCTGGTATGATCATATCTTGTATTGTGGATTCAAGAGAAAGTTTTGGATGTTTATGTGTATCTTAATTTCAAGTGGTTCGTGATTTAGTTCTCTAGAATCTATCTTTCTTATCCAAGTTGTTGTTGATAATTTTTCTTGAACGTTAGTGTGTTGATTGATGAAGATTTGCATAAGTGGTGTTGGTGCAACTATTGTGAATGGATCTAAAGTGCTTGTTGGTGTTTCCTAATCATGTCCTATTTCTCTTGGTGGTCCACATTGATTATTGTGTGTCCTTGATGATATTGATGGTATGGTGATATTCTTCATGTTATGTGGTGTTTTGATGTTGTAACATGTTGTGGTTGTTCGTGGTGAGATTTCATGGTGATGCATGTTTGAGAAGTAGATTTAGGTACATGCTATGATATCTATGGCATTGTATTGGTCCATTGGTTGATTTATGTATCATATGATGTAATTTTTTAATTAGGTGCTATGGGTTTGGCCGACCTTATAGTCAAGGTTGATGATCTTTATAAATGAGTGTAATATTCATGTAATTTAGGGTCATATGTGTTTGAGTCTTTATTGTTAGAGAGTGGTGTATGTGAGATCAAGTGAATTCATCTTTTGGTGTGGTGTCTTGAGCAGAGATTGGTGGAGGGCAAACATTTGAGCTTAACCAAAACTATCATCAAGCATTAGCAGATGTTATTTTTACAGTTCATTCTTTTTAGATTGTAGTTTGAATCTTTTTGTAAGGTAGTGAACCTTCTCTGAGGGTTGGATCCTTCTATCTTGTCATAATTTGAGTAGTGATGAGCTCTAGGAGTTGTTCCTAAATGAATGTGCATTATCCATTGTAATATTTTCACATACTATTGTAGAGTACCAACTTATTGTGGGTAGGTTCCCATCATGGTTTTTCCCTTAACCGGGTTTTCCACGTCAAAAATATTAGTGTTATGTGTGTTGTTGTTATTGTTGTTATCTTTCTTTTTTCTACAGTTGATTAGATAAGAGATTGTTCTTAATTTATTTAATCCGGTGAAAACTTATTCACCCCCTCCCCTCTCAGTTTTCCTTCTTGTTGTTGCCAACAAGTGGTATCAGAGCTAGATCCTTTAGAAGAAGCTTAACTACTTGAGGAGATCTGGGATGGTAGCTTATGTATTTAAGAAGGAGAGTCCTAGATTTAATAAAAATTATTATATTGTCTGGAAGGACTGGATGGAAGTTCATCTGAAGTGTCTTGGTGAAGGTTATTGGAAGATTATAAAGAATATTTACAATTTTCCTCCGAATGAGCCGGATATTGTTGATGAGATCAAGGAAGCTGAACATAACATAAGGGCTAAGGAAGCATTGCTAAGTGCTTTGACCGATCTAGAGATGACTAATGTGATGGGACTTTAGACTGCACATGGGATATGGAAGAAGCTTGAGGTCTTGTATGAAGGAGATGCACAAGTTAAAGTTCCTAAATTACAGAGTTTGAAGGGAAAATATGAATCATTAAAGATGGGAGAAGATGAGAACATAACTTCCTTTATGGCTAAAGTGAATGAGCTTGTTATGAACATCAGATGTACTGGTGTAACTCTTGAGGAAGATGAAATTTTTGCTAAGGTATTGAGATCCTTGCCTTCTGCTTATAAATCTAAAGTCCCTACTATTGACGAGATCTAGAGTGTGATTACTGTCACAAGAGATATGTTGGTTGGTAAGTTGGTTGTATTTGAGCTAAGTGAGACTGCATTCAAAGCCTCTATATCCGAGAAGCAACTGTATCATCCAGGAGAGAATTCATCTAGGATTTCAAGATATGAAAGAGAGATGAGAGAGATGGAAGAATAGGAGAAGGATTTGGCTGATCTTGAGGCACTTATTGCCCAAAGATTGTCTAAGGGAGATGGTAAGTATGATGGAAAGTTACCTTTGAAATATTTATCTTCCAATAAGATAGGACTTTTTGCTTCTAGGTGTCCTGAAAGAATTTCTAGATATGATAAGCATGAAATACATGATAGATTTGATAAGCATGATAGATATGAGAAGCATGATAAGCCTTAAAATAACTACTAGAAGTGAAAAAATTAGAAGAGATTTTATTATGCTACTAATGAAGGTGTGACAGATGAAGAAGTAGACAATGGGAATTCAAGAGATGAGTTTGTGTTTATTTCTATCAAAGAAGATGATCTGATACCAGTGAATCCTACAAGCTGCATTGTTGAGGAGAAAGCTTTGGCTGCTAAGATTGAAGAGAGAGATGAATGGGTAATTGACAACGGTTGTTCACATCATATGATAGATGATAAAAGTAAATTTGTGAGTATGGAAAGCTATGATGGTGGTATAGTAAGATTTGGAGATGATAAAGGTTGTTTGATTTGTGGTAGAGGTTCTATATCTTTTGATGGTAAGAATAATATTGATGATGTCTTATATATTGAATGATTAAAGCATAATCTTTTGAGTGTTGGACAAATGGTTGACAAAGGATATGATTTACAATTCAAGAATGGTAAATGCAATATTCTGAATGCCTCCAGTGTAGAGATTACAATAGGGACTAAAACTAAAGGTAATATCTTTAATTTGAATGTTGATGAGAAAAGTTGTTTGATTGCTCAGATAGATGAAATTTAGTTGTGGCATAGGAGGATGTGTCATGTTAACTTTGATTGTATGATAAGGATAAGTTCTACTCAAGTTGTTAGAGACTTGCCTAAGATTGTAAATCTTGAGCTAATCTGGTATGTAAAGAATGTCAGTTGGGGAAGTAAATGAGAACATCATTTAAAAGAAAATTGTATACATTTAATGGATTATTAGATCTTGTGCATACTGACTTGTGTGGTCCTACAAGAGTGAGAAGAATGCAAGGTGACAAGTATTTCATGTTGCTAATTGACGATTACTCTAGAATGATGTGGGTGACTTTTCTAAGGGAGAAACCAAAAGCATTGGAGAAATTCAAGATGTTCAAAGTAAAGGTGGAGACTGAGACAGGGTTGAAGTTGAAGTGTCTGAGATCTGACAGAGGAGGAGAATTCACATCTAGTGAGTTTGATACATTTTGTGAGGAATGGAATTAGAAGACAATTATCCGCTCCTAGAAGCCCTCAGTAGAATGGAGTGTTGAAATGTGGCGACTGATCAGCAAAGTACTGTACACTCAACACGTATCCTTGTTGGGGTCTGACTTTGTTTGTTGTCATTTTTTTGTAATAAAACCCTAAAAAGGCCAACTTTGTTTGTTGCCCTATAAGCAGTTGGGATGCTTAAGGCATTGTAAGGTTGATGTACTATTTTTGCTAGATAATAAGAAAGATTGGATGACTGTGTATGGTGGACGTAACCCATTTTGGGTGAACCACATTAAATCTTTGTGTTATCTATGTCCTATTTTATTTCTTTATCTTTTGTATTTAAATCTTCATATAATTTTTAGTTCACTTTTGCTTCGGATCTGCTTGAAACCCTAACAATTGGTATCAAAGTGAGGATTTTTGTAAATTGATAAGACTTTCAGATTTCAGTGGGAGCAATGGAGGATTCCAAATTCAAGGTTGAAAAGTTTAATGGCTAGAATTATCAGTTATGGAAAATGCAGATGGAGGATTACCTATATCAAAAGGATTTGTGGTAGCCATTAGAAGGAAAGGCAAAGAAAGCGACCACAATGTCAGATGAAGAATGAGACATTTTAGATAGAAAGGCATTGGGATCCATTCGATTGTGCCTTGCACCATTTGTAGCTTTCAATATAATAGAAGCAAAAATGGTTGTAGATTTGATGACGACATTGGCTAAGCTGTATGAGAAACCCTCAGCTTTGAATAAGGTATTTCTTATGAAGTGTTTGTTTAATTTGAAAATGAGTGAGGGAGGATCTCTAGCGGAGCACTTAAATGAATTTAATACAATTACCAATCAATTGTCTTTGGTAAAAATTACCTTTGTAGAAGAGGTTAGGGCTCTCTTGATTTTATGTTCTTTTCCAAAAAGCTGGAATAGCATGGTTATGGTTGTAAGTAACTCTGTCTCTAGTAAAAATACTTTGGTATTTGATGATATTGTTGGTGTTATCCTAAGTGAGGAAATGAGAAGGAAAAGCACAGGTGAGACTCCAACATCATCGGGTAGTGTTTTGAATGTGGAGAACAGAGGAAGATCAAAGGAAAGAGGAAAAGGCCCTTGGAATGAGAAGTCACAAGGGAAGTCAAAGAAAGGATGCTCTTAATCTAGAGGAAAGAAAGATTAGTGGTACTACGGATAGCCTGGTCATCTAAAGAAAGACTGTTGGTCTCGGAAAAACAAAGGAGACAAAAATGAAAATGATAGTAAGGAAGCTAATATTGCAAGTAATACTTTACAAGATGCTTTAATCTTATGTTTGGATAATGTTAATGATTCCTAGGTAATAGATTCTGGGGTTTCATTTCATGCTACACCCCATAGAAAATATTTTCTAGATTATGTTCAAGGTGATTTTGGATAGGTATATTTGGGTGATGATAAGCCCTGTCAAATTGTTGGAAAAGGAAAGATAAAGATCAAGTTGCAGAATGGTAATGACTAGTTTTTGCAGGAGGTAAGGCATGTTCCTAACTTAAGAAGAAATTTAATTTATGCAGGGCAACTAGGTAGTGAAGGTTGCATAGATACCTTCTCAGCCAGTATCTGGAAGGTCAGTAAAGGATCATTAGTAGTAGCTAAAGGTGCGAAGGTAGGCACATTATATTTGTGTACTGGTAACACTTACTCTACCTTAGCTACTACAGATAAAGTTACTGTAGAGACAACAACAATAAATGTTGCAAGAAGAGATTCGATAATGTGGCACCATAGGCTTGGGCACATGAGTGAGAAAGGGATGAAAATCCTTCACTCCAAAAATCTATTGCCAGGACTAAAGAAGATTGATTTAGAGTTTTGTGAAAACTATGTTTATGGTAAACAGAAAAGAGTCAGATTTCTCAAGGCTGGTAAAGAGAAGAAGAGTGAGAAGTTAGAGCTTGTGCATTCAGATGTATGGGGACTGGCTCAGGTATCATCTCTTGGTGGCTCTTGTTATTATGTTATTTTTATTGATGACTCAACCAGAAAAACATGGGTATATTTCCTAAAGAAAAAATCAAATGTTTTTGAAACTTTTAAGAAATGGAAAGCTTTGGTTGAGAATGAGATAGGAAAAAGGTTGAAGTGTCTCAGATCAGATAATGGAGGTGAGTATTGCAGCAAGGCATTTGAAGATTACTACTCCTTAAATGGGATTAGAAAGCAGAAGACAGTTCCAGGAACTCCATAGGAAAATGGTGTGTCAGAGAGAATGAATAGGACTATCATGGAACATGAGGAGCATGAGATTGCATGCTGGATTGCCCTTACATTTTTGGGTAGATGTTGTACATACTACTATCTATTTGATAAATAGAGGACCTTCAACCCCTTTGGATGGTGGTATTCCAGAGGAGGCATGAACTAGTAAAAAGGTAAATTATTCTTTTCTAAAAACCTTTGGTTATGAAGCTTTTGTCCATGTTGATAAAGAAAACAGAACTAAGCTTAATGCTAAATCTCAAAAATGTACCTTCATTGGATATGGGATAGATGAATATGGCTATCGGTTATGGGATTTTGAAAATAAGAAAATAACTAGAAGTAGAGATGTTATATTCAATGAGAAGGTTATGTATAAAGAACAGATGTAGGAAAAGAAGCATGAACAGGACAAGCAAGAATATGTGGTGTTGGATGAGATTCCTGAAAATGAAATGCCACAGGTACCTAATGCTCAACAACAACAGAATGTCCCACAAAATCCTGCAAGTGGTAGACATTCTACGAGGTCAAGTAGACCCCCTGAAAGATTTTCTCCTTCTTTGTATTCTATATTATTAACTGATTATGGTGAACCAGAAGAATATGAAGAAGCAATGCAGGTGGATGCCAAACAAAAATGGGAGCTAGGCATGAAAGAGGAGATGGACTCCTTGATGAAAAATAAGACTTGGGACTTAGTCCCTTTACCTACAGAAAAAAGAGCCTTACCTAACAAATGAGTTTATCGGCTGAAGGAGGAGGAAGGAGGTCAAAAAAGATATAAGGCCAGACTTGTGGTAAAAGGTTTTGCATAGAAAAAGGGTATAGATTATGATGAAATATTTTCTCCAGTTGTAAAAATGACTTCAATTAGAACTGTACTTAGTCTTGTGGCTGCAGATGATTTACATCTTGAACAATTAGATGTGAAAACAACTTTTCTCCATGGAGATTTGGAGGAGGAAATTTACATGTTGCAACCACAGGGATATGAGGTCAAAGGTAAGGAGAACTTGGTGTGCAGGTTGAAGAAAAGTCTGTATGGCCTAAAGCAAGCACCCCGACAATGGTATTTAAAATTTGATAGTTTCATGGCTGAACACGGTTATCATAGATGTCATTCTAATCATTGTGTATATTTTAAAAGATTTGATAATGGCAGTTATATTATCCTATTGCTTTATGTTGATGACATGCTTGTTGCTGGGTCTAACATGCAACATATAAATAATCTTAAACAGAAATTAGCCAGGTCATTTGCTATGAAGGATTTGGGTGTAGCTAAGCAAATTTTCAGTATGAGGATTACACGGGACAGGAAAAATAGAACCTTGAATTTGTGCCAAAGTGAGTATATAAAGAAGGTGTTGAAAAGATTTAACATGCAGGATGCAAAAGCAGTTAGTACACCTTTGGCTAGTCATTTCAAATTGACTAAGGAGATGTGCCCAAAGGCATGGGAAGAGGTTAATGAAATGTCTAACATCCCGTATTCATCAGCTGTTGGTAGTCTGATGTATGCAATGGTATGCACAAGGCCAGATATTGCACATGCAGTGGGAGTTGTGAGCAGGTTTATGAGTAATCCAGGTATGGAACATTGGAATGCTACGAAATGGATTCTTTGGTATTTGAAAGGAACTACTATGAAGGCATTATGTTTCAAAGGATTTAATGTTGCTCTGAGCAGATTTGTTAACTCTGATCTAGCGGGTGATATTGATTCACGGAGGAGTACTATAGGGTAGGTTTTTACTATAGGGGGAACTACAGTCAGTTGGATTTCTAGGCTATAAAAGGTTGTTGCACTTTCAACCATTGAAGCTGAGTATGTTGCTGCTACAGAAGCCAGGAAGGAGATGATTTGGTTACAATGTTTTCTAGAGGAATTGGGTCAAACACAGGAGGATCGCCCATTGTATACTAATAGCCAGAGTGCCATTCATCTTGCAAAGAACTCTGCTTTTCATTCAAGGACAAAGCACATTCAGCTCAAGTACCACTTCATTTGGACTATTTTGGAGGAGGGTCAGTTATGGCTTGAGAAGATTCACACAAGTGAGAATCCTGTCGATATGTTCATGAAGGCAGTTCCACAGGAGAAGCTGATTTCTTCATTAGTTTTTGTTGGTCTTCTTGATTAATAATTGTGGAATGTATACCAGTCGAGTCCTAGTGTTTTTTCCAGTGGATGTTGCATGTACAGTGGTGTCATGTAGTTTCAGTCTCCAAGTGGGAGATTGTTTGGTGTGGAGCCTGATAATAAAACCCTAAAAAGGTCGACTTTGTTTGTTGCCCTAGAAATGCATGTTATAAGCGGCTGGGATGATTAAGGCATTGTAAGGTTGATGTACTATTTTTGCTGGATAATAAGAAAGATTGGATGGCTGTGTATGGTGGATGTAACCCATTTTGGGTGAACCACGTTAAATCTTTGTGTTATCTGTGTCCTATTTTATTTCTTTATCTTTTGTATTTAAATCTGCATATAATTGTTAGTTCACTTTTTCTTTGGATCCACTTGAAACAAGAAAGAATGAAACAATTTTGGATGTTGCTAGAATGATGTTGATTGAAGGAAATATTGTGCAAACCTTTTGGAAGAAATCCATTATCACTGTTGTTTACACATTCAACCAAGTGCATATAAAAGACGATTCCAGTAAGGCTCCTTATGAGCTATGGTTTGGTCATGTTCCTATAGTTAAATATTTCAGTGTTTGAAAGAAATGTTATATAAAAAGAGATGAGGATATAGGAAAGTTTGATGCAAGATGTGATGAAGGAATCTTATTGGGATATTTTACTAAGAGAAAGGCCTACTCGTGTTAATAAAAGGTTGTAGAAGATAGTGGAAAGTGCAAATGTAAAAGTTGATGAATATTTTGGTAAGTAGATCAGAGTATGTGAATATGAGATTGATGAACATGATATTATCTCTAAGCCTACACAAACTAAGATCCTAAAGTAGATTAATCTGGTAGAGAGAGTAAATACATATATTGTTATTGTCGATGAAGGACTTCAAGGGCCTGAGAATCAGAATAATTTGAAGACTCTGAGGTATGTAAAATAGAATCACTTAGAGAATTAGATTATCGGTGATTAGAACAAGGGTGTAATGAATAGGAGAAGACTTGCTACTAAAGAGATATGTCTGATTTCTAAGATTGAGCCTAAAGATGTTGTCAAAGCATGTAAGGATGAAAATTGGATAATATCCATGGAGGAGGAGTTGAATCAGACTTAAAAAAATAGCACTTGGGATCTTGTTCCAAGACCTAAAGACAAAAATGTGACTGGCTCTTAATGGGTGTTTTGAAATAAACTGAATGAAGTCGGTGAAGTGGTAAGAAACAAATCAAGATTGGTATGTAAGGGATGCTCTCACATGGAAGGTATTGATTA
The DNA here is from genome assembly GCF_030272615.1 of Cryptomeria japonica. Classification (NCBI taxonomy): domain Eukaryota; kingdom Viridiplantae; phylum Streptophyta; class Pinopsida; order Cupressales; family Cupressaceae; genus Cryptomeria; species Cryptomeria japonica. The sequence goes on along the minus strand of NC_081414.1, from coordinate 649,493,319 downwards.
TGAAGAAAAATTTTCTCCTATAGCTAGAATTGAAGCCATTAGATTGCTGCTTGCATATAGTGCTTATAAGAATTTCAAGGTTTTTCAGATGGATGTCAAGTCGGCCTTTTTGAATGGTGATCTTGAGGAGGATGTCTACATTCAATTGGAAGGATTTTCCTTATCAGATGAAGGAGACATTGTATGCAGATTAAAGAAAGAATTGTATGGATTGAAGCAAGCCCCTAGAGTTTGGTATGCAAGATTAGATAAGTATTTGATGAAGTTAGGATTTTGTAAAGGTACTATTGATAGTAATTTATAGTTTAACGTTGATAATGATAACATTTTGATTGTTGAAGTATTTGTGGATGATATTATTTTCGAAGGAGATGATTATTTGAGTATGAAGTTTGTTGATGATATACAAAAGGAATTTTAGATGTCTATGATAGGTGAGCTGAAATTCTTCTTAGGATTGCAGATTACTCAAACTAGTAAAGGTATTTTCATTTCACAGTCTAAATATGTGAAGGAATTGTTGAAGAAATTTAGGTTAGCTGATACTAAACCTGTTGGAAATCCTATGGTAACTAGATGCAAGTTGTCTAAGAATGATGAATCTAAGAAAGTGAATCGAACCTTGTATAGATCTATGGTTGGTGGACTATTGTACCTGACTCAGACTAGACCGGATATTATACATGATGTATGGCTTTGTGCCGAATTTCAAGCTGATACTAAAGAGACTCATGTTACTGTTGTTAAAATAATTTTGAGATACTTGAAGGGAACTATTGATTATGGGTTGTGGTATCTGAAGAATGATGATTTTATGCTTTGTGCCTATACTAATGTTGATTGGGTAGGTGATGTAGATGAGCAGAAGAGAACTACTGGTGGAACTTTTTTTTTAGGGAATAAGTTGGTGTCATGGGTGAGTAGGAAATAGGATGTTATATCTTTATCTACTACTGAAGATGAATACATTGTTGCTGCTATAAATTGTACTTAGGTAATTTGGATGAAACAAATGTTTAAAGACATTAGAGTTGTGTATGATGAGCCTACTGTTATTTACTACGACAATTCAAGTTCTATTAATATTTCCAAGAATCTAGTACTGCATTATAAAACTAAGCATATATCAATTATGTATCATTTCTTGAGGGAGAAAGTTAGTGATGAAGAAGTAAAATTGGAGTATGTATCTACAAAAGATCAGATTGCAGATATTTTGGCTACACCTTTTCCTACTGATATATTTGAGTATTTGAGAGACAAATTAGGGGTCTTTGCCCCTCCTAGTGAGAACTAGGTGGATTGAGATACATCAATTAGGTGGACTTTATAGTCTTATATTTTTGTCTGTGTTAATGAGTTGATGCTGCTACTCAGCTGGAGTAGTTAGTGAGTTCTTTCAAAGTTATGAATTTATTCTAAGGGACAAATTATTCTTTCTAGTGGGGAGAGAGGCTTGATCAATTTATATCTTTGGCATTGTTGTCAAAGGGGGAGAGAAGCATGTGAAAAAATGTTTTATCTTTGAAGCTTTATGTGCATGACTTTAGGGGGAGCCTATTGGATTTTGCTGATGTTGGTTTATTCATTTGCTTTGATTTTTTTTCACATTTATATGTTGCCATCAATTTCAAATGGGGAGATTGTTGGACATTTTTGTTGCTAGGATATGTTGTTGTCATTGATGCCATTATATTCCTATATTTTTGTATTGCAAAGAAATGTTTTGGTGATCTGGTGATTGCATTTGAGGTTTTGGTCTTTTTGTTTGGTGGTTGGTAGAGTTTGGTTTTTGATCCGTTGAGCTCCAATATGATCATATCTTATGTTGCAGATTTAGGAGAATGTTTTGGATATTCATGTGTATGTTCATTTCAAGTGGTTCTTGATTTGGTTCTTTGGAAGCTATCTTTCTTATCCGAGTTATTCTTGTTGAGTGTTCTTGAACATTAGTGTGTTGATCGATGAAGATTTTCATAAGTGGTGTTGGTGCAGCTATTGCAGATGGTTCTAACGTGCTTGTTGGTGTTTCCCAATCCTATCATATTTCTCTTGGTGGTCCACATTGATTATTGTGCGACTTCTTGATGATCTTCATGGTCCAGTGATATTCTTTGTGTTATGCGGTGTTTTGGTGGTGTAACGTGTTGTGGTTGTTCGTGGTGAGATTTTCGGTGGTGATGCATGTTTGAGAAGCTGATTTAGGTCGATTCTATGATGTCTATGGCATTGTATTGGTCTGGTGGTTGATTTATGTATCGTATGATATCATTTTATAATTAGGTGCTATGGGTTTGGCCAACCTTGTAGTCAAGGTTGATGATCTATATAAATGGATGTAATATTCATGTAATTTGGGATCATGGATGTTGAGTCTGCATTATTAGAGAGTGGTGTATGTGTGATCAAGTGAATTCATCTTTCGGTGTGGTGTGTTGAGCAGAGATTGGTGGAGGGAAGACATTTGAGCTCAATCAGAACTATCATTAGGCATTAACAAATGTTATTTTTGTAGTTCATTCTTTTCGGATTGTAGTCCAAATATTTCTATAAGGTAGTGAACCTACCTTGAGGGTTGGAGCCTTCTCGGTCATTGTAATTTGAGCAGTGAGCTCTAGGTAGTGTGCCTGAATGCATGTACATTCCCCATTTTAATATTTTCACATACTACTATAGAGTATCAACTTATTGTGAGTAGGTTCGTACCATGTTTTTTCCATTAATTGGGTTTTCCATGTCAAAAATATTGGTGTTATGTGTGTTGTTGTTATTGTTGTTATCTTTCTTTTTGCAGCAGTTGATCATATCAAAGATTGTGCTTAATTGATTTAATTTGGTGAAAACTAATTCAGCCCCTCCTCCTCTATGTTTTCCTTCTTGCTATTGCCAATAGGTATAACAGTATCATTTGCATTTTTATGATTTATTTGTGTTTTTATGATTAATATATGCATGTGAGCACTCTAACCATTTTCTCATCTCCAATACTAATTCCTCAAGGATCAAGAAAGGATGATTGTGTAAAAATGGATTGTCAATAAAAGGATGGTAAAGGATGGATGTTACCCAAGATGACAAGAGACACTAGTATGATATCTCTAGCCGAGGAATGCTAGACAAGGGGATGTGACCACCCCTATTGAATTGTTGGGACAAAGCTACTCTTTGATCAAAGGCTCATGTTCTCAAGGGTTCTTGCTCAAACTTGTTAGTAAAGCCATGAAGGTAATCGTGAAAATGATGTAAGACCCAATTATTTAGCAAAATCTTCCAATTCTTGTATAAAAAGCTTCTTCTCTTTAGGATCTTCTTAGGATCTTCTTTTTACTAGGCTTCTTCTTCTTGAATTGACGATATATGGACTTCTTTGAGTGTTTGGAATTTTGGATTTGACGCATTGATGTCTCAAGGGAACTGATTGGCAATTTGAGTTAGGCGAAGATGTCGATGGATAGATGCAGATGATGTTTGACAGTGTGTAGCGTCGTAAATTGTACGCACTCACTAGGGTGGTACAATTTCACACCTAGTTTAGCACCCGCCTTAGTGCATTTTGCATTCTGCATTGCATTTCCCCTTAAGCACTTAAATAATCAAATTAATTAGGTCTAAGGTTCCTATTTCATCATTCTCTACATCATAAAGTTGGGCCCTTTCACTAAAGCGCGCCCTTCGCATTTTGTTCCTCCAATACATCACTTAATCAAAAACCCTAATTAAGTCCTATTCCAAACTTGGGGGCTTGGTTTCGGGGTCAAAACATCTCGAAATCACCTGTAACTTCGGGATTCTCTCTAAAATCATCATATCCGACGGCCCTGAAAATTTGGTGAAAAGTTGTCGCGACCATGGCACCCGTGCACATGGTCCCGGACATTTTTCCCGAAATTTTAGGAGCGCGATCCAATCATAAAATAAAGCTTAACCCCAAGAAATTGGCGGGATATTCAATCTCTAGGTCGGCCAAAATACGAATTTACGACCTAGGGTTTCATACATAAGAATTCTCTTTCTTCATTTGGAGGGATCGGATTTTTGGTTTCCAGGAACTTCATATGCAGCGAAAGAGCAGATCTTTGAGGACTTCAACAACATTCAACATCATTCTATCAAGAATCTATCAAATTCATTCATCCACTTAGGGCTTGGAAGACATTGAAGAACGATAGGAGATTACCGACTGAAGATTGGCTTGTACTCCTCCCTTGAGGGTTGGGTATGATTTCGTATTGTTTTCATGTCTTTGCATAAGCTTTGATACATCATTTATTCATGCTTTAGATCACATTGCATCTTGATTTAGAGCATTTACATTATCATTTACAAGCAATTAGGGTTTACTTTCTAGGTTGCTCTAGTTTGCTTTCTTGCATTTTGGACCTTGCACACACACTAGGTCTGCACACACAATACATTTTACAAAACAACTTGGCTATTCATGGAGGTGGAAATCACCAAAGCGGGGGTTTGACTAAGGCAAAACCCTATATAGCCGCCCCTCCCCCTTTTTAGATATTATTCCAGGTTTCGAGATTCGGACGACGCCACGGGATACAGATCCGGAGAGAGAAAGCTGAGACAGAACCCTGTGTGAAATTGCAGATCAGAAGATCAGGACAGGGGCGCTGGGCGCCCTGGTCCTGCCAGGACAGGGGCGTTGGGCACCCTGGTCCCTGGGATAGAGGCACTGGGCGCCCTGGTCCTCTGGACAGACAGTGTACAGACAATTTCCAGACAGTGTTTCAGAGTGCAGAACAGTGGTTTTCGGTGCAGTTTTCAGGACAATGGCGCCCGCGCCCCCGTCCCGAACATTTTCAGTCCGATTTTGACTCTGGGTACATATCTGCATTCTTATTTCATCCTTGTACTTACAGCTATTCATTGTTTAATCTCAATTCTGCAATCTTGTTATTAGTGCATACTTGCATTTTGGGATTAGGGTTTGAACTTGCATTACTTGATTTTATAATTTCAACAAGGGAATAGAAATCCTAATAGATATCCCATGGCTCTCTCTTTCACCAAAATAAGTAGCCAATTGTGCGATATCTCTAGGCTCTTTCGTATTCCGTAATGTGTGTCAAAAGGTAGGATTAGGGCATGATTAACCTAGTCTCGCTTTTCCCCTACACATTTTGGTGAACCCGACGTGAATCTATCATTGCTTCCTCTTGCATTGCATTTATTAGATCTAGATCTAGATTTAGTGTGTTTTCATTTCATTTCATTAAAAGAGAAAAGAAAAAAAAAAAAAGAAGAGTGTGTTTCTTTGCATTGTGTGTTTAAATTTTATGCAATCTTTTCAAAATGTCAGATTTTTATTTGCAAAACGTTCATGCTTTTGATGATTATTATGAGTATAGCCAAGATGAATTAGATGAAGCCTTAGATGAGTTTTTAAACCCTAAGGATGCGAAACCTTCATTTTACCAAAAACTCATAAACCTTGTTACTATGCCATTTAGGTGTGATGAGAAAGATAAGTCGAATGATTCCTCCCAAGGATACATTCCTATCCACTCTTCCCCTGGATCTAGTAACATGGTTGTTTTCAATAATCCCCTCTATGAGGAGATGTCTCCTTTTGAATCAAAAGACAAACCTTTTAACCGATATGATCATGCTTTGTTGGATGATGCTCTTGATGACTTTGTGGCTTTGTCGAAACCTATAAACAAGACTTCTAAATTGGTTAACATGATAAATTTGAATGAATATAACAAGCCTCTCTTTGAAGTCCAAGGTGCTTATCCTTCCCCCACCTTTCAAATTCCTAAAACTCCTCTCCTTACTGTCCAAGGAAGGTATGATCATGATTCCTTTTGTACTCCGAATAAGCCAATCATCACTGTACAAGGAAGAAAATCTATAAGTCCTTACAATTATGCTAAGCAAATAACTAGAGAGAGTTATCATGTGGTTGCCCATACCTATCATACCAGAAATAATAGGCAACCTAATCCTCCTCCTGTTATTCCAGTCTCTCTTCCTAATCCTCAACCAATTCTTCCTCAAGCTCCCCGTATTTTGCAAGTTATGGGTAAGGAATATGATCTCATAGAACAACTCAAAGCTACCCTTGCTAAAATATCCCTTTGGGATTTGATTCAAACTTCTTCCGCTCATCATGGAATGTTACAAGATGCCTTGAAAGATTTGAATGTTCCTCCACCGAATACATCTAGTAATATAGCATCTTTTGTTAACTCTGTGATGAATCCTAAACCTCAAATTGTGTTTACGCAAGATGAGTTGCCTACTAGTGAAGTCCAACAACAATATGATCCCTTGATGATTGTGGTTGTCATGAAAGACACTGCTATAAGACAAACACTAGTAGATAATGGCTCTGGCCTTAATGTGTGTAGCATCAATCTATTGCATAAGATGAATGTGGATACTTCTCTTATGGAGCCTGACTCTCGTTCCATTCGTGGCTTTGACAATGTGGCTAAGACTTCATTGGGTATCATCACCTTACCTCTCACAGTGGGACCTGTTACTTTGCCTACTCCTATCCATGTTATGCTGGGAAATTTAACATACAACTTGTTATTAGGGAGGCCTTGGATTCACAGCATGCAAGCTGTCCCCTCTACATTGCATAGACAAGTTAAATTCATTTATAACAATAAGACATATACCTTGATGGGTGATACTAATTTTCAAGCTTGTCTACAAACATCTAATTCCAAAGGAGATTCTTCTAAGCCATCCTCGTCTAGTGATGACTCTTTAAACAAGAAACCTATCGATGAGTCTTTGCTTTTCGATGATCAAAATCCTTTGGATGAATCTGGAACTCCTGAAGAAAATCCTTCTCGACTTGAAACTACACATAAAAAGGATTTTGATCTTGAGAAGGTTCTCGCAGAAGATGATTGGGGATCTCTTGATTTTAACCCTACCTTTGTAGGTGAATATAAGGTTCCTTCTAGAGAAATTAAAGTTGGAAAGAAGGAAGAAGCTGAAAATCATAAAGTTGAAAAGAAAGAAGAAGCTAAAAGTCAATCAACCTTACCTGAATCTATGAGTAATAATTTTGTGGCCGCTTCTCAAACTTCTTCTCCTCACATCTATAATTATGAAGAGTTTGATTCTTTGTCTTATGAAAAACCACCTTCTCTTCCTGAAATGGCTGATCGTTATGGCCGTGGTTTTTGCATTTTCGCTAAGCATGGGTATCATGGAAAAGGTTGTGGTGCTAATGAACAAGGGATAAGAGTTCCTCTAGAGACTAATTTTCACAATTATGCCTTTGGACTTGGCTATAATCCCTGCAGACGTACTAAAGCTGCTAAAAGACCATGCATTAGAGTTAATGCTATTTCTACATCTCTATCAATACAACACCCTGAGTATATTGACAAGGATTCTTTGGGTGAATGTGCTTTGGATATCTTCCCTACCGACGACGCTTTAGCTGAGTTCTTGGGAGCCTATGACACTCTTCCTCATTATCATCACAATAGGGGACTCCCTTATTGTTTGAACACCGAAGCCTATTTTGGAAAGGAGATTGATAACGATAAGATTGTGAAAGAATTCCCTCAGTTAAAGGATACTCCTCAACAAAGTAATCTTCTCATAAGTGATACCCTTGATGTTAAGATGGATCCTTGCAACAAAGAAAAAGTCATTAAAATTGGGAAATGTTTGGATGAAGAAGAATAGAAACAATATGAAGAGTTATTGCATGAATTCCCTGAGATCTTTGCTTGGGCATATTCTGACATGCCTGGTATAGATCCTAAGATCGTTACTCATAATATTGTCTTGGTTCCTGACGCTAAGCTCGTGAAACAAAAGATTCGAAAAATGAATCCTAAGGTGGCTCTGCTTGTTAAGGCTGAGATTGAAAAATTATTGGAGGTTGGATTTATCCGCCCTATTGACTATTCCCCATGCATTTCAAATATTGTCGCTGTGGCTAAACCAGACAACAAAATAAGAATGTGTACTAACTTTCGAGATTTGAATAAAGCTTCCTTGAAAGATGATTTCCCTCTTCCAAACATTGACATGATAGTTGATTCTATGGCAGGACATGCCTTGTTATCCTTCATGGATGGTTTTTCAGGTTACAATCAAATTTTTATTAACCCTCAGGATCAATTCAAAACTGCTTTCACCACTCCTTGGGGTACGTTTTGTTGGATAATGATGCCTTTTGGACTTAAAAATGCTGGTGCAACTTATCAACGAGCGATGACCCTTATCTTTCATGATTATATGCATAAGATTTTAGAGGATTATGTTGATGATATTTTGGCCAAATCTTTTCTTCGCATGGATCATGTTAAAATCCTTCGACAAATTTTTGAAAGAATTCGTAAGTATCACATGCGCTTGAATCCTTGAAAATGTGTTTTTGGTGTGGATAGTGGAAAACTATTAGGATTCATAGTTTCGCATCGTGGGATTGACGTGGACACTAAGAAAATAGATGCTATTGTTAACATGCCACCTCCTCGAAATGTGTCTCAACTTAAAAGCTTACAAGGAAAGATTCAAGCTATTCGTAGGTTCGTGTCTCAGCTTGCGGATCGTACCTTTCCTTTTACTCAACTTCTTAAAAAGGATATCATTTTTCAATGGAATGAGGATTGTCAGCAAGCATTTGAAGATTTAAAAGTGTATTTGGCTAGTCCTCCTATTCTTCAACCTGCCGAACCTTCTAAACCCTTCCTTCTGTATACAGCTGCTTCCTCTCATGCTCTCGCAGCATTGTTGGCCCAACATGATAAAGATGGTAAGGAATGTCTGTTTTATTACATAAGTCGTACCTTACTCGATTATGAGATCCGATATTCTGCGATAGAAAGACAATGCTTGGCCTTGGTGTTTGCGACTCAGAAATTGAGACATTATCTTTTAAATTCAGAAGTCCACGTCATGGTAAAGTTTGATCCTCTGAAACATATTTTCGCTAAAACTAATTTATCAGGATGTCTAGCTAAGTGGGTTATGATGTTAACTAAATTTGACCTTAAATTTGTTTCACAAAGAGCAATTAAAGGACAAGCGTTGATCGATCACTTGGTTGAGGCCCCTTCACCTTTCTCCTTCCCAAACCCTGAATCCTTTCCTGACGACTTCATTCTTTCTATAGAGAAAGATGAAACTTGGGAGTTATACTTTGATGGCTCTAAGAGTCGTACGGGATCAGGGGCAGGTGTTGTTCTGATTTCTCCTACAAAGAAGTCTATTCCTTTATCATATCGTCTAAATTTCCTGTGTACCAATAACATTGCTGAGTATGAGGCTCTTATAGCGGGAATAAAAGAAGCCTTAGCTCTAAATATAAAACACATACATATCTATGGAGATTCGCAATTGATTATAAGACAAGTAACAGGAATATATCAAGCAAAACAAGACAAACTATCACAATATAAAGACCTTGCTATCTCTTTATTACAAAATTTTGATTCTTATACCATGGAACCCATTCCTCGAAAAGATAATCAACATGCAGATGCAATGGCATGTGTGGCTTCTCTAGTATCTTTAGAGGACCCTATGGTCGATCTTAATTTTGTTATTCACAACCTTATTTCTCCAGCTATTGTAGACGATTCTAGCTTGGTAACATGTTGTGACTTTGTAGACTCAGATGAATGGTTCTCGCATATCATAAGATATTTGACCGATGGTACCTTTCCTGATTCCTCTAATAGGAACACTAGGGCTAGAATCCGCAAGCTGTCTGCTAGATATATCATCCTTTCTAATGTCCTTTATCGAAGGGGTTATGATGGTCTTCTCCTTCATTGTCTTAACAAGTCGGAAATCCCCGTTGCTCTTGAAGAGGCACATTCAGGTGCCTATGGGGGGCATTTTGGGGGGCAAATCCCTGGTTCATAGGTTGCTCCGTATGGGATACTATTGGCAAACTATGCAGAAGGATGCCTTTTCATTTGTTAAAAAATGTCATCAATGTCAACAACATAATAATCTGATTCATGCTCCTGCCCAAGAACTTCGTTCTCAAGTAGCTTCTTGGCCTTTCTCCGCATGGGGTTTGGATCTTATTGGAAAAATTTCTCCTCCTTCATCTCAAGGACACACCTTCATTATAACTACAACAGATTACTTTACGAAGTGGGTAGAAGCTATTTCTCTTCGCTCTACTACTGCTGAAGTAATTTGTCAATTTCTTCTAGAAAACATCATTTCTCGATTTGGGATACCTTCCACTATTATCTCAGATAATGGGACATTGTTTAAAAACAAGGATGTGAAGAAATTCCTCGAGAAGTATCATATCAAACATCGATTTTCTACGCCATATTATTCTCAATCAAATGGCCAAGCCGAATCATCCAATAAGATAATTGAACAAATTCTTCGTAAAACCATGAATAAGCATGGTAAGGATTGGAGTAACCAGCTGATCTATGCTCTTTGGGCTTACCAAAAAAGTGTACGAATTGCTATGGGAACTACTCCTTATAATCTTGTTTATGGTGCTGATGCTATTATGCCCTTAGAGTTGGAAATTCCATCACTTAGGGTTTCTCTCAAAGGTATAGTAGATGATGACTCTTATAGGGAACAACGACTTCAACAGCTTGAGATGCTTGATGAATAGCGCATAAACGCTCTTGAGCATATTCAAGCGTATCACAAAACTCTACAACGAGGCTATAATGACAAGGTTATTCAACATTCCTTCTCAGTAGGTGACTTAGTCCTTTATGAGAATCAGCGCAATGTGAATGCCTTGCCTGCTGAAAAGGGAAAATTTAGTCCTAATTGGCTTGGACCATATATCGTTATTGAGGATTATGGATCAGGTGCTTACAAAATAGCGGATGTAGACGGTACGCCTCTTAAAGAACCTATCAATGCTATGCACTTGCGTAGATATTATGCTTAATTCTTCATTTCTTATCTATCTTCTTTTCAAATTCTTCAACATTGGATAATATGTTAGTATTTCTTAATTAAAGCAAAATAGAATTAAATGTTATGTCGTTTAATCTATACTACTTCGTTCTTGACAAGCATGTCTTCTTACTTTATAGTTTGTCTTGAATTCATTAATGTAAATTGTAAAAGGTTTACATTTCTCATTATGCTAGCATATTATACAATGTCTTTATGTGTTAATTAGAATTGTATCATGTTGTGTTTAAATTCAGAATTAGATCACATTAGTTATATGATTCTTAGACTTAATGCATATTTCTTCCTTATCCTCAATGTCGTACTTGATTAAATATTTTAATTAAGTCACACATGTATCAATTTAATCATGGAGCATTGAGAAATCAATCACATGGAAATTAAATTCTGAACATACATGTACATTTACCAAATGTATTAGATTTAATCAAAACAAAACATACATTGTTTTAAGCATTAGAGATAACACATTTGAGACAAAAGAGAAGCATGTATATATACATATATATGTGTGGATCGTATACAAATCTAGGTCACTGTATATCCAAAATGTGACCTCTCCTACATCATACAATCATCTCCTATCCCTAGGGCTAGTGGCCGGAGAGTGTCGACTGGATGCTCCCTCCTGATCTGGCCGTGGAGGTGGACCCATGGATGTGTAGTGCGATACAGATCGTGAGTGACTCCGAGAGAAGCTCCTACGATCCCTATCCATAAGGATCACACGATAGGTGGTAGCCTCGGTCTGAGCCGCTACTAGGTCCCGCCGCACCTACTGGAGGTCCTCTGATAGGACTCTCTCTCTCTGCCACGCCTTCTGGAGGTCCTCTGATAGGACTCTCTCTCTCTGTCGTGCCTGCTGGAGGTCCTCTGATAGGACTCTCTCTCTCTCCCTCCATATATCTACCTGTACTCGGAATGGGAAAAACAAATTCTCATGCCGACCTGTGTTCCCCTGAGGCCTATAGGCAATCTGTGAGGAACTGGGGATCTGTGCTATCATGGAAATGTCTGTCATTGCCTGCTGAATCAAGGAATGCCATTCCTGCACATTAGCTGTGGCAGTAGAATAGATCTTTGTTAGTACCATTCTTTATCATCAAAACATTAATCAATCAATATAAACCTACTATACCTGGATCTCCCTCGCGCCAGTAGGGATCATGATATGGTAGTATCTTTGACTGAGAACCGCTAGGCTCCCCTCACTCATATACTCTATCCACGATGGGTGTAGGCTGGACGGTACTGGTGACAGGTCTCTGTATCGCCTCCTGTTCCCCCTGTTGGAGAATAGGAGGTGGATCTAGAGCTATGGTATCATCTCCTGAATGATGGGGAGCTGCATCTGACTCCTCCTCATCATCTCTATCCTCCTCCTCATCATCTTTATCCTCCTCCTCGTCATCATCATCCTCATCCTCATCCGTGTCATCACCTGCATCCTCCTCGTCCTCCTCTCTATCTGCATCCTCATCCTCCTCCTCCTCGTCACTGGGCTGATCGCCTGTAGGTGGATCAGGATCTCCCGCCTCCTCATGATCCTCTCCCTCCTCTGGCTCCTCTGACCTGGATCCCTCATCCTCGTCTCGGTCTCCATGTCTCCATGGGCCTGGATAGCCTGTCAGATGATCTGGTGGAAAGATAGGACCTGGATATGATCTCATGAACCATGAAACATATCTACGCTGTGCTCCAGGCTCTGCAGAATAGTCAGTGACTACATCTTGATCAGATCCCTCTAAATCTGTCGTCTCAATATCATCTACCATCGGTCTCGCTACTGCTCCAGGTCTGGGAAGGACCCGTGAGTGTCGAGTATAGATGGGCACATCGGCTGGAACACACTGCTCTAGTCCGAACTGCCTCCGTACTCGGTCAATGTAGAAAGGGACTATGATGTGTGCATATCGTCCTCGTAATAGGCGGTTCCTCTGTAGACATGCTAACTGTCTCTCCATACCATCCCATCTGTGCATCAGTAGGTAAGGTCTCCACACTATCACCTTGGATGTCAGTCTGTCAATAATCACTCTCCAATACAACAAATCACCAAATCTCCACTCGCTGGTAAGTGGATAAGCAAACACCCTAGGTCACTCGCTCGCTGTACTCAGTGGAAAGCCGACGGGCCTGGTTCATGTGAAGTGCTCTAAAATCCACACCTGTAGAAGTGTGCATGTCATCAAACTACAACCCTGTCCGAATACATACTCCTCAAGGTCATGATAGAGATGCGCAAGCATACTCTGACCCCAAGCATACACTCTCCTGTGTCTCTCCATCGCTCTGATACACCATGTGAGACCCCCATGCATGTGTGTCCCTCGCCCATTAGGGCAGACGGCTAGTGCTATGATGGCTATCATAAGGTGTCTCAGAAGTGGTATCTCCCCTGTAGGATGTAAGAGCCAGCTGACCATGATGCGACCTCTCGTCTCGCTCGGCATGGCTCTCCCTATGCAATACACCTGCTCTCTCTGATGATCCTCTGCTGACCGATCGGTCGCGTATGTAACTATCGCTCCTCTGATAGGAAGACAAAGTATACGGTACACATCCTCGAGTGTGACCGTCAGCTCTCCTACTGGAAGGTGAAAGGTGCATGTGTCAGGATCCCATCGCTCCATCAAGGCCATCAGCATCGCAGGATGAAATCGAATGGCCGGCATCAAAATCACGTACCACAATCCTACAATTGATAGTGTGTCTCTCTCTGACTGGGTCAGCCATGGAATCTGATCTTGCAAAGTGCAAAGAATATGTCCCGCTGTATGCTCTCTCATGTACGGGAGACCCTGTAACACGAAAACATGACGATAATCAGTACTCGATCATCAAAATCGCAAATGCAAACCATCGCACATCGTATGCTAGCCCCGGAACCTCTCACCAGGGTGCCCCTCAGGGACCATGGCGCCCTGGGTGGGCCCCGGTCAGCCTTCGAGGCCCGCATACGATCACGGAAAAGTCAAACATGCGAAAAATCAAAAGTCAAACGTTCAGTCGACTCACCTTGTCCAGTGGCTCGTCGTCGATCACGGCCTAGCACAGGATCTTGATCCTCATGGGACGCTTCGGTCGTCATGAAGGAATGATGATGGCTATGTGGGCTCCGCTGCACTGAATAGTATCCTGAAATCAACAGAGTGACGAATACAAGTGTCACTTTCGAAGTATATACTCTTGTTTGTTTATTCTTGCCTTTTGAAAACCTAATTCTCCTCTATCATTCATTTTATCATAACTTGAGTTTAGGAGATGCGATTTTTGAACCGTTTGTTGCGTTGGAATCGTATTTTCCTTCTCCTACTTTCAGGATGTTCCAAAAAGTGCTCTCCTGAAGCCTATTTAGTGAACACCCCTCATCAATACTATATTACACAATTTGTCGCAAGTAAACATGCTACCCTGTTTCACCTCCCTAATAAGAAAGTCGAAACAGGGGGGGCATACAGCTACTCACAGATTTCATCACTTTCCCTAGTAAGCATTAGGTGATTTTGTGATCTAACGTTTGTTTTGTAGGGTGCGGTTCCTAACTGTGTACTACAGATACCGCTGGGGGCTTCGTCCGACAACTTATGGATATATCCTTTTTTTTCAAATGATGTTTACTTTTCTGTACTTTAGTTTGCATATGCACGTAGTACTCATATGACCGCTAAAGTGGGGGCTAAATGTAGCATCGTAAATTGTACACACTCGCTAGGGTGGTACAATTTCACACCTAGTTTAGCACCCGCCTTAGTGCATTTTGCATTCTGCATTGCATTTCCCCTTAAGCACTTAATTAATCAAATTAATTAGGTCTAAGGTTCCTATTTCATCATTCTCTACATCATAAAGTTGGGCCCTTTCACTAAAGTGCGCCCTTCGCATTTTGTTCCTCCAATACATCACTTAATCAAAAACCCTAATTAAGTCCTATTCCAAACTTGGGGGCTTGGTTTCGGGGTCAAAACATCTCAAAATCACCTGTAACTTTGGGATTCTCTCTAAAATCATCATATCCGACGGCCCTGAAAATTTGGTGAAAAGTTGTCGGGACCATGGCGCCCGTGCACATGGTCCCGGACATTTTTCCCAAAATTTTAGGAGCGCGATCCAATCATAAAATAAAGCTTAACCCCAAGAAATTGGCGGGATATTAAATCTCTAGGTCGGCCAAAATACGAATTTACGACCTAGGGTTTCATACATAAGAATTCTCTTTCTTCATTTGGAGGGATCGGATTTTTGGTTTCCAGGAACTTCATATGCAGCGAAAGAGCAGATCTTTGAGGACTTCAACAACATTCAACAGCATTCTATCAAGCATCTATCAAATTCATTCATCCACTTAGGGCTTGGAAGACATTGAAGAACGATAGGAGATTACCGACTGAAGATTGGCTTGTACTCCTCCCTTGAGGGTTGGGTATGATTTCGTATTGTTTTCATGTCTTTGCATAAGCTTCGATACATCATTTATTCATGCTTTAGATCACATTGCGTCTTGATTTAGAGCATTTACATTATCATTTACAAGCAATTAGGGTTTACTTTCTAAGTTGCTCTAGTTTGCTTTCTTGCATTTTGGACCTTGCACACACACTAGGTCTGCACACACAATACATTTTACAAAACAACTTGGCTATTCATGGAGGTGGAAATCACCGAAGCGGGGGTTTGACTAAGGCAAAACCCTATATAGCCGCCCCTCCCCCTTTTTAGATATTATTGCAGGTTTCGAGATTCGGACGACGCCACGGGATACAGATCCGGAGAGAGAAAGCTGAGACAGAACCCTGTGTGAAATTGTAGATCAGAAGATCGGGACAGGGGCACTGGGCACCCTGGTCCTGCCAGGATAGGGGTGCTGGGTGCCCTGGTCCCTGGGACAGAGGCGCTGGGCGCCCTGGTCCTCCGGACAGACAGTGTACAGACAATTTCCAGACAGTGTTTCAGAGTGCAGAACAGTGGTTTTTGGTGCAGTTTTCAGGACAGTGACGCCCGCGCCCCCGTCCCGAACATTTTCAGTCCGATTTTGACTCCGGGTACATATCTGCATTCTTATTTCATCCTTGTACTTACAGCTGTTCATTGTTTAATCTCAATTCTGCAATCTTGTTATTAGTGCATACTTGCATTTTGGGATTAGGGTTTGAACTTGCATTACTTGATTTTATAATTTCAACAAGGGAATAGAAATCCTAATAGATATCTCGTGGCTCTCTCTTTCACCAAAAGAATTAGCCAATTGTGCGATATCTCTAGGCTCTTTCGTATTCTGTAATGTGTGTCAAAAGGTAGGATTAGGGCATGATTAACCTAGTCTCACTTTTCCCCTACACACAGTGAAAGTGGAGACATGGTTTTAGGAGTGGAGATAGTGAACTACAAGTGGAGACGGTGAAAGAAAGTTTTGTCTAGGACTTGGAAGATTTTGATTTTTTTCTGGTAATTTTGGTCAAACTTAGAAATTGGGAATTTGTGTTACTGGTAAGAGATGTCAAACAATAATACACATTGGCCAAGTTAATGCTTGAGACAAGCATGAGACAAAGGAGGGCCTAGATTAGCCAAAATTGAACATTATTGGTTTCAACATTTTAGGACACTTGTAAGCATGCATGACCTAGGTTGGAAAGAGGATACTACTTGCTAAGGACCTTTGCTATAACTAGAAAAACCTTAGACAAATTGGATATGTAGAGATTGGTGACACTGGCTCCCCCACCATGGCAGGGGCACACCAAATATCTTACCACAAAGGTTCAAAAACCTTTTTAACCAAGGGATTTTGTATCTCACGATGAAGGGTTAACTTCAGGATACAATTCACATTCCCTAAATTAGCAAGTATGGGTTTTCATCACTAAAATTCACATTCCCTAAAGTACTTCTTGGGTCATTCCCTCTCACTTGCATAAATGCTTCAGGAGGTAAATCCTCTAAAGAAATATCATGTTTTATCTCACCCACTGAAGAGAGGAGAATACACCACAATATTTTGAGTTCTAACTACAACAAAAATGCGGTAAGGTTTAGGTTTTTGGTTACCCAATATTTTTCGATGGGAGAGCATATACTTACAACCCCATACAAACATGAAAAATAATATTTTTTAGCTATTTACATGAAAAATCAAAGGTCATAATCATACACTTAGTGGAAAAAGTAGTCTTTGTCAATTGAACCTACAAGAATATAAATTAGTAGTTTGTAAAGATGGTCTTTGATGGTCAAAGGGGAGATGCAAAAACATTATTATCAAAAAAATTTAAAACAAACTAGACCATGGTGGAGATGATATTTAGTAGGGGAGATGGTTCTCTATCTATGTAGACGTTGAAACGAAGACGTCGGTGTAGAAGCATAGATGTTGTTTTAGTTTCCTATAGGACACAGCCAAACCAAAAATAATTTTTTAAAACCTATTAAAAAAGAATATTAATAGAGAAGAGACATTGCTTTGAAAGCAGAGATACCAATTAATAGAAAAGCCAAAAATAGTTAGTCCTAAAAATCAGAAATTGTTAGAGCCTGCAAACAATTTGATTAGAAAACAATTTTTTTTCATTTTTATTATTATTTAAAACTACTCGAATAGGAATATTATTAGAACAAAGATGATTTTTTCTGGGCTCGAAGATACCATTTTCAAGGGGGAGACGATATTTTATATTTCAAGATGTTGAGCAATAGAACCTACATGAAACAATGGTGTTAGCAGAAAAATTAGGGCAAAGATGCCATTTGGATGGTAGAGATGTTGTTTAGATGACAAAGATGTCACTTTACCAATGTAGATCATGTTTCATGACAGAGACAGTGTTTCTTTCCACTCGTGCATGCTAAATCACAATCTAAAACTCAAAATTTTGTTAAATTAGGGACATGATGTCCCACTTGGTGTGCCAAAATGAAATGTGAAAAAGGTAAGAGGTTAGTTGCACATGTAAAATTCATAAAATAATGAAACATCTAAACCAACTAAGCTTATACCTTTTCAATCTCCTCCAATTGAGCTAGAAGTGGAATGTACCCATGGTCTACTTGATTTTCTCTTTTTGATGATTTGATGTGGGATGCTCTCCAATGCTACACAACAATGAGGATGATAGGATCAAATATGATAGATTAAGAGGATGGATTGAGGCCAAATTTGGGCATTATGTGGATGCAATTGAAGGATTTGTGAAGGGAGGATACTCCAATTTATAGGCTTGAGGGGATCAAAATAGGTAGTTGAGATTCAAGGAGAATGGAGGGCCAATATTGAAAGAAGATGAGGTGGCTTGGGAGATAACAAGTGACTAATCAAAGAGATTTTGCCATAAAGGCATTTCTTGTCTCCACACTCCTCAAGGGAATGTGGAAGAGGGACCAAGTACATTGTGAAGAGGAACAAGGAATTATAAAATCCTTGGGAAGGAAAATATGAATTAAAATTTCCTTGGGAAGTGAGGCATGGGGATAATAAAAGGATTAAGGAATTAAAAATTCCTTGGGAAGGGGGTGCATGGAAAGAATAAAGGATTTTAAAATTCCATGGATATAAAAAAGTGGGTGGAATTTAAAGTCAGGAGGTGAGATGGGAAAGCCATTTATGGCATGTAGTTGACTCATTTGTGATCCTTGGGATTAGGAACATGCAAATGATTAGTGAGAGTGATTATTTGAAATGAAGAAGGATTAAGAGAGAAAGTGGACAAGTTAGGAGGATGTGACATGAGGAGAGAGAATGAGTGGGTAATTTTATATAGGAGGAAATGATAATGAATATTAGGCTTAATGAATGGGATTATACTGAGGTTTTGTAGGAATCAAGATATTAGTTAATTAACTATGTATTAATTAACTAATTGGGATTGGAAGAATTATTAAAGGGGTTGACTAAGGTTGTACTTTTAGAAGAATGGGGGATTTATATAATTGATTGAGAAATTAATTATATTTAATTTAATTAATTTTAAGTAGAATGAGGAATAACATAATTAATACAATTAATTGTGAGGAATCAATATTATGGAGGACACATAATTCAAGTAAAGATTTTTCAATTATTTCCTTATGAATGGGTGATGACTTGAAGAACTAAAGGATTGAAATTTGTGTAAGTGTTTTTCCAAGGTGATTGAGGATTTTTTAATGAGATGTGGATGGAGCGTTATTGGGTTAAGGGGGTGGATGATGAGCCCCTTGAATAGTGACTTTTCCTCTACTGGTGGCTACATTACAATCGAGGAAGGGGAATATGTCACCTGGATAAAAATATCACTCATTGGTGTGTGGTAGGATTATCAACTCCCTTGGTGGAGATGGTGTTAATATAGTCATTGATTTCTTCTATTTGGACAACAAGGGAATCAAAGGTGTTGGCATTACATTAAGAAAGATTTTTTGATATTCAATAAGGATATTGAGAAGGTTGTTGAAGATTATTGATATAACTGAAGAAGGATGATAACTATCTTTATAACACTATTTTGTCATTGATGTCAAGGAATTGATTATCTGATTCAGTATGATGTTGCCATATCTTGAGAAGATTGATTAGAAGAGAATTAAGAGGTCGGTAAAAGACATAGAAAGAATGTGATGATTAAAGGGAGAAATAAGTTATTCAATGGGAAACTATTACCAAGTTAGACAATGATGAGATCATGATGTTTAGATTGTTTTGATATTCTACATATGTTGATTGATTGTAAGGTTTATACAATACTATGTCACCGAGAAAACAACCTAGTCAGTAAACCCTAAGGAACCTAGTTGGTAAACCCTAAGGAACCTAGTCGGTAAACCCTAAGGTTATCGATATGGGTTAATGAAGGCAAAATGTCTACCAAGTAAAGTTTAGTATTTACTGAGTTGCAACCGAGTTATGATAGTGCGCATGGGATGGACAAAAGCATTATTTAATGAAGGAAAATGATTAGCTAGAGATGTATAAATGATTGTAATGATGAGCATGAAGTTTGTTAATGATCTATGGTAAAAGAAAATTGGCAGCAAGATCTACATCACAGATTGAACCGCAATAACCTTGTGCAAGTTCCAAGAAAGGACTGCGAGTCCCGAGGCAGGGTAAAATGTTTTCAGATCGAAGGATACATTGAACCTGGTCAAGTTTGAAGATCTGATGGCTAAGATTGATCATGGTAAATATGATCAAGGAGATTGAGCAATTAGCAATTGTTTATAAATAAGAAATTGTTAATAAACAATGTATGCGGGTAAGTGTATGCACCGGGATGCTACATAGTGATTACCGAGCATAGAAGCTTGAAGACCTGTTTGAATAATAGAGTAGAGAGCCCAGTAGAGGGACAAGATAAGTCCTATGACTAGATTGTTTTGAGCAAATAAGAATCTGCTTTAGCATTTTAGATGTGAAGTTGCAGATAGATTTTTATTACTGTTATTTTGTAAGTGACAAAAAATCTCTTAATCGAGTGGACTTAACAGTCTTATATGTAAACCCTCTAGCAAGGTAACATTCTAAATGAGTGTTTGAAATCCTTTGACAAGGTCACTTCTAACAAAGTGAAGATCCTAACAGATCTGAGGGAAATCCCTTAACTGGGTCACATCTAGCAATGTGTTTGTAATCTTTAACAGGATTTTCTTTTAACCGAGCATACTCTAGAAGAGTATATTTCTTAGTGGGTCCAAAATCCCATAGTGGTTTTTCCCTATTTGGGTTTCCACGTTAAATCTGGTGTTATGAGTGT
Organism: Cryptomeria japonica; assembly: GCF_030272615.1. NCBI lineage: Eukaryota > Viridiplantae > Streptophyta > Pinopsida > Cupressales > Cupressaceae > Cryptomeria > Cryptomeria japonica. Next base: position 649,472,683 of record NC_081414.1, on the reverse strand, counting down.
TATGATGATTATGTGTTTATGAGTTTGCATGTTTAGCAGTTTTGGTTACGTTGCTGAAGTATGAGTTACCGAGGTTGAATCTATTGATTTTATGGAAGTTTAAGTTTGTATGATTCACCCCCCCTCTCATCTTGTTAGCTATTGGCATCTGTACTTTACATTAAGTATCAAAACTATCAATTGGTATCAGAGCTTTGGACTCCAGAAGAAAAGTTTAAAGGTATTTGAGGCAAAGATCCGAAGATGTATAAAAGAGATGCACCGAAGCTGAACAAGTCATGTTTCTCCACATGGCAGAAAAGGATGAAGCTACATTTATTAGGAATTGGAGAATATGCAACATATTATCTAGAGAATGATTACATTGCACCGAGCACCAACCCTATGACCTTGGAAGAGATAAAGGCAAAGCAAGAACATATTCAAGCTATGATATAAATTACATCAACATTGACTGACTCAGAGTTTAATGATCTAGAAGGCTATAATGATGCAAAAGCAATGTGGACTAAGCTCATATCTGTGTATGGAGGTGATGAACATGTTCAAAGAGCAAAAGTAGATAGTCTAAGAGGACAACTTGAATCCATGAAAATGAATGAAGGTGAGAACATAACCCAATATAGTACAAGACTAAAGGAGATTGTCAATCAAATTAAAGGAGCAGATGGAACTATTGAAGAAAAGGATATAACAAGTAAGTTGTTGAGAACCCTTCTACCAGCTTATGCTATTCAAGTATCTGCAATCAATGAATTGAGGTCTGTACCTAACATGCCAGTTTCTTTGGATGCTACTATTGGTAAGCTACATGCATTTGAGTTAAGTAATTTTGATAACAGTGGGTCTTCAGTAAATAAAGTAGAATCTTCATTCAGTTCTTTTCATATTGGTGAATCTAATGATTACAATGATAGAATGAGTAAGTACTCTAAAGGAGATCACAGTGGAGCAAGTGAAAGATTTCGCAAGAACATGGAAAAGGTGCACAAACTGTATGAGGAAATCAAGAAGCAAGAAGAATTTGAAGCACTATTAGCCAGAAGGTTACCGAGAGGAAAAGGTAAGTATAAAGGAAAGCTACCTTTAAAATGTTTCAATTGTGATAAAATAGGACATATGGCTTCTAACTACCCTGACAAAGAATCTAGTGAAAAGAGAGAATACCGAGATAATAGGCAGAAAGATAACCAATATAGAGGACACTGAGACTTCAGAAGGAGAGATAGAAAGACATGTCTAGTAGTAGATGAGGAATCCAACAATGATGAATCTGATGAAACTGATACTGAGGAAGTTGTTTATGTGGCTATTAAGGATGGATCTGATGAGGAAAGGTATGAAGAAAAAGTCCTAATATCTCACATAAATAATAATGATTCTTGGATCATAGACAGTGGATGCTCACATCATATGACAGGTGATAAACACAAATTTGTTAAATTAGAAGACTATGATGGAGGCTATGTAAGATTTGGTAATGGTGCACCATGTCCAGTGAAAGGTAAAGGATCTATAACACTTCTTGACAATGCTAAATGTGATGATGTATACTGGGTTGAAGGATTGAAATACAATTTGTTGAGTGTAGCACATCTAAACAGTATAGGATACCGAATAGAATTTCAGAAAGGAATTGTCAAAGTTCATGACAAGCATGGAAAGTTAGCTACTACCGGGACACAAACAAAAGGTAATACATTTCATCTTGACTCAACTCGAAACAAGTGTCTCTATGCAAAGATAGATGATACCTAGCTATGGCATAAAAGGTTTTGTCATGTAAATTTTGATAATTTGATCAAAATAAGTAAGAAGCACCAAGTAAGAGGTCTACCGAGTCTTGAAAAACTTGAGAATGCTATGTGTTGAGGATGCCAGATGGGTAAGATGACAAGATCTAGCTTTACAAGTAAGTCTGACACTTCTAAAGGAATTTTAGATATAGTACACACTGATCTTTGTGGTCCTATGAAAGTTCAAAGTTATTATGGTGATAAATATTTCATATTATTTGTGGATGATTACTCAAGAATGATGTTAGTCATGTTTTTAAAAGAGAAATCAGAAGCTTTTCAAATGTTCAAATGGTACAAGGCAAGAGTTGAAAATGAAGCAGGAAGACAACTGAAATGTCTTAGATCTGATAGAGGAGGAGAATTCACTTCTAATGAATTTAACTTATACTATAATGATCATGGTATAAAGAGGAAAGTGTCTACACCAAGAACACCTAAGCAAAATGGGATAGTTGAGAGAAGAAATAGATCAATTATCGATTGTGCAAGAACCTTGATGATAGAAAAAAGGGTACCTCAAACATTTTGGAGAGAAGCAATCAGCACTGCAGTTTACACCCTGAACCGAGTTCAACTGAAGAAAGGAACAATGAAGATACCTTATGAGATCTGGTATGACAAGAAACGTAATGTAAGTTACTTTAAAATCTTTGGAAGTAGATGCTATGTTCACAAAGATGACAGAAATGGAAACTTTGATCAGAAAAGTGAAGAAGGAACATTTCTTGGTTATTCTTCTAGAAGTAAAGCATTTAAATGTCTGATCAAATCATCTAACAAAATAGTGGAAAGTGCAAATGTGAAAATTGATGAATTTTCAAAAAGAAATGATGAAGGAAATTCCAAAGAACCAGAAGATTATGAAGAATTTGTTTATGTTCAACCGAGAAGTCCTACCGAGAAAGCTGCTGAAGAAAATGAAGATAATGTCTAGTTACCGAGTAATGAAGAAGATCATACAGAACCTACCGAGCCAATATTAGCCAAGTATGTCAGAAGATATCATGCATCAAGTCAGATTATAGGAGATAAGGATGATCCAGTGATGACAAGGAACAAACTGAGCTAGAACACATGTCTAATATCTGAATTTGAACCAAGAATAGTGAAAGAGGCATTTAACAGTGAAGATTGGGTAAATGCTATGGCAGAAGAAATTGATCAAATCAAGAAGAATGACACATGGACACTAATCCCAAGACCAAAGGACAAAAATGTAATCGGTACTAAGTGGATTTTTCAAAAACAAGCTAAATGAAAAAGGTGAAGTCATTCGCAACAAAGCAAGACTAGTTTGCAAAGGTTATGCTCAGGAAGAAGGGATAGATTATGGTTAGACTTTTGCACCTATGGCTAGACTTGAGGGAGTAAGAACATTGTTGGCATATGCTGCTTTCAAAAATTTCAAGGTATATCAAATGGATGTCAAATATGTATTTTTGAATGGTATACTAGAAGAAGAAGTTTATATAGAACAACCTAAAGGATTTGTTGAAGACATGAGTAAAGATCGGGTATGCAAACTGAACAAAGAGCTTTATATGGTCTAAAGCAAGCACCTAGAGCATGGTATGAAAGATTGCATGCTTATTTGATCAAGATTGGTTTTATAAGGACAAGTGAAAACAACAATATGTACATGAAGGAAGATGAGGACAATGGAATACTGATCTCAGCCATATTTGTTGATGACATTATATTTTGTGGTAATGACTCCTTATGCAAGAATTTTGGAAATGAAATGTGCAAAGAATTTGAGATGTCACTAATTAGAGAGATAAAGTATTTTATAGGTTTATAGATATTGCAAATGAAAGATGAGATTTTCATTACTCAATCCAAGTACATAAAGGAAATCTTGAAGAAATTTGGAATGGAAGATTCTAAACTAGTAAGTAGTCCTATGACTACTAACTGTAAATTATCAAAGAATGATGAATTTGCATCTGTTGATGAGACACTTTACTGATCTATGATTAGAAAATTGCAATATGTTGTGCATAGTAGACCAGATATAGCACATGTAGTAGGTATTGTAGCAAGATTCTTTGCAGATCCCAAGGAGACACATATGACAACAATCAAGAGAATTTTCAGATACTTGAGAGGCACTGAAGATTATAGCTTAGTATATGAAAAGAGGAATAATTTTGATTTAAAAATTTATACTGATGTTGATTGGGTAGGCAACATAGATGATAGGAAAAGCACAAGTGGTGGAGCTTTCTTTTTTGGAGAAAGACTAGTAAGTTGGCTTAGCAAGAAACAAGGATGTATTTCATAGTCAACAGCAAAAGTTGAATACGTTGCTACAGCATTGAATTGTACCAATATAGCATGGATCAAACAATTTTTGGAAGGTATAAATGAGAAAGTTACCGAGCCAGTAACTATATTCTATGATAGTACTAGTGCCATTAACATTTCAAAGAATCCAGTAATGCACTCTAAGATAAAGCATATATCCATAAAGTATCATTATCTTAGAGAAGAAGTTCAAGAGAAGAAAGTTGTGCTAGAATATATCAGTTCAAAGGAGCAATTAGTAGATATCTTCACAAAGCCATTGCCAAGGGACACTTTTGAGTATCTCAAAATAAAGTTAGGGGTCCTACCCCCATCTTCTACTCACTGACCGAGTTCGGTGAAAGCATCAATTTGATGAATCTACAGAATATTATGTGTGGATTGATGCTGATTTACACATTTTAGAAGGTTTTCTAAAGATTGTGTAGGAAATTATGAATAGAGACAAGCTACTCTAACTGAGACTGAGATGATACATAGCAAGGAAAATCACTTCACAGAGGAAGCAATCATGATTTAGTTCTTTTTACTTTTTTGGCATTGTTGTCAAAGGGGGAGAAGACTATAAATGGTTTCGCTGGAAGACTAAATGGCTGACTGAATGGTGAAGCCCTGAATGATGAAAATAAAAGAAGATTAATGATAGGGGGAGAAGATTGCAAAAATGGAGAAGACTAAATGCAAGTCAACAGCTTAGAAGCCTAATGAAGAATGGAGAAGACTTCAGAAGACAACAGATCAAGGATAACAGGAGAAGTTTAACAACAATCTAAATTCGAATCAATTTGAATATCTTGTTGGTATTACCATTTAAAAGTTAGTTTTGCCATCAATCCCAAAGGGGGAGATTGTTGGCATTAGAGTAAGAAAGATTGTTGATATTCAGTAAGGATATTGAGAAGGTTGTTGAAGATTATTGATATAACTGAAAAAGGATGATAACTATCTTTATAACATTATTTTGTCATTGATGTCAAGGAATTGATTATCTGATTCAGTATGATGTTGCCATATCTTGAGAAGATTGATTAGAAGAGAATTAAGATGTCAGTAAAAGACACAGAAGAATGTGATGATTAAAGGGAGAAATAAGTTATTCAATGGGCAACTATTACCGAGTTAGACAATGATGAGATCATGATGTTTAAATTGTTTTGATATTCTACATATGTTGATTGATTGTAAGGTTTATACTATACTATGTCACCAAGCAAAGAACCTAGTCGGTAAACCCTAAGGAACCTAGTCGATAAACCCTAAGGTTATCAATATCGATTAATGAAGGCGGAATGTCTACCGAGTAAAGTTTAGTATTTACCGAGTTGCAACCAAGTTATGATAGTGCGCATGGGATGGACAAAGGCATTATTTAATGAAGGACAATGATTAGCTGGAGATGTATAAATGATTGGAATGTCGAGCATGAAGTTTGTTAAGGATCTATGGTAAAGGAAAATTGGCAGGAAGATCTACAACGTAGATTGAACCGCAACAACCTTGTGCAAGTTTCAAGAAAGGACTGCAAGTCTTGAGGCAAGGTAAAACATTTTCAGATTGAAGGATACATTGAACCTGGTCAAGTTTGAAGATCTGATGGCAAAGATTGATCATGGGAAATGTGATCAAGGAGATTGAGCGGTTAGCAATTGTTTATAAATAAGAAATTGTTAATAAACAATGTATGCAGGCAAGTGTATGCACAAGGATGCTACATAGTGATTACCGAGCATAGAAGCTTGAAGAGCTATTTGAATAATAGAGTAGAGAGCCCAGTAGAGGGACAAGATAAGTCCTATGACTAGATTGTTTTGAGAAAATAAGAATCTACTTTAGCATTTTAGATGTGAAGTTGCAGATAGATTTTTATTACTGTTATTTTGTAAATGACAGAAAATCTCTTAACCAAGTGGACTTAATAGTCTTATATGTAAACCCTCTAGTAAGGTAAGATTCTAAATGAGTGTTTGAAATCCTTTGACAAGGTCACTTCTAACAAAGTGAAGATCCTAACAGATTTGAGGGAAATCCCTTAACCGGGTCACATCTAGCAATGTGTTTGTAATCTTTAATAGGATTTGCTTTTAACCGAGCATACTCTAGAAGAGTATATTTCTTAGTGGGTCTGAAATACCACAGTGGTTTTTCCCTATTTGGGTTTCCATGTTAAATCTGGTGTTATGAGTGTTATGATGATTATGTGTTTATGAGTTTGCATGTTTAGCAGTTTTGGTTACGTTGCTGAAGTATGAGTTACCGAGGTTGAATCTATTGATTTTATGGAAATTTAAATTTGTATGATTCACCCCCCCCCCCTCTCATCTTGTTAGCTGTTGGCATCTGTACTTTACATTAAGTATCAGAACTATCAAAAGGATGATATGTTATTGTCATAATCATAAGGTATGGAATGATATGACGAGGCTTTTCCTTTACCATGCTTAGGGAAGGGATCCTAATAAATATTGGACTTTTCATTGGATGTACTTGATTTGGCCCCTTCAACTTCAACCTCACCTCTATCAATAAGGTCTTGGATGTAGTTTTGTAATTTTATACACTTTTTAGTGTCATGACCTTTAATATGGTGGTGTTCATTATATTTGTTCTCTACTATGTAGGTTTAGGAATATTCTCATCAGAGGGTTGTGTGATAGGGTATTGGACCATGTTGTCCTTGACTATTTGTTGAAAAACAACATCAAGAGGCTAAGAAAGAGGTGTGTGCTTTCACTTGGCTTGATTTTTGGATCATGATGGCTTCTGGTGACAAAAATATTGGGGTTAGTTTTGGTTTGATTTTGGTGGGGTGGGGGATTGCAAAGGAGATTGGATTTGGGTGATGGATTGGATGGTACATGAATTGTTTAGACATGTTTGGCATCTACCACACTACCATTTACCATATTCTTGTTTTTGGCCCAAAACTTAAGTTTATCATTAGAGGATGAACTTCGGGACTCCTTTTGATAATGTTTAATGACACGTTGTTCAATTAATGCTCTTTCTAAGGCTAAACCTTTTTTGGTGAATTGTTCATAGTCTTCAAGGCATTACACACATAGGAAGAAAGACATTTTAGGAAAAAGATTATGAATAAATAATTATACTTGGTGTGCTTGAGGGATCACCCAAGGGAATCTCTTAACAAGGTGATGTCATCTTTGCAATAAGTTGGCAAAGTTTTCTCCATATATTTGATTGGAATTACATAGGTCCATCAAGGATGCGTCATTCTCAATGTTATATGTATAACAGGCCACAAATGTTTTAGCTCGATCAAGAAATTAAGTGATTGATTCATGTGAGAAAATGGAGAACCATGTGAGAGAAGACCCCTAGACTCTTTGAGAAAAGTCTCTTCAGCTAGACATCACTATAAGAGACCTCTTGAAAAGCTATAAAGAAATCCTTGACATGTTCTCTACAATCTCCCTTTTATTTATATTTGTCAAATTTTGGAATCTCAATGTCGGGATGATAGGGAGCTATGGAGATTGATTTATCAAAAGGATAAGGGCATATCTCCTCAAATGTATAATATTTCTTTTGATGTCCATCCTTTAGGCCCTTAAGTAAAATTTTCATCTATTGAAGCTCTTTTGCCAAATTGCTAAGTTGAGGGTCATTGAATTTTTGAGAGTGAAGGGAACGATATTGATGATGTGGATTGGACATAGATGGATGATAGGTAGAAGTGGGGAAAATTCTAGAATCAATGTATTCGTATGAAAATGTAGTAGAAAAAATATGAGGTTGGGATACTTGAGCGATACTTGGAAGTGGAATGCTTGTGTGGGTGAAGTCGGCCATGTTGTTTAAAGATACATAGATGTGAAAAATGGAGTAGTGGTCAGATTGGTGATGTAGACACCTAAATTTGATCATTATAATTTGATCAAATTAATTCCCATTGTCCCCTTTCTGATAAAGACTAGCCGCTAATAGAATAATTTATTTATTTACTTAAAGTCCACTTCTTCTATAACCCAAGTTAAATTAATTCAATTAATTTTCCTATTTTAGCTCTTGATCGCATTTGATTAAATAAATTTTATATTTCTCTAATTAAATATCCTTCTCCCCTTTTTCCTCTTGTAGTGGCATAAATTACACCCAGTGCATTTGTGACACTTTTGCATTATGCCTAGTGCATTCATGACAAATTTCATGATTAAAATATCATCATTTTGACATCATAAACTCCAAAGATGAATAAATGGAAATCTCTCCTAAACCCCGTTTGAGATAATTTATGGATGGACAGTAGCGTAATGCACAGACATCTACAAGATGTGCAAACGTCCCAAAAGATTTTGGAATTCAAAATGACATATTTCATATTAGGTTTCTACCAACGCATGTCACCTTGCTTGGGCACATTTGAAATGATCATTCACATCCATTCTAAGTATCAAAACCTTTGTCTTCACTCATTCATTCTCTCTAGCTGCTCATTTTCTTAGACTTTTTGGTTCCACATTCTCTTGATAGTCCTGAAAATGGCTTTGCAAAAAATTGATGTCCCTATCAAAATTTTAGTCATTTTGAATTAATGATAAGTTTTCCCATTGGGTGCAATGAATACCACACCAACCCCTAAGCCCTCTTTGCTAGTACATTCTCCATCAAAGTAAATATACCATAATTTTTCTTGGTCCTTTTGGGCTTCAATGCTAATAGGACCTTAATTCTGCAGGAGGGGTTGAGGTAACTCAACTTTGAATTTCTCATATCAATGTCACAAAATTTTACCATATTATTTAGATCCACATTTTCTAGTATGGTATCAGACCTCAAATCTCTTTCAAGCTTAACATCTTGCCCATTCACGGGTATTGTGGCATAAGATAAATCAAGTTGTACATTACCCCCCATAACAACAATCCATTGTCTTGATAACAATATTCCATAATGTGGGGGAACATCAACCATAGTCACATCTACATGATAAGTGGCCTCTAGATAGTTTGCAAGCTTGACCTCTAAGTTTTTTCGAATTCCTATAACAGGTACTAACCTATTATCCATAGCATAACACCTACCATAGTTGTAATCAACCCATAACCCCAACTCTTTCATGACCCCCATTGGCATTAAATTAATAGTTGTACCTGAGTCTATCATGTTGTTCTTTACAAACATTTTATTAATCATTAGGATCAAATAAAAAGGGTCAACTTGAGATGGGTTCTTAGTTATAGTAGTACCTAAGTAAAATTTTGGGACTGGCATGACTTCTAACTGTTCCTCATTAGCATATGTATTATTGTCCTCAATGTCACTATTAACATTAACCTTATGAAATGTATTTGGAATACTAGATATTAGGGACAATACACAATCTTTATGTTCTTGTATTTTCATCATTTCTAATAAAGGAACATAAATTTTAATTTGAGATAAAGTTTGCACCATATCAAAAATTGGTTCACTAGAGGTACCTAGATTGGTCTCCCTTTGTGTGGTTAATTTTTGTTGTTTACCCTTCTCTCCTATTGTAGGCTTTGTTGGTGCATCACCTAGAACCTCCTTGTCAGGATTTATAAACTTTTGATTTGTCTTCTGAATATATTGTTGGTATGGACCTATTTTTGCTGCATTATTCTTGTCAATTGCATTCTAAGGAGTTGGTTGTACCTTGGGATCAAATTGCTTATTCCTCATGAAAATCCCTCCTCGCCTTCCTTGGTTTAGAAGAGAACCCTTTGATCTTAAATTATAATCATTCTTAGCTTGTGTTATTGCACCTATAGTCAATTGTCTTATTTCTACCTCAGATGGCCTTCTTAAACTTAACTCTTTCAATTGTGCATTAGTTACATGTACCCTGTAGTCCTCTATATCCTCATTATTTTAAAAGACCTCTTGTTGATGCCCTAAGCTCTATATTCTTTGGGTATCAACATCTATTTCAGTTCTATCATCCTCGGAAGAACAATATCCTATATTATCATGGAGAAAGCCAATAGAGATCATATTAACCATATGATCTTGCTCAAACCCATCCTCCATGGAGCTAGCATAAGTTTCCTCTATTTCTTCCATGGCCCTTGCAATCACACATTGAATTTTTGCATGAGGTAGATTACATACAACACACCAAGGAATTTCTTCAACAAAGTGGGCACAAGGCTTCTTTAGTGGATCTAGTGTGTCCTTGCTACCTGAAGGCTTTGGATTAGTGCCAACAAGCCTCACATTCTTCCAATTAATATTGTATGACATATCATGCAATCTCAGTCTGTCATGTCTTGGGTAATTCTACCTATCATCTGTAAAGGATTGCATAAACATTTTCATGAAAACATCTTCATGCTCAACTTCAAAGTTATCCATTGTATTTTGGAAGGCCTTGATGTGATCTTCACCAGTAACTACCTTATTCCCAGAGAAAATTGGAATGACATTCTTCAATTCATTGTTGATAGCATTGGGATAACCTTGAATTCTAATGAAATCAATCTGCCTATATCTATCTAATTTCTTGGGTCTCCTTGCAAATTTATTATGAGGCCAATGTTGTGCTTGTTCTTGTTGTTGCATATTTTATTGGTTGAATTTAAACCAAGGTATCTGATTATGCTATTGAATTTGATGGGAAAGGTACTATTGATATTGCATGAACTGCAAATATTGTTGGTAGGAATTGTTTCCCCTTGCAGGGTTATATGAAAGATATTGTGGCAAAGAAAAATATTGAGAGTGAGGTGGGAATTGTGGGGGAGGGATACTTTCTCCAAAACCTAGTCTATTAGGTTGGTTTAGTTCCATAATTTACTGTTGGTTAACACCCTACTGCGGACTGGTTATTGCCTAATTTGTATTATCGGGTTGACCACTCATAGAAGGCTGACTAGTGCTGATAGGAACAAAAGACACACTAGGTATCTGTTGGAATCCAAGAACACTAAGAGGGGTGGTGGTGAATCAGTGTTCTACTAGAATGATCAATTTTAACCTTATTAAAACATGCATTCACAAACCGGTATACTAGTACATATAAGATTGAAAGAAGTAAAGAAAACAATAATCCAATCACACAAATGAGTACCATAACACAGATAATTATACACAAAAAAAATCAAAGAGGAAAAACCATGGTGGGATTTGTCACCCACAATATCAATCCACTGGCCATATGTGTTGGTATTATGGATATGTTGCATTGGTTTTGTCATTGCTGTCAACACTTATCAACACTTATCCTTCTGGAGATCTTTGGTTATGTTCACTGGCAAGTTCAGTAACTTTTGCACAGTCACCGGTATTTGGTTCACCGATAGGTTATATTGTTCACCAGCACTGAGGATGACTTGTTATCATCTGTAGATCATTTGGTTATGTCGAAGACATGGTTTGGACACTTGGTTTTGGAGATTTGGTTATTGGTCTAATCGGGTTGACATATTTGCTGTTACCGACAAATCAATCTAGGTTATGGACCGACATGCGTTATCTATTCCAGATTAGCATGAAACGTTACGGAGATGGTTTAATCAATTATTATTGTTGTTGAGCTGACATGATGCATCACATATTGACTTGTTGTAATTGATTTTATTGTAATATTCTTGGTGAGCTGACCTACACATTTGGTCTTAGGTTTTGCTATATATGTAAGATCTCAATTGTGAGATTAATGTAATGAATGGTAATAAGGTATTGTAAGGCTATGATATTCAGTATATGCAAATATAAGCAGAGATACTCACGTAGACATCATTTGAAGATTCAAGGGACGTTTGAAGGAGATAATCAGAGCTTAACTAGTACTGAATCTAGCATTAGAGATGCTTCTTTGAGCAGTACATTATCATTGGATCTAATCATCCAATTGTAGTCAGTGAGACTCCCATTCTTGTGATTGAGCAGTGAGCTCTAGGCAGCTGGCCTTTCTGCATATGCAGACCCCATTTGTATACACATACTATCTGCAGTAGTATCATTTGATTGTGGGTAAGGTTTCCCACTGTGGTTTTTCCCCTTACAGGGTTTCCATATACAAATCATTGTGTTATGTGTTGTAGATGTTGTCTCTCTTTCTGTTTCATGCATTAAGTTTCACCGGTATTGATATTAACTGTTAATCTTCTTACCAGCATTAAGTTTGGTTTACTGGTATTAGGTATCAAGTTTGAATAAATTATATTTGGGTTGAAATTAATAGACAACTGATTCACACCCCCCCTCTCAGTTTCATCTGGGTCCTAACAATTGGTATCAGAGCTCTCTTTTTTGCAAAAGTTTAACAACTTGAGGAGATTCTTTGGAAACTAACTATTTCAGGAAGGATAGTCTGAAACTTGATGGAACTAACTATGGTATATGGAAGATCAGAATGGAGACACATTTGAATTACATTGGAAAAGACATATGGGATGTTACACAGAATGGTTATGTTTGTCCTACACTAGGTCAACCTAATCCACCTACATTGGCCAAGGATCAAGAGAATGATGGCAAAGAAAGAGAAGCACTTTTGAGCAGCTCGTCCGATCAGAAAATCATGGGACTATCAGACCGATCTACTGATAAAGCTATTTGGGATAAATTGGAGACATTGAATTAAGGTGATTCAACTATCAAAATTGCAAAACTTGAATGCTTCCAGGTCAGGTATGAAAATTTGAAAATGGAAAAAGATGAAAGAAATTTTTCTTTTATGGAAAGGGTTAATGAAATTGTTTTGGGAATACAATGTTGTGGAGGTTCCTTAAGTGAAGATGAAATTATTTCTAAAGTTTTAAGAGCATTGCCACCGACATACAAAATGAAATTAATTGCTATTAATGAGCTAAGAACTATGCCTAATACATCAGTATCTAGAGATACCTTGGTTGAAAAACTTTCAGCATTTGATCTTGAGGAATTTGGTCCTATCACTACAATTAAGATTGATTTATCTTTCAAAGCATCATCATCCACAACATCTTCATCATCGGCTGATAAATCTGATTGGAAAGCACTCTATGGAAGATAACTTGAAGATATTAGAAAGAAAAATGAAGAACTTGAAGAACTTGAAGAACGTGAAGCACTATTTGCAAGGAAAATGCCTAAAGGTCCTATTGGAAGTAAGTATGAAGGTAAAACACCTTTTAAATGTTTTAACTACAATAAAATTGGTCATATGGCATCTAGATATCCAGATAGACATGCAAGATTGAGAGAAGAAGCTAAAAGAATATATAAGCCTAACCTTGAATATCAGAGATACAGATTTAGGAAGAATAGAGACAAAAAATTTTACTAGGCTGATGAAGGAGTTACTGATGATTCTAATGAAGAACTAGAAAACAATGGATGGGATTTTGTTGCAATAACTGAAGATCAACCGACACCTACTATTCCACCGGTAGAACAGGCCCTACCAAATAAAATTGAAGAAAAGGATGAATGGATTATAGATTTCGGATGCTCACATCATATGACTGGTGATAAGAGTAAATTCCTATCTTTTTAGGAATACAATGGAGGTCTAGAGAGATTTGGAGATAACAAAGCTTGTTTGATCAAAGGAAAAGGCACTATATCTTTTGATGGTAAGAACAATACTGATAATGTTTATTATGTTGAAGGTTTGAAGCATAATCTTTTGAGTGTTGGTCAATTAGTTGAAAAGGATTTCAGTTACAATTCAAGAATGGTAAATGCAAAATCATGAATAGAACTGGTTTGGAAATTGCAACTGGCAATCAGACTAGAGGTAATATCTTTCTTTTAAATAACAATGAAAATACATGCTTGATTGAAAATATTGATGAAAGTTGGTCATGGCATAAAAGACTCTATCATGTGAATTTTGATTGCATTGTAAAGATTAGTTCATCTAAGGCAGTAAGGGATTTACCTAAGATTGTAAAACCTCATAACCTCGTATGTAAGGAATGTCAAATGGGAAAACAAGTTAGAACAACTTTTAAGAGTATTTTTGAGAAAACCAATGATGTTCTTGATTTAATTCATACTAACTTATGTGGTTTGGCAAGAACAAGAAGTCTATAGGGAGATAGATACTTTATGCTAATCATTGATGATTATTCTAGAATGTGTTGGGTTACTTTTCTCAGCGAGAAATCAGAAACTTTTGGGAAAATCAAATTATTCAAGGAACTTGTCGAGAATGAAACCAGCAAGAAAATAAAATGTTTAAGATCAGATCAAGGAGGTGAATTTACATCTAAGGAGTTCAAGATATTTTGTGAAGTGAATGGAATTAGAAGACAACTATTAGCATCCTAGAAACCTCAGCAAAATGGAGTTGTGGAAAGGAAGAATAGAACTATTCTGGATGTAGGTAGAAGCATGATATCAGAAGAAAATCTACCTCAGGTGTATTGGAGAGAAGCAGTGAATACAATGGTTTACACTTTCAACAAAGTTCACATCAAAGGTGAAACCGGTAAGATACTCTATGAACTATGGTTTGGTAATATTCCTACTCTTAAGTACTTCAAAATATTTGGAAGCAAATGTTACATTAGGAGAGATGAGTATATTGGTAAATTTGATCCTAGAAGTGATGAAGGAATATTTCTTGGTTATTCATCTAAGAGAAAAGCATATAGATATTTTAATAAGAGATTGCATAAAATCATTGAGAGTGCAAATGTGAAGATTCATGAACACTTTAGAAGAAATTCAAGGTGTATGGATTTTGAACCGCCAGTTGAGATAATCACAAATGAACCTATTTAGAGTGCACTGGTATCAAATGTTGATCCAATCACACCGGCATCATCAGAGAATTCCACAGTGAATAAAGAACAACAACAAGTGAACACTCCCAAGTATGTAAGATTGAATCACTCTGAAAGTCAGATAATTGGGAATAAATATCAAGGAGTTATGAGTATAGGAAGACTGGAAAATGAAGACATGTGTTTAATTTCTCAAATTGAACCAGCATCTATTATTGAGGCATGTGAAGATAAACATTGGATTAAGGCTATGGAAGATGAATTGGAACAAATTGAAAAGAACAATACATGGACATTGGTTCCCCAGCCTAAAAATAAAAATGTAATTGGAACTAAATGGGTATTCAGAAACAAACTTAATGAAGATGGAAAGGTAATTAAAAACAAAGCAAGATTAGTGTGTAAGGGATATTCACAGAAAGAGGGAATTGATTATAATGAAACCTTTGCACCGATAGCTAGAATTGAGGCAGTCAGATTATTTCTTACATTTGCAGCACACAAGAACTATAAAGTATATCAAATGGATGTTAAATGTGCATTTCTGAATGGTGATCTTGAAGAGGAAGTTTACATTGAACAACCTAATGGATTTTCATTGACAAATGATAAAGATATGGTTTGCAGATTAAGGAAAGTTTTATATGGATTGAATCAAGCTCCTAGAGCTTGGTATGCTAGATTGGACAAATATCTTATGAAGCTTGGTTACACTAAAGGTAATGCCGACTGCAACTTATATTTCAAATTGACTAATGAAGACATTTTGGTTATTGAATTTTTTTTGATGACATCATTTTTGGAGGAGAAGATGGATTGTGTAAATACTTTTCTAATAAGATGCAGGAAGAATTTGAAATGTTTATGATTGGGGAGATAAAATTATTTTAGGATTGTAGATCTCACAGACTAATAAAGGTATATTCTTATGTCAATCAAAGTACCTGAAGGAATTACTGAAGAAATTTGGTATGGAAAACTCTAAGCCGGTAAGTACTCCTATGACTACAACTAATAAACTATCATTGAAGGATGATTCAACGTCTGTTAATCTGGCAAGATACAAATCTATGATTGGAGGTTTACTGTATTTGACACAAACAAGACTTGATATAATGAATGTAGTGTGTATTGTTTCAAGATTTTAGAGTAATCCTAGAGAAAATTATGAATCAATAGTGAAAAGGATTTTCTGGTATTTACAAGGCACAACAAATCTTGGTTTATGGTATCCTAAAGATGAAAATTTTGATTTATGTGCATACACTGATGCTAATTAGGAAAGAGATGTAGATGACAGAAAGAGCACCACCGATGGGGCATTCTTTCTTGGTAGCAGATTGATTTCATGGTTGAGCAAGAAACAGAGTTGTACATCATTATCAACAGCATAATCAGAATATGTTGCAGCAGCACCTAATTATACTCAGGTATTATGGATTAAGCAAATGTTGAAGGACATAAAGCTAAAATGAAAAGAACCTATAATCATCTATTGTGATAATTCAGTAGCAATTGATATATCCAAGAATCCGGTATTTCACTCTAAAACTAAACATGTTTATATCAAATACAATTTTCTGAAAGAGAATGTTGAAGCAAAAGAAGAGATTGGTTTTTGTGAATACTAAAGAGAAGATTGTAGACATCTTTACTAAGCCTTTTCCTAAGGAAACTTTTGAATATCTCAGAAAATAGCTTGGGGTTATACCCTCATCGGTAGAGACTTAGATAGTTGATGCTTGGAATCAAACTGACATAATTTACAGAGAGATCTTTTTCTAGCTTTGATGGAGGAGAGCTACTTCTTAGGGGGAGTAGTTGGATAAGTTGGTATTTGTAATTGGTTCTATGAACTGGTTGTATCTAGTATTTGTATTACTTTGGCATTTGATGTCAAAGGGGGAGAGATATCTATGGAAAAACATTAAAAAATTATCCTTTGGGGAAAAATTATTCAGTGGGGGAAAGATTGTTACTCTCTGCATTTGTATTTTTGATTTCTAGTATTGATCTATTCTGGAGATCGTTGGTTTTTGGTTTTTGGAATTTCTACTTTGGCACTTAGATGGTTTTTCTATCTTGTGTTGCCATCAATGTCAAAGGGGGAGATTGTTGGTATTATGGATATGTTGCATTGGTTTTGTCATTGATGTCAACACTTATCAACACTTATCCTTCTGGAGATCTTTGGTTATGTTCACCAGCAAGTTCAATGACTTATACACAGTCACTAGTATTTAGTTCACCGGCAGGTTATATTGTTAACCAACACTGAGGATGACTTGTTATCATCTAGAGATCACTTGGTTATGTCGAAGACATGGTTTGGACACTTGGTTTTGGAGATTTGGTTATTGGTCTAATCGGGTTGACATATTTGTTGTTATCGACAAATCAGTCTAGGTTATGGATCGACAAGCATTATCTATTCCAGATCAGCATGACACATTATGGAGATGGTTTAATCAATTATTATTGATGTTGAGCCAACATGATACATCACATCTTGACTCATTGTAATTGATTTCATTGTAATATTCTTGGTGAGCCGACCTACACATTTGGTCTTAGGTTTTGGTATATATTTAAGATCTCAATTGTGAGATTAATGTAATGAATGGTAATAAGGTATTGTAAGGTTGTGATATTCGGTATATGCCAATATAAGTAGAGCTACTCACATAGACATCATGTGAAGATTCAAGGAAGGTTTGAAGGAGATAATCAGAGCTTAACCGATACTGAATCCAGAATTGGAGATGCTACTTTGAGAAGTAAATTATCATTGGATTTAATCATCCAATCATAGTCAGTGAGACTCCTATTCTTGTGATTGAGAAGTGAGCTCTAGGCAGCTGGCCTTTCTGCATGTGCAGACCCCATTTGTATACACATACTATCTGCAGTAGTATCATTTGATTGTGGGTAAGGTTTCCCACTATGTTTTTTTGCCTTACAGGGTTTCCACCTACAAATTTGTGTGTTATGTGTTGTGGATGTTGTTTCTCTTTATGTTTCATGCATTAAGTTTCACCGGTATTGATATTAACTGTTAATCTGCTTACCATCATTAAGTTTGGTTTACCGGTATTAAGTATCAAGTTTGATTAAATTATATTTGGGTTGAAATTAATGGACAATTGATTCACCCCCCCCCTCTCAGTTGCCTCCAGGTCCTAACAATATGAAGAGATATTACAAAATATAGGGCCCTGCACTAGGCTTACAACCTAGAGCACACTGTTGAATCACAAAAGGAGCCTCACTGACTACATACAAATCTAGACTACAATCTAGAGAAATTATTTAATTGCAATGATATCATCTTCTATGCCTGAATACAATTATGATTTAAGCTCTGCCTATTCTGGTCTAAAACCCTACACCCTTACCGGAATACCCTCTTACATAAATATCCTCACATATATAATTTTTATCATATAATTTGCATCTCCATTACATTCCATAATCATACATATTTATATCTTTTCATATCTACAAAATGATCTAATCATCTGACCTATATACCCTTTACAATACATCATGCCTTATGTCATCTTACAAAGATAATTACAATATGAATATACATGTCATCTCAATAACATAATACATGAATATCAAAAATAATTGCCAATGTCGGATCTTCCCAAATGATGTCGACCTCCAATACTAATAGCCTGAATATAAACCATGTTGGCCAGTATTGTCGGTAACCAAAGAATTCCTTCCAACATGTCGGTGTCAGTGCTAGTGTCAGTGTCAGTGAAGTGTATGCTAGTACACTACTAAACCAAAATATGAAGCCAGAACATGTTGCCATGTTGCCATCAATGACAACATATTTAAACCAACCAATTGAGTGTCAATTGCCAATAATCTCACCCTTTGGCATTGATGGCAACACTTATGTGAAAAATGATCATGGTTTCCTGATGAACTTATAAGGCACTGAGAGGGTGGGGTGAATCAGTGCAAGTAAAAACAATGCAAATCTAATAATCAACTTTACTAACTTAAAACTCAATAAGCATAAAAGAAATAATACCAAGTATGCAATCACCACATGAAACATAAACCACATGACACAATAGCATATACGTGGAAAACCCAAATGGGAAAAAACATGGTGGGAGTTAGTACCCACAAGATCCACTATCTACAATATAGAGATCTGACCAGTTAAGGTCTACAACACCCGATTAGGAGCAAACCTTGTTAGACATGTCTAAGCCCAGTTAAGAGCTATACAATAAGGCCTGTTAGGAGCTACCCAAGTTACTGGGATTTATAAACACAAGTTAATGTGTCACCTCATTAGAGGATTTAATGATCAAAATAGTTAGGATCAGACTGCACCTTGTTAGGAGTAACCTTGTAAGAGGATTTTCTTCTTTCAACTGTTAGGGAGACAAGTACAAATGATCTCAATATAACACCGTATGTGTCTAATAAGATCCACTTCATAAATTACAATATCACAAAGATTTCATCTCTCAACTCCTCTAATCTTTGCACTATTAGAAAATACAAGATTTGCTAACTTTCTTCACACATTTATTCATCCACATTCACTCTTCATTGTATATCCTCCATACTTCATCACACATTTTTAAAGTATCATTAGGTCAGCTAGAACCTTGTTACAATTCCATAGGTTCAATGCATCCAGACAATCTTGCAATGAAGACATTAATTACATCGGCCATTGATATAACTAATCCGAAACTGTGTCGTTTTACCGATCTCAGTGACTTACATCACTACCGGTTAGGTTTCTACCATCACAACTATTTTTTCAAACAAAATTCGCACACCTGATCGCATATTCTTGTGCGGTCATGAATATAGATTCATCTGGTATTCTTTGATGTTCTTGAAAAACCGTATCCCTTCATCCTTCATGGATTTCTTGTACCGGTTGTCGATTGGAGACTTTGTCTATCAATTTACTGGCTAAGAACCTTCTTATTAGTTCTGATGAAATTGACTCTAGCTATGGGTTAACTATTATCGGTTTCATTATATAATATGGATAACAAGAAAACATAGTTTCCATCAATGAAAACATGCATAATAGTCATCACACATAAGTCTAACCTCTTTTCATCTACAGACAAGTACCAATTGCACCAAGAATCACATTGCATTACCCATTGACCAAATGATCAAATGGCAACAATCTCCCCCTTTGGCATTGATGGCAACACTTAGGAAAAATTTTGTCAACTAAGTGTGCAACACAAAAAGTGACTATATACAGATTACATGGACTCATATCAACACATACTCCCCCTTAGTAATTGTTGCTAACAAATTGAATCACTATACCTTGAAAAAAAAATTTAACCCTTAAACTAATTCTACTCCCCCTTTGACATCCATGCCAAATAAAGAAGTAAAATACATTACATCAAAATTATCATCAAAAACTACATATATAGATAGATATGAGAGTTTTTAAGTCTTTACAATGCAATTCTCAAGAAAATATCACTGAAATGAAACTTTATTTGCTTAAGGTCATTTTCCAATGTTTCTAATAATGTCTCAGTTATTTCAACATGTGTCAAAATCTATGCAGCAAACTCTTCCATAGCATCAATAATGCTCATCTTTGGTGTAGCCAAAATTGCTTTAGACTCCTTATATGGTCTCTAGAGAAGTTCAAATTTGGGAATTAACTGAGTCTGTAGCTCCTTCACTGATCTAATCTGCTTCACCTGCTCAAAATCATATACTTCTAATATGTGTTGTAAAGCATCAACTGATTTACCAAAATCTAAAGTGGAGTCCTGTACTAGTATAAATGCTTCACTTATCCTTTCTAGTTCCTTCTCTATATCTTCTCTCTTTTCCTTTAAGTCTAAATAGAATAATGAGACTTTGGATATAGTAGCCAAAATTTTACCTCCAGTTTCTAATCCGATTTTAAAAAGATCTTTATTCACTGTTAAAGCAACTTTACCTATGTCAATTTTTGAAATCAATTGATCTCCCCTTCTCTTCTTGTAATATTTTTCTACTAAATAATGTGTTTCTTCTTCAAGTGATTTTAATTGTTCACCGACATCAACAACTAACTATCCAAGTTTAGCAATTGAGGTAGGTAAATGATCTGTATTAGTCTCCAGTAGGAGACTTGACACAATTTCAACAACAGTCCTAATAGTATCTACTTCTTGTTTCTATTATTTCAACCTCTTCTTATATGCACGGGATTGCATAGCAGTAGCAATCTTCATTAACTCTGAGGAATACAGATTGTCCATATATATAGGACCTTTTATGCTCATAGAGTCCTCATCATCATTAGTCACAATTTTCTTCTTCTTCTCATCTGTTCTCTTTTCTTATGATTTCTCTTTCTCTTTCTCTACCTTTTCCTTCTCTAATGTTGCAGTGACTAGTGGTGATTTACTTTCAACATGATGTTCCTTTACTGGTGGTGGTTGAATTTCCACAAGTTATATTCTAGCCAGAATGTCTTCTGACTTCATTTCCATATCCTTCTAGCTATTATTTGTAACATCATTTACATTTGTATCTATAGTTACATTTACCGGTGGTTGTTATGATTTTGTGGAATGAGCATTCACCAGTTGCTCTCTTGAACTCTTATCAATTTCCTTTTCACCTTCATTATTTACATCTTGTTGTTTCTCTATGGGATCATCCATTTGTACATAAATATCTACTACATTTACATCATCTCTGGTATTGTCAACATTATCTATGTCATCATTAACTGCATTAACGGTATCATTGTATTCTATATCTATTGGTTGAGTGCCAATATGATCATCTTGTAGATTGTCTAGTTAAAGATATGTAGGATTAACACCCTCAAGAAAATATTCTCCCTTTAATTTAACAAGAGTGTCATCCTCATCTTCTTCATCGGGGACAAGGCCTAAAGCCTTTTTCAGCACAATTTCAATCTCTTTTAGGACTGATTTCGTTTCACCAATGAGCATCCTTGTCAATATCTTCTTTGATCTGTGCAATGCCTTTACTTCAACTTTTAACTTTTCAATTTCTTCTTCTATAGCTTTTGGTTGTAAATGTTTTAATGTATAATCAATGAATTCTTTATCCTATCTAATGGAAGCTTTCCATCTTCCATCAATAACATCATATAAAGGATTGGGGATTAGTCCCTGTAACTCAATGAGTGCTTTGCTATACTTATTCATACTAAAGATGATTGCATTTTCAATTTCCCTTCGTTGACTTTCAGATAAATGGTCAAATAATACATTCAAACTTTTATAGATAACATATCCTTTATATACAACATCATTTTCTTATAAGAATCTTCTAAAGTTAGAACAATTGAGGTCTTTCCCTTACTATTTTTCTTGTGCTTTTTAACACTTTCTCTTAGTGGCCTTTTGTCCTTAGATTCAGTGGCCTCTTCATCTGCCTGTTTGAGTGTCTTTCCTCTTTTTCTCTTACTAGTTTGTTCCAATGTAGCAAGAGTATCCATAGTCTTCCTTCTCCTTTTGAAATGTATTTTGGAGGGCTTATCACTCTGAGATTCGACAGGTTTAGCCTTATCTTCTACTTTCTTTTTCTGCAGCTCTAGCAGCTCTAGTTTTATCGATTGCAGGATTGGTTGGCACATTGGAAGTGCCTCCTTGTTCAACTATATGTTTGGCCTTTGTTGCTGCTAGCTACTCCTTTCAAATGCCTTCCTACTCAACCATAGCTTCTATTTTCTTCTTAACCTTCTTAGCAATTACCAATTGCTGCAGTTCAAAGTGAACTTGTAGTAGTTTTTCTTTGTAAGTTCCAAATCTCTATGTAGTAGCATCTACCAGTTGGCTTAACAAATGATCAGCATAAGCAATGAGTAGATCCTTATCTACTTTATATCCCATGGGTATTACCCATGTGGTTTGAGGAATTATAGCTTCCATCATGCATGTATCTGTATCAACCATGAAATAGATGGAATATTCATACTTCTTTACTACTTCAAATGGTATCCTCTCTCTTGCATGCATTTTCTTTTGAAATTTCTTGAAGTATCCCCATATGATATCGTCAAACTTGTCCTTGAGCATCCAGATACTGTTCTTTATTTGCAACAACATAGGGGTACTAGATATCCATTGAATATCACCTATACTAGGGAAAATGTTTTGGAAATAAAAGAATAAACCCATAATTAGTTGACCAAATTTGAATCTAAGTTTCTTGTCTTTCCTGACAGCTTCCAAATTTGCTATTAATTGGCTTCTCAAAGATTTTTCCAAGTCATAGTCAACACCTTCCTTAATCATCTGGTAGCTAGTATGAATAGCTTCTGCTGGTATGTTTTTCAATCTGCTAGAGTAGAAAATTTTGTATCCTATTACCATCGAACCAAATTTGATAGCAAGATCATTTATATTGTTTACATTCATAGCTCTTCCATCCCACTTTGATCATGTGAGCTTTTCTACTTCATTCTTGGACACTAATCTCAATAATGGTACTTCACCAGTTGAGTAGAAATTAGTCACTGCATGGATTGCCTCTTTTGTGATTTTATGCAGTCTGTCTAGCCACATGAATTGATCATTAATGTGGCTCATGACAAATCTAATTAGCTCATCATCAAAATAATCAATAGAGTTTATTGAATGATGAAACCCTTTATCGGCGACACTTTTAAATTGATCTTTCAAGATACCCTTCTTGTTGCACAAAGTCTTGAATTGATTGAAAATTGTTACTACACCCAAATCATCTAATTTGGAGTGTTAGAAGGATCTTACATCCTCAACATGCAAAATATCATTCGGTACACTAAACAATGGACCAATAGGGTTTGTTTCTTTGAACTTATATGGATGCCTCTAAAATTTTGGTCGTGCCCTCTCTGTCACATGAATAAGATGCAAAGTATCCATTTCAACTAAGATTTCTCTCCAGGTCTTCTCAAAATCTCAAAGTGACAAGTGAAACTAAAAAGTTCTATTTATTCGCTTTCTATTATCTGCAATAAATTCTCTTTACTGACAAAACCCTAAAATACTTAAAATACTCTAAACTGCATTACCGGTTGTCAAAACTAAAATCTACTTATCGGTAATGATTACAAAAATATTATCAAAAACATAAAAAATACATTAATCAACTTACAGTACATAATCCCAAGGTATATCTCAAGATTTGACAATATGCACACCCCAAGTTGTAAAAACAACTTAGTTTGCCAGTGAAGAATTCTCCATACTCGGTGAAGAATTGGAATCCTCTGATTCTTTGTCATCACTCTTCTTCTTCCAGATCTTATCCATCTCAGCTTTGGTTTTTTGAACATCTACTGTCTTCTTCCCTTTCTGATTTGTAGAGTGACTTACCGATTGATTATTTTGCATTCTACAAATCTTAGCAATATGTCCCGGCTTATGATAATGATAGCAGGCCATTCCAGATGCTCTCTAAGGTCCTGCATTGTCCCTCCCTATTCTTCTTCTGTAGTTCATAGCTACATGTCCATAGTTGTTGCAAATTGTGCAAATCACATTGATTATTTTCTCCATCTCATAAGGACTAAACCAGTTAGGATAGGGTTTTTTCCAATTCATGTTTCTTCAATTATCATAATTCCTTCTCCAATCACCAACATGTCTTGTGCTCATGTGAGGTGCTGGGATGCTTTCTCCGTACCTGCATCCAACCAATCTATGTCCATACATATTGCATGTACAACAGTAACCTTCAAATCTCCTAACCACATATCTAGTGTTAGGTCTATAACTAGTGTTTTCCTCAGATCTGCTTCTACACACATTTGCAGTATGTCCTGGTTTGTGACAGTTAAAACAAACAATTTTGTAAGCTTTCTTACCGGTGGATTTTTGAACTTTAGGTGCAAATTTTCCTTCATGCAAGTTGTTCTTAGTAATGGAATGTTCACCTTTTTCAAATATAGAGTAGCTTATCCCAGCTATGTCATTGTTCATCCTTTGAGATTGTATCTTCTCACTAAGCATTGAACAACTCTTATTGAATTTATCAAGCATTAGCCTCAGCAAGTTCCTTTGAAAGATCTTCATTATTTTTCATGAGAGTTTCTTTAAGTGACATAGCCAAATCTAGATCTACTTGTATGCCTTCTTTTTCTTCTTTCTCTTCATGCCAATGCTCATATAAGGTAGCATTTTCTTGTTTGATCTTAAAGATTTCATTCTCTTTATCTTTGATCTAGTCTTCAATTTTCCTTCTAGTTTCTCTTTCCTCACTCATCCAAATTGTAAGTGCTTCCACCTTCTCACTATTCAACTTCTCCACTTCTTCAACCAATGCATCAATGTTAGCTCCATCAGAAGAACTACTCTCAGAAATCTCCAACAAGTGCTCAGTCAGTTCCGTCCTTTTAGCTAGTGAAGCTTTGTACTTGCCTCGTAGGATTTCAAGATCTTCCTTGGTATCAACAAGTTCCCTAGCCATTTCTATATAACTCATTTCTTCCCCCATGTTTTCCATAGGATAAGTAATCCCTTTCAAGTAGTTAAGCCTTGAGGAAGTTAGGCTCTGATACCAATTGATGAACTTATAAGGCACTGAGAGGGGGGGGGTGAATCAGTGCAAGTAAAAACAATGCAAATTTGATAATCAACTTTACTAACTTAAAAATCAATAGGCGTAAAAGAAATAATACCAAGTATGCAATCACTGTTGGCATTCTACACTCTTATGAGAATGGTTTATGAGAATGGTTATGTTATCATTGATGACAAACTGATAGGCAACTGACTGGCATTCACCGGCATTAAGATTTCTACATACATTGGCAAGCACCAACACCGACAGACACTTTCACCGGCATTCAGATTACATTGGCAACAGTATATCAGCACTCAAGACGACATGGAAATATCTTTTATTGTAATATAATTATCTTTTTGTAAGCCGACTTGGTATATTGTAAAAGACTCATATATGTATGAAGTCTTGTCTAGGTCATTTTGGAGCATGATATGTGTGATGAAAGAGGAATGCTATGATGCGAAATTGATAGAAGAATTTTGTATAAGGACAACAAGGTTTTGGTTATAGACTGAGCTTAAACCGGTACTGAACCTGGCATAGTTGATGTTGATTTGAGTAGTACATTGTATTGGATTGAATCATCCATTTTGTAAGTCAGTGAGACTTCTATTTTGTAGTTGAGCAGTAAGCTCTAGGCTATTAGCCTTCCTGCATGTGCAGGCCCCTCATGTAAGTAATATTTATTCATTGGCCAGTGAGCAGTGAAAACTTTAGTGGCTAATATTCACCAATTGGCTATTTTTTGAAATTTGGGAATCAAATTTGGCTAATAATTTCAACTTTTAAGGTGACCCAAATCGCCACATTTTTACAACATTTTATTTTAATGTTATTTAAATCGCCAGAGAATTTATTTTATTAATTTTTTTAACTTAAAGATTCGCCACAATATTTGATACATGATTGCATCAGATTCGTCAACATTTTATAATTTATTGTAGAAATACAAATTAATTCACCAATAATATATCATAATTATTAGTTACTTTAGGGTTATATCAACAATATTTTGTTTCCACCATTGATTTAAAATATAATCAAATGACCTTCATTGTATTCCATGAGATAAAATGTACCTACAAGTTGTAATGCTCGTAGGGTTTGAAATTGCTTTTGAATTGTTGACTTCAATGAAAACCAATGGTCTAAAAGCAATTTTTGGCCCCATGAGTATTACAAATTGTTTGTAAATTTTATCTCATAAAATAGAAAGAGGGCTATTAGATTATTTTATGTTAATTGTAGAAACCAAATAAAGTCTAGTCTAACCCTTAAACTCATTAATGATTTCAACCTTCATGCCTTTACTTTTTTATAAAATATTATTTTTAAATGAAAGGAAATGCAATAGTAATTAATGCATACAATGATTATTTTCCAAGATTTGCCAATATTTTCTACCAAAAAAAATTGATATAAACAAAATCGCCAATAAAATTATATTTTTTGTATAAAAAGGAAAGATTCGCCAATAAACATTATTATTATTTTTAGAAAAAATTAAATATTCACCAAGATTTAATACAATTTTTTGGGGAGGGGTTTCTTAAAGTTATCACTGCTAGTGAGTGAATATTTTGGGTCACAAATCCCACTGAGGTTTTTCCCACACCGAGTTTCCTCATTAAATATCTTGTGTTATTGTGTGTTCTCTATGCTATCTCTATTATTCTTATTTGCTGCATTAATTCTTATTTACCGGTGCACTGTTTTGGGATTCAAAGTTTTAAATAATTTTAAATATTTAATACACTGGTTAGACACTGATTCACCCCCCCCCTCTATGTGTCTTTGGGATTGTCACTGATTATAACAATCACCACATGAAACATAAACCGCATGACACAATAGCATATATGTGGAAAACCCAAATGGGAAAAACCATGGTGGGAGTTAGTACCCATAAGATCCATTATCTGTAGTATAGAGATCTAACCGGTTAAGGTCTACAACACCCGATTAGGGGCACACCCTGTTAGAAGTGTCTAAGCCTAGTTAAGAGCTATACAATAAGGTCTATGAGGACCAACCCTATTAGGAGCTACCCAAGTTACTGGGATTTGTAAGCACAATTTAATGTGTCACCTGATTAGAGGATTTAATGATCAGAACTGTTAGGATATGACTGCACCCTGTTAGAAGTGACCTTATAAGAGGATTTTCTTGCTGCAACTGTTGGTGAGACAACAAATACAAATGATCTCAATATAACACCTTATGTGTCTGATAATATCCACTTCAGAACACTACAATATCACAAAGATTTCATCTCTCAACTCCTCTGATCTTCGCACTATCAGAAAATACAAGATTCGCTAACTTTCTTCACACATTTATTCTTCATTGTATATCTTCCATACTTCATCACACATTTTTAAAGTATCATTAAGTCAGCTAAAACCTTGTTACAATTCCCTAGGTTCAATGCATCTACACAACCTTGCAATGAACACATTAATTAGGTCGGCCACTAACATAACTAATCTGAATTTGTGTCGTTATACCGATCTCAGTGACTTACATCACTACCGATTAGGTTTTTGCCATCACAATTGTTTTGTCAAACAAAATTCGCACACCTGATCAAATCTGCTTGTGTAGTCATGAATACAACTTCATCTGGTAGTCTTTGATTTTCTTACAAAACTACATCCCTTCATCCTTCATGGATTTCTTGTACCGGTTGTCGGTTTGAGACTCTCTCTGTCAATTTATCGGTTGAGAACCTTCTTACCGGTTTTGATGAAATTGACTCTGTTTATCAGTTAACTCTTTTCGGTTGCATTGTATAATATGGATGACAAGAAAACATATTTTCCATGAATGACAACATGTATAATAGTCATCACACATAAGTCTAAGCTCTTTTCATCTACAGACAAGTACCGATTGCAGCAAGCATCACATTGCATTACCGGTTGACCAAATGATTAAATGCCAACATTTCTATCTGTCGGTTTCATCCTGAGCCTGCTCCCCCTGAGCTAAATATCTATCTGAACAAAATAATCCATACCTCCCAAATATTTTTCACCTATACTACCCCTTTGACATCAATGCCATCAAAAACTCCAAAAAACACCAAAAACTGGGATGAAGAATGAAAGATTGTACAAAGAATGTCCCAAAATACCTTACCGGAGTTGAATATATTTAAAAATTTCTGAATAGGCCTTCTCCAAAAGCTCTAGATAAGTATCCCAACTTGATTTGAAAGTTCTAGAAATAGATACAAGTCCATTTAACATATGGGCATATGACTCTTTCTCATTTAGCTCTGCCAGTGTGGGCTCACCAACCATATCTATACACTCCTTCTTATGTACACTTAATGAATCCAACTAGGGACTCACCAATCCTCTAAGACCTCTGGCTCTCCTTATTATTATATTTTTCCCTCTCAAGAGCTAAAAAATGGGCTTCCAAAACCAAAATTTGACCATCTATAGATATAGTTAAAGAATTTGATACATAAAAAGAATTAACTATACCTACAATCTCCTCTTGAATATCCTTAATCCTTTTATCTGTCTGAGCTGTAAGTAAACCTATGTTACAACATGCTCTATAAATATTAATTGAGGCTGTAGACACCTAAAAATGGTCAACGCTTACGGAATCGTACTTTAACATTTACGCATTGCCTTATTTCAGGGTTTTTGCATCGCATTAACATTTCTCCTATGTCACGCATTTGGTCTTTATCATTTGCGAGCATTGAGTCCTTCTTCTACATTCTTCAGTTGATTCACTTTCAAAATTGGTCTTGTCGACAACAATCTTCGGTCATGATTTTGGTCAATCTTATCCTGTCGTATCAATGTGCAAGCTCATTTGTCATCATTTTGGACATTGTCAATCCTAATTAGGGTTTTGTTCTCTTGACAATCTTGTTGTTTTGTGATCAATTTGTCATCGATCATTGTCCTCTTATCAATCTTTTCATTTTGCGATTGATTTGTCATCGATCATTATCATTTTCAATCTTGTCATTTTGCGATCAATTTGTCATCGATCGTCGTCCTTCTCAATCGTGTCAATTTGGATCAATTTTTCATTGCTCCTCGTCAATTGGCGCATTTGTCAATCAAATCACTTAGCATCATTGGTCTTTTATCAATTCAGAATCATGATCAAATCGAATTGATATCAATTATCCTTTGTCAAGACCTAATTGTCATCCTTGCATTTTCTAATTCATCTTTCAGGGTTTTATGATTTATTCATTTAACCTTATTTGTCATTTCTCCCTCTAGGTTAAATAATTTATTTATTTATCCTAGGTCTTCGTGTCACAATTAAATGTTTAATTTAATTGGTAACTAATTATTCCTCTTTTTGTGAATTAATTAATAAATGACAAATTATTAATTGATTTACCTAATTTCTCCTAATTCCTAATTTCCTAATTTTTCATCAATCTCTAAATTCCCTATTTGTGAATTAATTAATAAATGAAAAATTGTTAATTAATTCACTAAATTCCTAATTTCCTAATTCCTATTTTCCAATTTTCTAAATTTCCTAATTTCTAATTCAATTTCCTCCTATTTCTCTCCTAATTTCATGGGAATGACATTTCAATTTGTCATAATTTGTCATAATTGACAATCAATCAATTTTGACATAGAAATTTGTCATAATCTTGTCATGAATTATCAATCAATCAATTTTGCATAGAAAGTGTAAATTTGTCATAATTTGTCATAATTGACATTCTTGAATTCCATTTGAATCTCTTCATGCTAATTTGATCATCTCTCCAATTTGTCTATAAATTGGATGAATTTCTTCAATCCCATCTAATCACTTTATCGAATCAATCACGCTTCGAGTATTCTTGCGCCACTATCTTGTCTACTTGCTTTCATCTCATGTGTATGCACTTGTAGGTGAGACCCACAAACAAAGCTATTTGAAGAATAAAGAAGGACAATGGAGCCACATGAAGGAGACATTCAAGTCTGCATTTGGTTTGCTTGATTTTTTGATCTTGAATATCTTGTTTTCATATCTCTATTGGATGTAATTAGGATTGATCATTGCATTTGAGCTTTTGTGATTGAGCTATGATTAATATGTTGATTTGCTTTGATGATTTCCAGATTCCTACCTTACAGAGGCTATCTATTTTTTTAGTTGGCAGTAATATTTCTAACTTTGAAAAGTTTAATTGAATTATATTTGGAGAAGACTTTGTGATATTTCAACAAAATTTTAATTTATATTTGATTCTATCATCTTATATCTAGATCTGAATAATTCATTGAATGCTTGAATATGTGTTCTTTGATCATAGACTTGGTGTTATGATGGAGTGTGGTTTCATGTGTTATGTTGAATTTGAGATGGATATTATGCATGTTGTTGTTACTGGATTCTTTTTTATGTGATGATCATATATTGGTAGCAATCTTTGTATGGTTGTTGGTAGATGATTGATATTTAAATTTCATGAGAGTTGTTCTTCATACTTTGTTGTGAGGATCATGGGGAATAATATCATCTCTCTTTTCTTTCAAAATTTGTAAATCTTTCCTTTCCTTCTTTCTGGTTAAAAGAAAACCCCGATAACTCAAAATTATATCATAAGAGGGAGTTGTACCTCTCAAATTTAGAGGAAAGTTGTTGAATCATTCACAACTTCTCTAGTTGTTTGTTAATGTTTTGTTCTCCAGTTTGGGCTAAGAGTCAATATTGTCATATTTTAAGAGGACAAAATTTATTAACCAATAATATCAAAGTGGCCATAGCCTGATCCTCACATTTTGTAACCTGATATCCCCTCAACTTAGGCCTACCCACATAATATGGAAAACAATAAGCTTTTAGGGTTTCCTTGTGCACCAAACTCTAAACCTCAGTAAAGGAAAGACCTTGACAAACTTCTTGCCACATCTTGGCAAGAATATAAACAAAGGACTCGGTAGAAGAGGTACTAGTGTGTTGAATATCATCTCTAATAGCCACTAAATAATATATTATGCATTCATAAGTGTTCTTATAAACACTTGTACTACTGTCACTAGCTAGTGAGGCTCTTAATCTAGCAATCTTTGCATTAGTTTTTTTGAAAAGTTCTTAAGGTGGGATAGGATCTTTTTTTTCCATGGTGTATCTATAGGTACCTGAAAGATCTTTCTTGAAAATACAGAATTAAAAGTACTGATCCATATGTATCCAATTTAAATATAATTAAAAACTGTGTACTGATTCCATAAATAAATTCATAATGTACTCTTATAGATCAATTTAAATTATCATAAGAAAATTTCATGTCACATATAACAATTTCAAGATATCTAAAATATCATTAATATAAATGCATCAATTTCAAACTATCACAAGAAACATATAAGGTTTATTTGAAGTTACATTGAAAGTAATTATTAGAAGAACATGAGGTATATTTCAAGTCAAATTGAAAGTAATTATTTCAAGATTTCATCAAGGTATATTTCAAGTCAATCATAAGTAACTCATTATGTATCCTTGAGTTCATGAGGTATATTTGAAGTCAAATTCATCAAGTGGAAAGTTTAATTGTTTAAAAAATGAGTTGTATTTCAAGTCAAATTGAAAGTAATTGTTACAATCTAACATAAGGTATATTTCAAGTCAAATAAAGCTCAAACAAGAACATGAGGTACATTTAAAGTCAAATTCATCTTGATCTAGTCAATTGCTTGGACCTTAAATTAATTGAATTCATGTGTACATGTAAATTATAATTTAATTCACACATGACATATGTATAACCACATTTTCAATTAATTGATATGGGAATCATGAGGAAACCAATTCTCACATATTGATTATGACATCTTGGTCAAGCCTAAGTTTTTTTTTACCATCTTTGTGGATGCAACAAACCCAAGTGAAGCGCTAGTACCATGTATCCACCTCAACCAAGTGGATGTTCCAATTATTTCTCTAGATCACAACTTGACTATATATTAATGGTCCACACTTGATTCATCTCTAATGCATAACCTATTTAAATCTCTAGTTGTCATTGGCTCAACCTAGTAAGTATTCTAAGCTGAATCATAAGTAGTCTTATGGCAATTCAAGGACTATTTAGTGAGAAATAGCTTCATTATTGAGGATTATGCAATAGATCTTGGTTATAGATTTTAGAGTTTGATGGTAGTCAATGTTAAATATTCATTTTCTACATAGGTCAAGATGGAAGCAAAGATATCTTAACAAGAATTATAACATAGGGGTATAATCCCTTATAGGTAGAAGCTTTGAAAAAAAAAAATATAACTCAGCTACTTGAGTATGGTTCTCAATTACCATGAATCCTTTGTATATTAAAGACTTTCACTATTTTTTACATTCAAGGCTTGTTGTGACATTAATTCATTCATATTTAGAAGATCCCTAGCGCTTTAGGTATGTTATTGGGCTTGATTATTAAATTTTTTCTTCCTTAATTTTATAATATGATTATATACACAACTACTAGCTTATCCATTTAGGTGTCATATTGTACAGTAGTTTTCTAGAAGTTGTATGTATGGGTAATATATTTTTGGGGGCTTTGTTATTGTTCTTGTTAGGATCTTCTACTCTTTCTCGATATGGGTAAATGAACAATTATCTATGGTTTCATTCATTGTATCAAAGAAATTGCAATCATTTGAAAAATTATTGAAAGAAAATGATCTCATTCAAAGCTATCAAGTAATGAATTTGTATCATTCATTAATTCAAACAAAATGATATAATGTTCATTACTCTAAATGGAAAACCAAATTTGGAAACTTTCATATCAATAAACAAAGTTAAAAGAAGATTGAATGGCATTCCAACTTGGTGCATGGAGTAGATATGAGTTAGAAAGGTAGCATAGGATATTGAAGTGCTATTTGACCTGTTGTCACCAATTTCAGCTAGCTTGAATCATGGGACAACCCCTATGAAACTTGTCCATTTCGTAGCCCATGTCCTCCAAGGTTGGTCGACTTACCTCATAAGTCGTGTCGGTTCGTGTCTTCATTTTTTATCTTTTTTTTTCCTTTTTTTCCTTGATATTTTATTTCATCTTTTGATTTCACTTTGAGTTCTAAAATCCAAAATGTAGTGTTTCTTGTGTTTTCCTACATGTCAAGTTTCAAAACCTGAATTGCAGTTTTGGTCTGCAAAGTAGTACAAATCAAGTTTAAAAATCTGACCTGCAGGTCTTTTTCTTTGACACGTTGAGTTTTAAAACTCGATGTGTCACAGTGTGCCACCTGACTTAAAGTGCATTAATTGCACCATGTAATTAGGGTTTTAATGCATTTTAAAAGGTTTATTTCACCATTTTAAATCTTTTTTTCACTATTTTGATCTCTGCTAACGTGTTTTGGTTAAGGGAAAGATTTTTAGCATCAAGTTGCTTTCATTTGCCCAATTTCTTTCGCTCTTTACTTCTTCAAGTGCATATTTTCTGTGAAATGTTTCCTTCACTATTTTTTTTTTTTGGTTCTTGTGCGTTTCCTTCCCTTGTTTTCTTTAGGTTAGGGTTTAGTTTCTAAGTATGTTTGATGTCATATTTTTTTCTTTTTCACTTTCTTTCCTTTTGGTTTTCATATCTGCATGTCCTTCCATGGAGACATGTCGGGCTTTAAAACTTGACATGCTTGGCCATTTTTGCTACATGTTGGGTTTCATAGCCTGACATGTGTATTGTAATATTTTTTTGTTGCACATGAACTTTAAAACCCAATGTGCAACTACGTCCTACCCTAGACTCCAAGGTGGGTTTTAAAACCCGACTTGTCCATCCAGATTTACCCATTGATAGGTCAGGTTATAAAATCCGCCCTGTTAGAACTTTCTTGCACATTGCAGATCGGGTTTTAAAACCTAACCTGTAACCTATGTTTTTCCCAACTACAGATCAAGTTTTAAAACTTGACCTATAGTCTTTGATCCACACATTAGCAGATTAGCTTTTAAAACTGAATCTGCCGATATGACCTACCCTTGTTCAGATTGGGTTTTAAAACCTGATCTATTGATTTTTTTGTCTATGTCTAAGGGAAATTTTGATCTTTCAGGAATCATTTTGGATTGAAGCTAACATCTGATGATGTTTTTTAACTCCCTGGATGAGAATGTTGTAGATTCTTGCAGATGTCTGATCCTTCTCTGAGTAAATATGAAGGGAGGAAATTGAAGTACATGTACCTAAAATACCTAAAAAAGATTCTGAAGAGCTTCGTCAAGACCAACATGGAAATAATCAGGGACATGGAAATTGGGCATATTGACATTAATGAGTTCTTGGAATGTGTTCAGAAAGCTCTTTCCAGTATGGCCAACCTCATAGAAAGTGGTCTACACCAATATGCTTCCTTTGCGGTTGCAACACACGATCTTGAATTTGTTTTAGAAGTCGCTGATCATTTTGATGCCAAAATGAGACAGGTTAAGGATGCAAATGGTAATGTGGTTATTTGCTTGGATAGCTAATTCTTTAACAGTTTGTTTGAAGGACCAACATTTGATGAAGTAGTGGCTATTAAACTTGCAACCGCCAAATGATGAGGAAAATGAAGAATAAAGTGTCTTCATGACACTAGTTAGTTTAGGTTCATGTAGTTGCATTTCCTCTTACTGCAAATTTTTTATGTAGATGCATTTTCATTTTATGCACAAGCTAGATATTTTGGACTCAAGATTGAATAATTCAACTGTACCCACATTTTTATCAACTCCTTCCCTATAAAAGGAGGAGCCTCATTTGTAATATTTTATCTTTTGCAAGTTAAACAAAGCTTTGCCAAACATTTTGTCTCAAGTGAAACTTTGTGTTCCCTTGTGTTGAAAATTAATAAAGTGAATAAAGAAAGCAATTTTATGCTCCAAACTTTGTGTTGGAGAAGGATTGTAGCTTATGAGTGGATGTTCTTATGTCATTTACTTATATGTGATTCTAGTTTACTTGATGGTATTTGTATGCATTGTGTAAGTGAAGGACTTTTCTAAGTGTGGATATAAAATTTGTGTTATATAGCATATTTAGATCTTTATTGTAATATAGTGATTATGTGGGAGACTTTGGGCTACTGCTGGTTACTTTTCAAGTTTGTAATAATTTATCTTGAAGACATTGAACCACAAGATATCTTTAATTGTTAAGTTAGGAAAAGTATCATCATTTTCGTAAGACTTTGTGATTACATTAATATAGATTGAATTGAACTGTTGTATGCAAGTTTAGTTGATTATTGTAGAAAATTGTATAAATTGTATAAATTATATCAAGTAAAGGGATTTATGTTAATTTTGAGAAAAGAGAATTATACACCCTAAGCTTACCCCTAGGATTTAATTTTCAGTTGTTGAAGCATCAAGTTCTATCAGGGAACCTCCCCTTGCTGAGAGGAGAGACTTTGTCTCATCATAGTTGTGTGTGAAACATATATTTTGTCTTCAGTACGCTGGTGACAAAATATTCACCCAATAGTTTTTTGGCAACTCTATTGGGGATTCAAATGTGCAACTAGTGTAATTATTTTGGGTTGCAGTGCTAAAATTTCCATTGTAATATCTTTGTTGCTGATTTTCTCAAAGTACTAATCTGGCTGACCCAAGTTATACTTGTGGGCGAAGACCAAAAGGAATTGTTGATCATACCTTTGAGTTTTTGCAACAGCATAATTTTTTTTCTTTCCTTAATGAACAAGAACTCCTTTGCAACATACAAGGAGTTTTCCTCCTACTGCACAAAGGTCTCTTGTCCCAAGTGAGGCATCAAGTTTGCAAGTTGTAGTTATCCCAGCCATAAGACATTTTGTAATTCCCCCATACAATCCACCAAGGATGGTTACACAAGGTCCTTGGGGTAATGAATTTGGTCCATTGAACCTTACACTACTTCTATATGAACTTCAAAGAGGCTCAAGAAATAATTTTCCTAAGTTTTTGGGTGATGGTTATCATCATCCTGATGAACACGTTGCTGCTTTTTATATTGCATGTGGTGTTCTTGGGGTTGAGCATGAAGATGTTTCTATAAGGTTATTCATTGAAACCTTTTAAGGTGTAGCTACTGATTGATTCTATCATCTTCCTAATGGTTGTATCATAGATTGGGCTACCCTCAAAAAAATGTTTGAGGAAAGGTTCAAACTTGTTGAAGATGAGCATGCACTTTTAGCACAATTGACTCAAATGAAGAAGGAACCACAATAGCCCATGGGGGAATTTGTGGCTAAGTTCAATAAGTTTCACAATTGCATTATGATTGCTTCTCAACCTACTACTAGAAACTTAAAATATTTCTTTATAAATGCATAATTGTTGGAGCTGAGTTTTCTTTTGCGTAGAAATGCTCCTGCAGATTTGGCTGCTGCTCAATGGTTAGCCAAAAAAGTTGAAGACAATAATATCATTGCTGGTAAGATAAAGGAAGATCCTAACAAGGTTAGGAATAATAAAAATTTTGATGCATCATCTTCTTCTTCAAGTTCTTCGGATCCTATGATTCAAAATTTGGTTAACAATTTGTTAGAACTTTTGCGTAAGGGATTACACCATCATGATGTTCCAAGAAGGATCTTCACAAAAAATGATTCCAACTATGCTTCTCATAATCAAAACAAGTTGCCTCCACCTCTAGAGAGGCTTGCATTGGAAGCACCACCTCAAAATTCAGCCACTAGTTATTATGAGGCAAAACAAAATGATCTTCCCCCATTTGATAAATAAAATGCAAATGTGTCACAAGATAATGAGGTAGAATTAGCTGACAACTCTAGCATTCGATACATGTAGTACGAAGAATACCATGTGTAGGATTAAGGGCATGATGGAGATGTTTATCCTATTTTTACTCATTCGTAGACTCAAGCAAATCAATTGTAGGCAAGTATGAAGAGTGATGATTTTATACAAGTAAAATATTCTCTGCTCTTGCTGGTGACTATTACCAAGTGTGGAATGCCTTTGACAAATCCTCTGAAGGATAACATATCCTCCAAAAGATAGTGCAAAGGATAAAGATTTAAGTTCTCCTTCAACTTCTGCAAATTCTTCAGCATCTATGCCGAAGACCAATGCACCAAGTACTACTAATTCTCAAAATTAATGAATTATTTTCAAACATTTGATATAGTAGATCATGCCAAGAAGACAAAATTTCAAATTTCTAACGTAGTATTTAAGGTCTAATATGAATCAATTTGATTGTCTTGTAAAGTTTGTTAAGGAAAAGAATAACACACCAAATCCTCCATACAAATCCAATGTTTTTCAGAGTAACTTAGTGACTTCTCCTACTCTTCTAGAAAAAATTGAGCCATTGTAATCTCATTACTAATTAATGATCACAAGTTAAGAAATTGTGTTATAGACTCTAGTGCGTCAGATAATGTTATGCCTGTAAAGGTTGCAACTGCTCTTAGTCTCACTTTGACTAAGACCTTTGGTAGGTATTTCTCTATGGATAATAAGAAAGTACCACTGATAGGCCAAATAAAAGATGCACAATTTGCATTTACTGCCTTTACGGAGAAGAAAATTAAAATGATAGTTTTGGTAGCTAATGTGCTTGCTTCATATGGTATTCTTCTAGGAAGCACTTTTTGTAGAGATGTTGGTGGAGAATTGAATATGGATATGACAAAGGATCGTATCCCAGTAAAAGGAGAAATCAAGAAATTGCATCTAGAAAGAGAATCGCAATAGACAGTTGTGAAGTCCGATGATGAATGGGCTCAAATTCTATTTAAGTCATCGGGTATGGTAAATTATTTCTTATATGTTGATGATGAATTTGTAGTTGTATCAGAGCTAGAAGACATGGATTCTCTTGATCTGAATCCAAATGATAGTGAAAGTATTACTACAGAGGCAATGGGTTCCTCAAATCCACAAGAAGATCCTCTTAGTTTTGAAATTGTCAATTTAGGTGGTCCAAATGATGTTTAGATGTTGGAATTTGATGGTAGTTGATCCTCTACCGAATCAGGGGTAAGAATTATGTTGGTGTCTCCTGATGGTAAAATCTTTCCTTTCTCATTCAAATTGCAGTTCAATAACACTAATAATACTTCTGAGTATGCAACTTTTCTTTGGGGCATCAATGTCACTCATAAGAAGGTAAGTCAAAATTTGCATACTTAAAGAGATGCTAAACTTGTAGTTTTTCAGGTGAGAAACATCTACCAAACAAAGAATGATAGGCTTAAGCACTATCAAAATCTTGTTTGGGATTCAATAAAATCTTTTGATGCCTTTGACATATTAGTTAGTCCCAAAAGTTTCAATGATAGGGCACATTCTTTAGCAGTTTCTGCTACTTTTTTGATTCCTCATAAAAAAATTTTAGGACCTAAATACACTATTGTTTAGGCCAAGCATTCCAGATAATGCTAAATAGTGGCAAGTGTTTAATGATGATCATATTATTATTAATTTCTTGCAAACTACTGATAATTTTGGTGATGTTGATGCTCAAACTAGTGAGAAGTTCTTACAATTAAAGGGTAATAAGATTGCCAAGGGTCATTTTTCTTTATAAAATATTTTTGACAAGCATGACCGCTATGTTAAGAAGCAACATAAGACAATTGCCAGTACTATAGAGTATAAGCAAGTAAATTTGGGAATAGTTGAGAATCCTAAAATAATTAATATTGGAAAATGTTGTTCCAAGGAAGAAAAACAAAGGTTTGTTGCATTATTGCAGAAATATATTGACATCTAGCATATTCCTATGATGACTTAAAGTCATTTCGCCTTGAAGAACTTCGTCATGCAAATCCCCTCAAGTCGGGTTTTGCTCCTTTTAGACAAAAACAAAGGCAATACAACTCAAAGATATCAGGTACTATTCTTGTTGAAATTTAGAAGATGCTAAAAGAAATAATTATCTTTCCTATTCACCATTCCAGTTGGATAGCTAACATTGTACCAGTGCGCAAGAAAAATGGAGAAATCCAGATTTGTGTTGATTTTCGGAATTTGAACCAAGCTTCCGTGAAAGACAAATACCCATTGTCAGTCATGTATCATATCTTGCAAGTTGTTACTGGGTCTAAAATGATGTCCATGTTGGATAGTTTTTAGTGGAAGTTGTTGAGAATGATCAGCATAAGACTGCATCAACTCCATGGGGCGGGTTTGTATATCACAGAATGTCATTTGGGTTGATAAATGCAGGTGCAAATTTTCATCATGCAATGGACCTATCATTTCAAGATTTCCTTGGTAAGTTCATCGTCACCTATCTAGATGATTTGATTATTTTCTCCAAACAACATCA
The DNA here is from genome assembly GCF_030272615.1 of Cryptomeria japonica. Classification (NCBI taxonomy): domain Eukaryota; kingdom Viridiplantae; phylum Streptophyta; class Pinopsida; order Cupressales; family Cupressaceae; genus Cryptomeria; species Cryptomeria japonica. The sequence goes on along the minus strand of NC_081414.1, from coordinate 649,433,063 downwards.
TAATCATTTTCATCATCTGCAACAAATGTTGGAAAAGTGTTGATGACATGGAATCTCTCTTAATCCCAAGAAATTTGTCTTTGGGGTTATGGAGGGTAAGTTTCTTGGACAAATTGTGTCCAAAGAGGGTATTAAGATCAATTTTGAAAGAGTTAAAGCCATTCATAGCCTTTCTTTACCTGCAAGTGAAATTGTCATACAATCTTTCTTTGATAGAGTTAACTTCTTGCAGAGGTTTATTCCAAAATTGTTGGCATTATTGTCATTCATGTCAAGAGGTTACAGAGTAACATGGATGACAAGAGGTTGTAGAGAAGTAGGTAGAAAGTGTGTGTGTGTGTGCATAACACAAAGATAGGAGAATCACATAACTTGCAGGTTATGCAGTCATGCACAACACCCTGTGATATGCTACACAAACGATGCAGGTTGCAAAGTTAAAAAATCCCTTTGATGGCAGTTTTTTGGTGAGACGAGGCTTCTATCTTAGTGACAATTATTTTCAGTGTAAGATGGCAATTTAGAAAAACCATCTTCTTGTTTGATTGGGCTTCTTTGTTATACCAACAAAATTTGTCTCTGATGTAGTGGTCACCATGTCTTCGCAATAACTAGTTTATTTTGGCTGGTCCCTCCTTATCGTGTGCCTTGACATCTAGCTAGCGGTTGTGCATTGGTCCATCAAGATGATGATGATGTATGCATGTGGGATCTCACAGTGTGTTCAAGTGAAGGAAAGATACCTTGTGGGATAACAAAGTTGGAGGCAAATGATGTATCCCGCTACCCCACACCATAGAAGACTAGGGTGATATAACTGTGTGGGCTAAAAAGGATAAAGATAGGAGGTTGAACCTGCTATCCTGCAACCAGATGGACTAAAACAAAAATATCTTTCAAAATAACATAAGAGTGAAGCATGAGGCTCCCTACCATCCCGCATCACTGATAACATCAAAGTAGTCCAAATGGCCTATCGCAGTATCCCACGACATGAGAAGTGAATGACCAATTGTCATGTGGGATAACACTTGAGCAAATCAAATAAGTTATACACTATCTCGTGGTGTGTTAGCTGAGCATCAAGCTACCATGTAGGATAATGAAGATGAAGACAATTGGGAGTATCTTGCTATCCCACAATGTTAAGAAGGATGAGATAATGGTCATGCAGGGTAACATGAAGATATCAGTAAAAGGTCTTTGCTATCTCACACCATTCAAGATGGTTGTGCGATGGTCATGTAGGATAAGAAAGTGAAAGAAGAGAAGGATCTCTCTATCCCACAATGTGAATGACCAAAGAAAATTGGTCATGTGGGGTAAATGAGAACAAATATAATAATGAAGTCTCTTATCCCACATGGGTTAAGAGGTCATGTCGAGTGTCATGTGGTTAACAAAAGAGAATAGAGTCTCTTATGGATGCTTATCCCACACAAGTCCAAAAATCCTTCAAGGTGTTGTGTGGGTTAACATGAGTGAATGGAGTCACTTGAAGATGCTTATCCCACATAGGTAAGATGGGATCATAGATGATGATGTGGGATAATAAAGGGAAAGAATGAGGTAGCCAGATAGAGTCGGTGGTCTACGTGGAGTTTGACCAAGTTTGTCCAAGTGATCTTGATGACGATTAAGAAGACATTTGACGACACTTGTGCATGTCAATAGACACAAAGTTTTGTGTGGAAGCTAACCAGCCTTGATTGAGTGATCTAGACAAACAATATGAACACATGTTTCTCCTTGGTGGACAAAGAATGAATCAAATATGCAAAATTCAGTGATAATGGAGGTAGCTGTCAATCCTTTCAGGGTAGGTCAATAGAGGATGGAGGATTCCTTAATGGTGACCAAGTTGCAGGATGGTTGTGTGGCTCGAGAAAGGATTCTAGATCATTTTGGGCAGAGAAAGATTACTAAACTTAGTAATCTAAGTACAAAGAATGATCTGAAGAAAGATAGGATGCATTTAATATAGGTAGAAAATTTAAGATCATATTTAGGACATAGAATAAAATCTCTAGAGGTGCAAATCTCCAAGATAATTGACCTAAATAAAATATTTAGTGGAGGAAAGATCAAATCTGTGTAGAGTGATGAATAAATGATGAACAGTTAGTACCAAACTAGTACTAAGAGGGGGGGGCTAAATTAGTACAGGCAAAAACACTTTCCCTAAACCGGTTTGACTGCACACATTGAACTTTGACTGGCAAGCAATAACACCAATCTAAATCAGATTACTACCGATAAAACATAGTGAGAATGTGAAAGACATAAACCGGTAACCCTTAGCTTTCCATACAATCTAATACCTCATTTCCACTTCACCCTTATGCATAAACAAGTAATCTATCATAAAAAATATAATGACTGCTAGTTCAACATATTTTACCAGTTTGACATAAAACACTAAACCATCACATGAAAGGCATCACATATGACACACTGATTTTTCATGTGGAAACCCAACTGGGAAAAACCACGCTGGGGATGAATACCCATAAGCTGCTCTTTGAACTCTTTTGAAGTCCGATTTGTTAGGACCCTATTCTGGTTAAAGACTATTACAATAGGTTCTACTAGGAACCAATCCTGCTAGGGATCACCTGGTTTAGGGGTGGCTAAATACCTGGTTAAAGGTTAGAACCCTATTAAAGGTTACCTCACAAGAGGATTTGAAGAACTCATTGAATTGAGTCAGCCTGTTAAAGGATTTATACAAAAGCCTGTAAAAGCTACCCAGTTAAGGGATTTTCCAACTTCTGAAATGGTTAGAAGTCAACAGGTAATACACTGATCTGATAACAACACTCAATGCCAAGGTAGATCCACTTTAGCTCCTCCTCTTCTATAATCACACTCTGCAGGTATCAACACACTTCTCCGGTCTAGGAAGAATCAAGTATCCCTTCACTTTGATACACACATAACATTTGTCAACAACTTCAAAATGAAAAACATCATTGACCTTATAGGAAACAGATAGGTCAGTAGCATAAACCCTAAACCCTAAACATTTAGGTTTTACAATCCAGTCGGTTCAATCCTGACCATTAATCACACTGCATCGAATACAATAGTCTTGAATAGATCTCAAGATGTTCTCCAATGTTCATTCTTTGCCACTTTAGGAAGCTGATAACTCATCATGCACTCTCCACCATTTACAGAGACTTCAAACATTCCCAAGGTAGATAGGATCAATATCCATGCAAGATCATCAAGGAAATCCTTCACGTGCACAAGGCTGATGTGGCAGCACTTATCTGGTCTTCATTGCAATGCTAACTCATCACAAGATGTCATCGATTGAATCACACAATCTTGGAATGCATCAACCGGAAACCCTAAAGCTGAGACTACCAACTGGTAGTCACGCCAAATGAAACCTCGATACAAAACTTCCATTTACTGGTTCTCATTCCAACATACCAGTTCACTTTGAACAAACATACCGCTTCACTTTTTCACAAATATCAATTTACATCATCATACCGGTTCTCTTGCCAGTTTTCTTACTACAACATACCAGTTCATACTTCAACATATTGACATCAATGACAACATACAATATCATCATGTCATCATGCTCTACACATATGCCAACAATCTCCTCCTTTGGCATTGACGATAATATACAAAGATATATTCCTGCTTCTACTTCACATCTTCTCCCCAATATGACAGATATCTTTTCCGCTTCACATCTTCTCCCCCTTTGACAACAATGTCAAAGTGGAGGCATACACATCTATGTTCCACTATGCTGCTCCCCCTAAGGAGTAGCATCCTTTAACACACCAATCCTAAAAAATATATATCAATGTAAGACCTAACTGATATGGAGCACACACCTTTAGTTCACCTCTTGAAGGGGAAACACCCCTAATTCACCTCTCAAATAGGTAAAGGTAGCCTTCGGTAGAGGCTTGGTGAATATGTCTGCTAACTGATCCTTACTGGAAACATGTTCCAGTACAACCTCTTTGTTCTGAACCTTCTCCCTCAAGAAATGATACTTGATCTCAAAGTGCTTTGTTCTAGCATGTACAAATGGATTCTTGGAGATGTTAATTGCACTTGTGTTGTCACAAAATATACTTACCGGTTCAGATATAGGAACTTTGAAGCCATTTAATACATGCTTCATCCAAATTGTCTGGGTGCAGTTCATAAATGTTGCAACATACTCCACTTTTGTTGTAGACTGAGAGATACAACTCTACTTCTTACTCATCCATGAGACTAGTCTACCACCAAGAAAGAATGCACCACCGGTTGTGCTCTTTCGGTCGTCCACATTACTAGCGCAATCAGCATCTATAAACACTTTTAGGTTGAAATCATTACTATATGGATACTATGATCCATAGTCAATAGTTCCCTTCAAATATCTCAGAATCCACTTGACTGCTACCAAGTGGGATTCTCTTGGGCTTTTCTAGAACCGTGCAGTAATGCCCACTACATGTGCAATGTTCGATCTTCTATGTACTACATAGTGCAATTTACTAATCATTTATCGGTATTCCTTCTCATTTACCAACACTGAGTCATCCTCTTTTGATAATTTACAACCAGTCACCATCGGTGTACCAACCGGTTTTCTATCTTCCATGCCAAAGGTCTTCAACACCTCTTTGACATACTTGGATTGAGTGATAAAGATTCCATCTTTCATTTGTTGAATCTGTAGTTCAATGAAGAACTTAATCTCCCCTATAAGTGACATCTCAAATTCCTTCTTCAACTCATCTGCAAAGTCATGACTCATCTTGTCATCTCCACCAAAAATTATGTCATCAACAAATACTTCACAGATTAGAATCTGATCTCCTTCTGATTTCAAGTAGATATTGCTATCTTCACTTGTTCTTTCAAATCCAATCTTCATAAGATGGGAGTGCAAGCATTCATACCATACTCTAGGTGCCTGCTTTAGTCCATACAAGGCTTTATGTAGCCTACACACCATGTCACTATCTTCTAATAGGGCAAACCCATCTGGTTCTCTATATACACCTCCTCTTCTAGTATTCCATTCAGGAATGTAGATTTTACATCCATTTGATATACTTTGAATCCCTTGAAGTCTGAATATGCAAGAAGCATATGAACTCCTTCCAATCTGGCTACTAGAGAAAAGGTTTATCCATAGTCTTCTCCTTCTTCTTGAGCATATCCTTTACACACTAGTTTGGTTTTGTTTCTAACCACTGAGCCATCTTCATTTAGCTTATTTCTGAAAACCCATTTGGTACCAATGACATTTTTATGCTCAGGTCTGAGTACCAAAGACCATGTACCATTATTTTCTATCAGGTCAAGTTCCTCTTCCATTGCCTTGATCCATTATTCATCTTTATGTGCCTTTTTGAATGTTTTAGGCTCAAATTCAGAGATCATGCAAGAGTTTTCTCTGACCTTTCTTCTTGTAAGAATTCCTGCATCCTTATCTCCTATGATCTTCTTTGGATCATGATTCATCTTTACATACCTAAGAATGATCTTGGTTGTTTCCTCTTTCTTTTCTTCTTCATCCTCATCTTCATCAGCATCGATATCTACTAGTGTAGGAGCACAGTTACTGGTACTAGGCTATTTTACAACCGGTTCCCAAAAGGTTACTATCGGTTCATCTACCACTTGCTCGCTGTCGGTTTCCTTAGGTTTCTCAGAGGTTTCATCAACTCTAACATTGATGCTTTCAACAATTCTCTAAGTCCTATTGTTGAAAAATTTGAGAGCTTTTCTCTTTGTGGAATACCCTAGGAATATTCCCTCATCACATTTTGCATCAAACTTGCTCTAATGTTCACTCCTCTTTATATAACATTTGCTACCAAACACTCTAAAGTAGCTTACTACAAGAGTCTTACCGGTCCAATACTCATAAGGTGATTTGTCCTTACTCTTTCTGATGAGTACCGGGTTCATTGTGTAGACTATAGTGCTCACCGCTTCTCTCCAAAAGTTGTGAGCAACTTTTCCTTGGATCAACATTATTCTAGCTGCTTCAACTACAGTCTGGTTGTTTCTCTCTGCTAGGACATTCTATTGTGGAGTCTGGGGAGAAGACAATTTCCTCTTGATGTCGTTCTCTTCACAGTACTTGTTGAATTCACTGGAAGTGAATTCTCCTCCTTGATCAGTTCTTAGGCACTTAATCCTCTTACCGCTTTCTTTTTCAACCAGTGCTCTGAAGGATTTGAACTTTCCAAAGGCTTCAGACTTGTCCTTCAAGAATGTGACCCACATCATTCTTGAGAAATCATAAGTAAGAATCATAAAATACCTATCTTCCTGCACACTCCTAGTCTTCATATGATCACACAAATTAGTATGCACAAGATCAAGTAAATTGTTTGCAGTGAAAGATTTACCTTTGAAGGTTGAGGAAGACATTTTCCCTAGTTGACACTCTCTGTACAAAGGATTCTACGGTTTTCTCGGCATAGACAATCCTCTAATTGCCTTGATCTTACTAGCCCTCACAATATTATCAAAGTTTACATGGCAGAGTCTCCTATGCCATATCCAACTATCATCAAACTTAGCCATTAGACATGTACTAATATTTAGATTTAGCTAAAATAGGTTACCTTTGGTCTACATACCGGTGGCCATCAGTTCACCATTCTTTCCTTTGATTTTGCACACTCCATCTTTGAATTCCAGAGTGAGTCCATTATCATTCAACTAGGCGACACTCAAAAGGTTGTGTCTGAGACCTTCTACCCAATACACATTATCAGCACTTCTTTTTCCATTCAGAGAGATGGACCCTCTTCCTTTTACCATACATGGTGCTTCATTACCAAAATGAACCACACCACCATCATACTCTTCCAGAGATAGAAACATAATCCAGTCACCAGTAATATGGTGAGAACAACCACTGTCAATAATCCACTCATTGGAATTATCAAAGTGGGAGATAAGAGCCTTCTTGTCTAACACATCTTCCTTAACTGCTACAAACACAATGTCTTCACTTTCTTCATCTTCTGATTCCTCATCAATGACACCTTCATCAACTGCTATAAAATAGTTTCTCCTGTTTCCTCCTTTGAACTTCTTGAACTTCTTTGGTTTGTCCTTGTTATCACCATTAGGATAGTTTACAAGAATGTGTCCTATCTTATTGCAAGAAAATCATTTCAAATGGAGCTTACCTTTGTATTTACCAGTTTCCTTAGGAAGTCTCTTGGCAAGAAGAGCTTCAAATTCTATCAGGATCACCTCATCATCCATTTCTCTACTTTGTCTTGGTTCACAACTGGTACTAGCTTCTTTACCCTTTCTAGATGGTGCAACGAATGCTCCAAAGGTTGATTCAGTCTTTTGAATACTGCCATCATAATTATTTAGCTCATAAGTTGTCAACTTAGCAATGATGGAGTCTAGGGATACCTTTGTCTTGTCTATAGACCTCAACTCCTGAATAGAAGAAACCCTTATTGCATAGACAGGTAATAAGGATCTCAAGACTTTTCTAACAATAGTGGAATCATCTATTTTACCACCTGCACTCTTGATGTCTCCTTCAACCATCTGCATGTCTTCAAAATTTCCCCTAAGGCTCTCTTCCTTAGCTTGTTTCACATTCTCATCACCGCCATAGATATTCTTAAGAGAATCCCATACTTCTTTGGGATTGTCTTTATCTTCAACATCAATAAACTCAATGTCAGATAGACTGCTGATTAGGGCTTCCATGACTTGCCCATTCTCCTGAATCTCTCTCTTTTGATCATCAGTGAGAGTACCGGTAGGGATAACATAAGCATTCTCAACATAGCTCCAGTGTTGAGCACCCATGCTTTTGATGTATATCTTCATTTTGTCCTTCCATATTTAAAAGTTGTCTTTGTTGAACTTTGGACCTTCCCTCTTCATCATTAGAGTAGGATCTTTTCCTCAAGTGGTTAAGCTTACAACACAGAGGACCTAGAAGAGGCTCTGATACCAATTGTTGAATAAATGATGAACAGTTATTACCAAACCGGTACTAAGAGGGGGGGGGGGGTGAATCAGTATAGGCAAAAACACATTCCCTGAATCGGTTTGATTGCACACACTGAACTTTGACTGGCAAGCAATAACACTGGTCTAAATCAGATTACTACCGATAAAACATAATGAGAATGTGAAAGACATAAACCGGTAACCCTTAGCTTTCCATACAATCTAATACCTCATTTCCACTTCACCCTTATGCATAAACAAGTAATATATCATCAAAAATATAATGACTACTAGTTCAACATATTTTACCACTTTGACATAAAACACTAAACCATCACATGAAAGGCATCACACATGACACACTAATTTTTCATGTGGAAACCCAACTGGGAAAAACCATGGTGGGGATGAATACCCACAAGCTTCTCTTTGAACTCTTTTGAAGTCTGCTCTATTAGGATCCTAGTCCGATTAAAGACTATAACAATAGGTTCTACTAGGAACCGGTCCTACTAGGGATCACCCGGTGAAGGGATGGCTAAATACCCGATTAAAGGTTAAAACCTTGTTAAAGGTTACCTCACAAGAGGATTTGAAGAACTCATTGAATTAAGTCACCCTTTTAAAGAATTTATACAAAATCCTATTAAAGCTACCCGGTTAAGGTATTTTCCAACTTCTAAAATGGTTAGAAGTCAACAGGTAATACATTGATCTGATAACATCACTCAATGCCAAGGCAGATCCACTTTAGCTCCTCCTTTTCTGCAATCACACTCTATAGGTATCAACACACTTCTCCGATCTGGCAAGAATCAAGTATCTCTTCACTTGGATACACACATAACATTTGCCAACAACTTCAAAATGAAAAACATCATCGACCTTATAGGAAACAAATGGGTTAGTAGCATAAACCCTAAAACCTAAACATTTAGGTTTTACAATCCTGGCTATTAATCACACTACATTGAATACAATAGTCTTGAATAGATATCAAGATGTTCTCCAACATTCATTCTTTGTCACTTCAGGAAGTTGATAACTCATCATGCACTCTCCACCATTTACAGAGACTTCACACATTCCTGAGGTAGATAGGATCAGTCTCCATGCAAGATCCTCAAGGAAATCCTTCATGCACACAAGGCTGACATGGAAACACTTATCTGGTCTTCATTACAATGCTAACTCATCACAAGATGTCATTAGTTGAATCACGCAATCTTGGAATGCATCAACTGGAAACCCTGAAGTTGAGACTACCAATCGATAGCCATGCCAAATGAAACCTCGATACAAAACTTCCATTTACCGGTTCTCATTCCAACATACCGGTTCACCTTGAACAAACATACTACTTCACTTTTTCACAAATACTGGTTTACATCATCATATCGGTTCTCTTGCCAGTTTGCTTACTACAACATTCCGGTTCATACTCAGAATATTAACATGAATGAAAACATACAATATCATCATGTCATCATGCTCTACACATATGCCAGCATAGAGTGGATTGAATCGAGCAGCAAATGTGATGATATTTGGCATTGGTAGGTGTGGGTATTGAGACAAAGAAAAAGTTGGAAATAAAGAACTCTCAATGAGATTGTCGCATGTGTATGTATTGAAGAACTGTGAAAAGTGTGTTGTTGTTGCTAAGAGAAAATAGAGAAATATATAGTAGAGAGAGAAAGAACAAATTATTCAATAAGGTGAAGATGTAGTAGAGAGAAGAATACAACTAGATAGAGGAAGAAGAAGAAACAGAGGAAGAACTTTAACAGGTAGAGAAATTCATTCTCAAGATATGAGAAATTTTAAGTGTTATAAAACTCATTTGTAAAAATGTTTTATCACTGCATTGTAAACTTTGATAAACATTGTAAGTCTCCAAGTGGGTGCTCAGAGAATGGATAGGTTCTCTTTTGAGTAGGTGCTCATAAAATATGGGGTTGGTCCTCCTTGGGTTGGTACCCTAAAGTTCAAGGGTTGGAGCTCTTTGGGTTGGTGTCCTAAACATTGTAATCTATTATTCATTGTGAGGTTGGATTGGAGCAATAGACTCCAACAACTATTCTCACTGAGATTTTCATACATTGGGGTTTTCCTCATAAATTAGGTGTTGTGGTTTTATTTGTGTGTGTATGTGTGTTCTTAATTAATTTGTAGTTTTAGTATTTTCACACATAGTTAAAATTATAAAATACACTGATTCACCCCCCTCTCATTGTCCATTTGTGTTCTTCAATTGGTATCAGAGCCCTAGATTCCCTTATTGTAAATATTCCTCTAGCTTGGGTAGATTCTATCCTATGAGAATAATGGCTAGAAATGAGTCCTCCTCCAAAGCATCTATGTTTGATGGCACCAACTATGCCTTCTGGAGTAGAAGAATAGAAACCTACTTTTCCTATTTAGGGTTTGATGTCTGGATGTCAGTAAAAAATGGATATATTGTTACTCAAGTTTCCCCAACCGACCCTAATGCTAAAAGGGAGTATGAAAACAATGCAAAAGATAAGAATACAATCTTAAGTGGCCTGTCTAATATAGATTTTGTCAAAGTCATGGACTGTACTTTAGCAAAAGAAACATGGGGTAAGATACAAAGCATATATAAAGGAGATACCAAAGTGAATGAAGCCAAACTGCAAAATTTAAGAGCTTAATTTGAAAATTAAAAAAATGAAAGAAAAAGAGAAGATAGCCAATTATCTACAAAGAGTTGATGGGATTGTGAGTGCAATAAGAGGACTTGGAGAAGATATCACAGATGAAGTTACTATCAAAAAGGTCCTAAGATCATTATCTACAAGCTATGACACAAAATTTTCTTCTATTAAGGAAGCTAACGATCCAAAAGCTTTCTCTATGGATGAATTTTTTGGTCTTCTATCATTCTATGAGATGAGGATGGAAAGTGTTGAACCTTTAAAGAGAGAGGTTGCCTTCAATACCACACAAAAAGGAACATAACAAGCTACAAATGAGGATGAAAATGACTGATGTTGCTATAGAAAAATTTGTAAGGAAGCTCAAAAGAGGTTCAAGGAAGTACAAAGGTAAGCTACCTTTCAAATGTTTCAATTGTGGCAAGATTGGACACTTTGCATCTAACTGCCCTTATGGAGAAAAGGATGAATATGAAAAGAAAAACATGAAGACTGTTGGCAAGGAAAATATGAAGAATGCTTATAAGCTAAGGAGAAGAAATTTTAGGAGAAAGAGCAGTATTTACACATTTGAAGATGATGCCTTTGATGAAGAAAGTGTCTCTGAAGATTGTTGTAGTGAAGGTGGAAAACAAGTCAAACTCTTTATGGCACAAGGAGAGTTAGTTGATGAACCTATTATTGATGATGAAGAAGAGGAAGTTGAAGTTGTAGCAGAACTTGAGGGTGAACTTGTAAGTGCACTAGAAGAACTTAGAAAAGTGAGAAAATAATATAAAATGTACGAGAATGTTGTTGAAGAACAAGAACAGTTCAACAAATCTCTTGAGGAGTCAAAGAATACAATTTCTGATTTAAGAATCCAGTTGGAAGAAGCAAAAAGGATGTATGAAGTAACAAAATTGAACTTAGAAAGGGAGGATAAGGAGTGTCAAAAATTGGAAGAAAACCTTGTAAATCTAAGAAAGAAATTGGAAAAGAATAAGGATTAACTCAACATGAGAACCAAGTATAGTGGCAACACTGAGGCATTGGACAAAATGTTGAGCAATCATAAGCACACCAAGGACATTAATGGTGTTGGATTTGAAGCAGGGAAATGTTCTAATCATGAAGATTCACTTAGCAAGGAGATACACTTCAATTCCTCAAGTTAAAGTGAAGTCAAACAAACATTCATAGTCAGTAAGACCACTAAAAAGAAGACATATGCTACTGCAACAAAGAATCAGTCAAAGAATCAACATGTCGATCCTAAGAGAAAATCCAAGGTTGATGATGGAGGCTTCATAAAGATCAAGGATACAAGAAGGAAGAACTCAAGAAGACAATACTATGTTGCTCAAAGGAGACCAAAGAGAAACAACTTTAACAATGATTGGTATGTACCTCCATTCCATGGCTACTACTATAAATGTAATACTTATGGTCATAGAATTGTTGACTCTAAGCTTAGTCATAGGTCTTCACCAAGTTTTGAAAGTGAAAATCAATTTTCTGCTCTTAGGGATATGAATGTTATTTATTATCATTGTAATGGGTATGGTCATAAGAGTTATGAATGTAGGAGAAATGTATCTCATTCTTACAATAGTTTTTCACATTCATCATTCAATGTAAATGTTAAATTCTATCATTGTCAAAACTTGGGCCACATTGCAAAACATTGTAAGCTTAGGACTACTAAGAAAAATAAATTAATGTCAATCTTGGAACCAGGAGTCAATCCAGATCAAGAAAAAATAATAGAGAGCAAGAACGAATCAAAACAAGTTTGGGTAGAAAAAGAAAAAGACAAGGTTGAGTCAAGTTTGATTGTTCAAACTTCCCTACATGTTGAAAGGAAAAACTTATGGGTAGTAGATAGTGGCTTCTCCAACCACATGACTAGTAATAAGAAGAAATATATTAAGCTTGAAGATTAGAATGGAGGCTCAGTAAGGTTTGGAGACAACTCATCAATCAAAATCAAAGACAAAGGTACACTAAACATTGATGGAAAGCTAAAAGCTCATGATGTATATTATGTGGAAGGTCTGAAACATAACCTTCTAAGTGTGAGTCAAATGTGTGATAAAGGATATAAGTTTACATTTGATTCCAAGAGTTGTGAAATCAGAAAACAGAGTAATGGTCAACTAGTTTCAGAAGGTAAAACAACAAATGGAAATGTATACAACTTGAAGGAATGTTTTAAGTCTTAATGCGTGATGGGACACATTGATGAGAATTGGCTATGGCATAGAAGACTAGGTCACATCAATTTTGATAATCTTGTTAAGGTAAGGAAGAAAGAGTATGTAAGACACATACCTCAAATTATTAAGACAAAAGTACATTTTTGTGATGAGTGTCAAAGAGTTAAGAAAACAAAGGCAAACTTTAAGATACAAGAGTATTCAACTACAATACCTCTTGAGCTTGTGCATATCAATTTGTGTGGGCCTACAAGAACAAGAGCCCTAAATGGAGAAAGATAATTCATGCTTCTCATAGATGATTTTTCAAGGATGACATGGGTCACTTTCTTTTAAGATAAGTCACAAGCATTTGAGAGGTTCAAGGTCTTCAAGAACATGATTGATAAGGAAAGTGGATACAAGCTTAAGTGCCTAAGGTCAGACCATGGAGGTGATTTTACATCAAATGAGTTTGAAGACTACTATGAGAGGCATGGAATCAAAAGACAATATTCAGCCCCTAGGACACCACAACAAAATGGTGTTGTGGAAAGGAAGAATAGAATAGTCAAAGAGATGGCAAGGAAAATGTTAAATGAAGCTAATTTTCCTAATGTCTATGGAAAGAGGAATTTCATAGAACTATATACACCTTAAATAAAGTACAATTAAGGGTGAACAACAATATGACACTTTATGAACTATGGTATGAATGGAGACCCTCAATCAAGTTTTTCAAGGTGTTTGACAACAAATGATTCATCAAAAGAGATGAAGATGGGTTAGGTGGCTTTGAATAAAGATGTGATAAAGGTATCTTCTTAGGCTACTCTACTCACAAAAATGCCTATAAGTGTTTCAATAAAAGACTAAAGAAGATAGTTGAGAGTACATGTGAGAATTGATGAGGATATGCATAAAGGAAAGAAAAACTCAGTGACTCAAACTGAAGTACCATATGTTGAAGATGAAGATCAATCTGAGAGTGAACATGAAGAAGAAGCACCAAGAAAAGCCCCAAGTTGAATGGGTCTATAGGAATAAGATGAATGAAGAAGGAAAGGTAGTAAGGAACAAGGTAAAACTTTATGCAAGGGATATGCTTAAGTAGAGGGAATAAATTTTATAGAAACTTTGGCACCTGTTGCAAGACTTGAGGCAATAAGAATGTTCTTGGCATTTTCTACATTTAAAGGATACAAGGTATACCAAATGAATGTCAAATATTCATACTTAAATGGTAATATTAAGGAAGAAGTGTACATAGAACAACTTGAAGGGTTTTAGTTGCTTGAAGATGAGAACTCTGTTTACAGGTTGAAGAAAGCACCATATGGTCTAAAACAGGCACCTAGAGCATGGTATTCTAGGTTGGATAAGTACTTACATCAGCAAGGATTTAAAAAGGGGAGTGTTGATAGTAACTTATACATCAAAATAGAAGGTGAACACATGATCTTAGTAGTGGTGTATGTAGATGATATAATCTTTGGAGGAAACAAGGATTTCCTATGCAAGGAATTTGCAGATCAAATGCAGTCCGTCTGAGATGTCCATGATTGGAGAGCTATCATTATTTTTTGGTTTGTATATTTTTTAATTATATGATGGTGTATTTATATCACAAACCATGGATGCTAAAGACATATTGAATAAATTTCAGATGGAGGACAACAAACTAGTTGGTGTCCCCATGGTGACTAGATACAAACTAAGTAAAGATGATGACTCACCTAGTGTAGATCAAACTTTGTATAGATCATTGATTGGAAGGCTATTGTATCTCATAGCCTCAAGCCCTGATATAGTTCAAATTGTGTGCATGGTGGTAAGATTCCAAGTAGCTCCTAAGAAATCACATGTCAATTTTGTTAGGAGGATATTTAAGTATCTGTAGGGGACACTTATGGCTTATGGTACGCAAATAAAGGAGATTTCACTTTACAAGCCTATATTGATGTAGATTGGGTAGGATGTGTAGATGACAAGAAGAGAACCAGTAGTGGAGCCTTTTTCCTTGGAGATAGGTTATTGTCACGACACAACAAGAAGGAGGAATCCATTTCATTATCAATTGTTGAAGCAAAGTACATTGTAGCTGCTACATGTTGCTCACAAGTGTTATGGATGAAGTAGATAATGAAGGACAAGTGCAATCAATATATCAAAAAAACCTATCGTGTATTCTAGGACAAAGCACATTGCAATCAAATATCATTTTCTTAGGGAAAAAGTTGCAAAGAAAAACGTAAAAGTTGAATATTTGTGCACTGATGAACAAGTTGTTGATATCTTCACTAAGCCACTGCCCAAGGACAACTTTAAATATCTGAGACAAAAATTGGTTGTTCTTCCACCCTCCTTCAACACTTAATCATTTTTGTGTAGTTTTTGGTTTAGGGGGAGCCTATTGTTTTACATTTTCTGCCTTAGAACCTCATACTTGATCTTAGAGGGAGCTCATAAATTTTTATAAGTAGTATTGGCACTTTTTATATTGTAATAATGGTTCATCTAGCCTTTAGGTAATACATGGATACTTATATGATCACAGGGGGAGAAGAGTGTGCTTCCTGTCTGACCCTTTGCCGTTGTTGTCAAAAGGGGAGAAATGGTCTGTGAGTTTGTCAACATCAATGCCAAAGGGGGAGATTGTTGGCATTATTGTCATTGTTGTCATTGTTGTCAAGAGATTGTAGAGTAAAAGGGATGACAAGAGGTTGTAGAGAAGTAGGTAGCAGTTGTGTGTGTAAATAACATGAAGATAGGAGAAGCACATAAATTGTTTATTATGCAGTCATGCATAACAAATCATGTTGTGGTACATGAACGATGTAGGTTGAAGAGGTAAAAATACCTTCGATGGCAGTTTTTTTGGTGAGACAAGGCTTCCATCTTAGAGATGATGCTTGTTGGTGTAATATGGAAATTTAGAAAAACCATCTTCTTACTTAATCGAGCTTCATTGTTATACTAACATAATTTGTCTTCAGTGTAGTGGTTTCCATGTTTTGGTGACAAGCACTTTGTGTTGAGTGGGCCGTCCTTATCGTGCACCTTGACGTCTAACTGGTGGCTGTGTATTGGTCCATCAAGATGATGATGTATGCATGTGGGATCCCATGGTGTGTTCGAGTGAAGGAAAGAGACCTTGAGTGATAAAAAAGTTGGAGGCAAATAATGTATCCTGCTACCTCACACTATAGAAGGCTCTAGGTTGATATAAATTTGTGAGCTAATAAGGATAAAGGTAAGAGATTGCTCCCACTATCCCAAAACATTATGGAATCCAACAAAAATATCTCGCGGGATAACATAATAATGAAGCATGAGGCTCCCGACTATCCCATATCACCGATAACATCAAAGCAGTACAATGGCCTATCACACTTGATGAATACTAAGAGGGGGGGTGAATTAGTATGCCGAAAAACACTACACTCAAACACTTAAATAGTCTAAACATAAACCGGTAAAACAGTTTAATAGACAAACCGGTTATCACACATGCAAACCAAAATGAAAATAAAGCATTCACCCACAAAATATTTGACATGGAAACCATAACACAAGATATTTGACATGGAAACCCAAATGGGAAAAACCACGGTGAGATGGAACTCATAAGTCACTATCTGCAGAATAGAAACCAGACCGGTTAAGGTCTTACAATGTTCTTCACCAGAACAGATCCTATTAGGAATCTCAATCTCTATCAGGAGATAAGTCCGATCAAGGACTACCTTGCTAGAGGATTTTAGATTCACAGAGGTGAACCACCTTGTTAGAGGATTTTACAAAAGGGATTTGGGCCTACCCGATTAAGGGCTATTGACTTGTCAAAGATGTAAGTAATCAACAAGTGTTTGATCTATCTAATAGCATAGATTGCTCAGTTAGTTCCTTGATAGCTCATTCTTAATGCACTCCTACATTACTTCAGTCTTCTACACATTCATATTCTTTCCAACTCCTCAACCTCCTTAAACCCTAGCCACAACATTGACTATCGCAACAACAATAACAACAACCTAAAACCCTAGACATGATGTCCTTATAAAGGAAACTGATTTCATGTTGGTCCAATGGGATTGCATAAAATTTCCTAGGTTCAATGAACCTGGACATACTAGGTAGTACGTCACAAAAAGCATCACTACAGTGTCAGCACCATCAAACAATTAGTGGATTGTTAACTCATCACAAAATGCCGGTTGGTAACTCATCACAGAGTATTACCGGTTCATACAAAATATCGGTTGCCGGTTTATTAAAAATGAAGACTAGTAGAAATGTGTTATGTCTCTTTAATCCCTCATACCACTTGGTATCCATGAACCGCTTGGGGTCAACATGCTGCTTTAGACCGATAAACACATTCTGCAAAACATCAATAGTCTAAGACTATAATACAACATACCTACAACATACCGGTTGGAAAAAATATCGGTTGTGCTCTAACTCATACATATAAAGAGGATCTTAATGCAAGTGTGTGTCCATCAATGACAATCACAACATGAACATCAAGAATGCCAACAACACTATCCTACAACATGAGAAGTGAATGACCAATGGTCATGCGAGATCTAACACTTGAGAAAATCAAATAAGTGTTACACACTATCCCCCAGTGTGTAAGTTGAGTGTCAAGCTACCATGCAAGATAATGAAGACAAAGGCAATTGGAAGAATCCCACTATCCTGTAGTATTAAATGTTAGGATTAATGATAGTCCCAAAGATACTAAGAGGGGGGCTGAATCAGTATCTAACTGGTTAACAAAATATTTAACCTTATTAAGTATTTTGCATTCCAAAACAGTGTACCGGTAAATAAGAATTAATGTAGTAAACAAGAACAATAAAGACAACATAGAAAGCACACCATAACACAAGATGTTTAACGAGAAAACCCTGTGTGGGAAAAACCTCAGTGGGATTTGTGACCCACAATATTCACTCACTGGCCAATGAATAAATATTACTTACAATGAGGGGGCTACACATGCAGGAAGGCCAATTGCCTAGAGCTCACTACTCAATTTACAAGATAGAAGTCTCACTGACTTACAAAATGGATTATGAAAATCCAATACAATGTACTGCTTCAAATCAGCATCAACTATGCCAGGTTCAGTACCGGTTTAAGCTCATACTATAATTCTTATCACCTTATACACAATTCACAACTACTCTCTTACTTCTTACAATGACCTATAAGATCTCATACATATATATGAGTCTTGTACAATATGTCTTGTTAGCTTTACAATAGATAGTTACATTAAATACAATAAACAAAAGTTTATTCCCTGTTGGTTGGAGTGTCAGTATGCATTGTAGTCGCTATCGGTGAAGTGTCTGCCGGTGTATGTAGATGTTTATGCCAGTGTCAGTGGCTTTACCAGATGAATGCCAGGTGATTTCTAGAAGGTTTTCATCAATGAAAACACCATCAATTCTCATTAGATTGTATAATTCCAACAATCTCCTCCTTTGGCATTGATGGCAACACTCATGAGAAAAATCCAAAAACTGTTCCAAAAAGTGAAGTCCAAAAATTTGCCAAAAAGATGTGCTCCCCTTGAGTAGATGATCTCCTTTAAATGATCATTTTTCTCTTTCTACTACTCCCCCTTTGACATCAATGACAAATGTTGTCAAAAAAATGTCAAATGAGTGCAAAATTTCACCTTAAGGTTTGTAATCGGTTGGTTACAATCTAAAATATGTCTGCCAAAACTAGGTTTAAACTCTGCATGAATCTATTGTTGTCATTCATGGTTTCCTCAGTTCATTGGATCGTGTTGGTGAGATGATGCATATGCTCCTCCGGTGATCTTTCTCCTTGAATTAATGCCTTAGATATCTCATTTCTTAGAGAGATAAGATTATCCAACTTAGGACTAAGTTTATACTTAAGCTCTCTGGCATTTTCCTTGATCCTTGCTTTTTCCTTCTCAAATTTCTCCAACATTTCCTCAAATCCTTCTATTTCTTACTCAATAACTGATATAGGTTCGGATGAACCAATAATGTTATCAGCTATATCATCTATCTCCTTCTGTACTCTACTTATTTCCTTTTCAATGTCCTGTGTCAACAGATGTGGCTTGCATGTTTCTCTATACAGTTCTTTATATTCCAAAATTGTTGTATTCAGTGCCAATAAAAGTGTTTTAATATGTTCAGTGCACTTCTTTATTGCATCCTCAAAGAATTTTTCTTTTTCTTTTTCTATTTTCTCTTTGAATGTATTCTCATTCACCTTATCAACTGTTATTACATTTCCAGCAATAAATTTAGACAATGTGTCCAACTGAATTAAAGAATCCTTTACATGATCTATATTACATTTTGGTGCAATCATCTTAAGAATAGGTATTGTATCATCAATTGATTTATAAGCCAATGCATTACAGTTAGTTATCATCTCAATAGAGTCCAAGAGTACCTCTGTCACATTGGTAGGCCTGAATTCACTTAAAGAAGTACCAGATGTCTGACCAACTTCCTTAATCACTTCAGTGCTTCCAACATTAGTTACCAATTTGCTTGTATCAACCTCTGGTGGATTAGTCTGATTTTGTACTTCAACCTGTAATGGTTTGGGTTTCTCAGTGATTACTGGTTTCTCTGCCTCAATGTGTACCTGTGCCTCTGCCGGTTTCTTTGTTGGTTTCTCTATGTTCTCAGCTACTGGTAATTCTATCTCAGGAGGTTTTTCAGTGCCAACATCTATACTACTAGTATTCATTCCACTATCCAAAGGTTGTTCTATTTGCTCTGTTTGCGTTTTGACCTCAAGGTTCTTTGTCGGTTGCTCAGCAATGTTTCCACTATAAACAATATCATTCTTTACCTCTGTGTTATCCTTATCCATAACAATGTTCACTTCCTAAGTATCAACATTCATGGTGAATAGAATTTATGATTCAGGGTTAGTGTCATCATGTGTTGTACCTATACTGTCAGTAGCCGGTGGATCAACAGAATGCACTGGTGTAATATCCAAGGGTGGTGGTAAGTTGTCAATTATTTTGATGTTTAGTATTCCACCAACTTTACCTTTCCCTTTGTCCTTATCCTTCTGATAAACCTTAAATGTTTTCTTTGACCTGTTCAATTCCTCTTGTTTTTCTTTTTCTACAAAAAAGATATCCCATTTATCAGTCATTTCCTTTGCAATTTCATTAACTCTACCAACCATCAAGCTCACTTGCCAGTGACCACTAACAAAAATTGATATGTTAGCTTCACAAATTAGGTCATGAATTTCCTCTTTAGAGTTAACTGGATGTACAGCTAGAAGTTTTTCAATTTTAAGTTTCTTGTCTAACTCCATTATTGCAATCCTCTTTGCATCTAACCTTCTATACAGATCATTTGGTAAATCATCTACAACTTCAATTAACACTTTCTTGTAAATGTCCAGATGTAGAATTATATTGTTTTTAATACTTTCCTTTTCTGAATCTATGAATGTGTTATACAATTTTCTCACATTTGCCAAGTTACTGTCATCAATTATTTCATTCAGTAAATTATCCAATTGTGGTATAACCTATTTCTATTTCTTCTTGGGTGTAAGTTTCTTTGTCGGTTGCCTTACTACTTGTTGTTTCTTTCTCAAAGGTCTTGTTTTCTTGGGTGGAGGAGAGGGTACTGGTGAGGATTTTCTCTTCCTATCAACTCTCTTGAATTCCGTAGGTATCTCACCGTCAGATGATGTGCCAACCGGTGAAATGTGTGCCTCCGGTTGCAGTCCTTCCAGTTCACTTTCCTTTATACCAGTAAGGTTCATAACATTTTCTTTTATTTCCTTTACCTATTTAGAAGCATCTCTTATGTACTTTTATCTTCTCTTCCTTTGTTTCATTTTTTGTACACTAGTCTCAATTGTTTTAGCACTACCAAAAACTTCTTCCGATGGTTCTCTAGGTGCATCTAATAAAGCTTTTGCACAAGTTTCAACAATGTTGATATCTACCTCATAACCCATTTCTATTACCCATATAGTTCTACGTAATACAACTTCCATCCATGTTTCATCTTTCTTAATTACAAAACAGATTTCCTTATCATATTTATCTACTATGCTCTATGGTAGTCTCTCTCTAGTTTTCATTTTGGTTTGGAAAGCTTTGAAATATTCATTTATGTTGTTTTTCTTAATAGTACTCATGTCTGTGAATGCTTCTTGTAACTGTTTGCCTATCGGTATTTCATATTCAAAGTCTTTATGTCCAATACCGAGGATTTCCTATGAGAAATACAACATAAGGCATACCAAAAGATTGCCAAAATGAAATGTCCCTTTCTTATCACCTTTTATCTTCTTCAGGTTATCAACTAGTTCATCCTTCAACCATTCACACACATCTATTTTTGCATTATTGTTTACCATTTCATAAGCAATATTAATGCAAAGACTAGAAACCGAATTAAGTTTGTTTGCATGTGTAGTCTTATAGCCTAAGATAATACTTATGAATCTCACATTAATGTCCTTGATGTCATTTACTCTTAGAGATCTACTATCAGATGTTACTCTGGTTAAGGTCATGACTTGGTTATTAGGAACCTTCTTAGTTTTGTCAGGTCTGCTGTCGATTGAGGGTAAACCTGTCACCACCCTAATTGCTTGCCGAGTGAATTTGCAGACTGAATCTAACCAAAGAAATTCTCCATGTGCCCTACTTAGGACAATTCTCACAACTTCCTTCAAAAATTCAGGGATGTTCAAGATTTCCACAAAACCTAAAGTCTCAATAACCTTGTGCTCAGGTTTGACATTGCCATTTTCATCACATATTATGGTTTTAAACATCTTTAACACTTCTTCAGAACCTAATTCTTCAATATTGCAGTGAATATAAATCCTAGGGTCTTCAGCATAAGCTACACCTTTAGGAATCTTTGAAAATGCGCCTATGGAATCATCTTGCTTAGCTATCTTGGGAATGATTTTAAATATGGGCCTAGGGCATTTTATGTTTTCCACAACAGTAGGGTTTGCAATAAATTCGGGAGTAGAAGAGGAAGCCATTTGAAAAATACCTTAAGCTACGTGATAAAGTCTGAATGCTTGAAAGGAATTGCTTCACACCTTGAATGCTAAAGTCTGAATGCTTGAAAGGAATTTGAATGCTCGGTGAGTCAAAAATGAGGGAAAATTGATGATTTATAATGAAATTTTTGTCAACAACCGCATTAAATGCTCACCGGTTAAGTGAAAACTTAACACATTTGCTGGTAAGGAAGAAATCTATCTTCTCACCATCGATTGAGGGTAAACTGCATGATATTCAATTTGCTGCAATACCCCCAAAGGGTTACTTGTCAGTTGAATGAAGAATTTCCTGCCAGTGGAGTAATACTCTGTTCTACTAGTGAAGAAATAGTCTCATCAACATTCTGATCTGTCTTTCTAATCCATTGTTTTGAAAATTCTTGATTTACCTCATCAACCTTTTCTTTGCCTTTCAAACTGGGTCCTTTATTATTTGTCGGTGAAGTCTTGCTTCTACAAAATTTTGCAATATGTCCAATTTTGTTACAAGCATAACAAGTCACATTGCTCTTCTGAATAGCCTTTCCATATCCTATGCTAGTTTGTGTTCTACATTGATAAGATAAGTGCCCAAATCTTTCACAAACATAACATCTTACATTCATTCTACAATTTTCTGAATTATGACCAACTTTGTTGCATTTGGAACATTGACCGATGGGTGCATTAATGTTCTGATTATTTCTAGATCTACACTGATTTTCTCTATGACCATACTTGTTACAGTTAAATAATTTCCCATTAAATTTGTAAGCATTAGGTTGTCTTATAGGTTTACTATGATCATGATTGTTTGCAGTACTAGAACTTTCACCAACTTCAAATCCAAGTCCATTTGTATCTCCATTCGGTTTCTGACTTTTCAGCATATCATCAAGTTCTTCTGAACTTTTCTTGAATTTCTCTTTGTGTTGATTTGCAGTAGCCAACTCATTTTCCAAAATTCCCATTTGTCTCATAAGTTTAGTTTTATCATGTTGCATGTGAATTGGATCTGTCTTTAACCTATCATTTTCATGGCTTAGTCTTAGATTTTCATTTCTAGCATCATTGAGTCTCCTAGTCAATTCATCTTCATTCTTCTTCCTGTCTTCAATGTCTTTACAAAATCTCATAGTCATATCTTGCATTTCATTCCTCATAGTATTATTTTCTTGTCTCATCTTGTTCACAAGTTCATTAAGAGTTTTCATTTCATCATTATCATTCTGCATCTTCTCATGAAGTTCTTTTCTTTTATTTCTAGCAATAGTAATATTCTCCTGAAGTCCTTGAATGAATTCCTATGTAGTCCTTATATCATCTTCAAGTTTTATATTCTTCAACTTCTCTCAATCATAGTCTACAAGAGCTCCTTTTAATATCTTTCTTAAGTTCTCCATCTGTACTGGTGTTAGAATCTTCCTCAAGTTGTCAGGATTTTGAAAATAGAGGACCAAGCTCTAATACCAATTGTTAGGATTAATGATAGTCCCAAAGATATTGAGAGCGGGGAGGGGGGGGGGGGTTGAATCAGTATCTAACCGGTTAACAAAATATTTAGCCTTATTAAGTATTTTTAATTCCAAAATAGTGTACCGGTAAATAAGAATTAATGCAGTAAATAGGAACAATAAAGACAACATAGAAAGCACACCATAACACAAGATGTTTAACGAGGAAACCCGGTGTGGGAAAAACCTATGTGGGATTTGTGACCCACAATATTCACTCACTAGCAAATGAATAAATATTACTTATGATGAGGGGCATGCACATGTAGGAAGTCCAACTGCCTAAAGCTCACTGCTCAATTTACAAGATAGAAGTCTCAATGACTTACAAAATGGATTATGAAAATCCAATACAATGTACTACTTCAAATCAGCATCAACTATGCCAGGTTCAGTAATGGTTTAAGCTCATACTATAACCAAAAATCTTTGTTGTCACTTATATCACCTTATACACAATTCACAACTACTCTCTTACTTCTTACAATGACCTATAAGATCTCATACATATATATGAGTCTTTTACAATATGCCTTGTTAGCTTTACAAAAGATAATTATTACATTAAATACAATAAACAAAAGTTTATTCCCTGTCGGCTAGAGTGTCGGTATGCATTGTAGCCACTGTCAGTGAAGTGTCTATCGGTGTATGTAGATGTCTATGTCGGCACCGGTGCCTACCAGTGGCTTTACCAGATGAATGCCAAGTGATTGCCAGAAGGTTGCCATTAATGACAACACCATCATTTCTCATTAGAGTGTAGAATGCCAACATTAAGAAGGATGAGATGATGGTCATGCGAGGTAACATGAAGATAGAAATAAAATTTCCAATATCCCGCACCATTGAAGATGGGTGTGTGATGGTCATGCAGGATAAGAAATTGAAAGAAGAGAAGGATCCCACTATCTTGCAATGTGAATGACCAAAGCAAAATGGTCATGTGGGGTAAATGAGAACAAAGAGAACAATGAATTCTCTTATCCTACATGGGTTAAGAGTTCATGTCAAGTGTTTTGTAACAAAAGAGAATAAAATCTCTTGTGCATTCTTATCCTCGACGAATCCAAAAATCATTCAAGGTTTTTTGCGGGCTAACAGGAGTGGATGGAGTCACTTGAAGACACTTATCCCACATGGGTAAGATGGGATCATAGATTATGATGTGGGATAATAAAGGGAAATATTGAGGTAGCCAGATAGAGTCATTTGTCTACATGGCATTTCACCAAGGTTGTCCAAGTAACCTAGATGATGATTAAGAAGACTTTTGATGACACTTGTGCATGCCGATAGATATAGAGTTTTACGTGGTAGCTAACTAACCTTGACTGAGTGATCTGGATGAAGAATATGAAGACATGTGGCTCCTTGGTGGACAAAGAATGAATCAGATACACATAATTCAATGAAAATGGAGGTAGATGTCGATCCTTTTAGGGTAGATCAATAGAGGATGGAGAATACATTAATGGTGACCAAGTTGCAGGCTGGTTGTGTGGCTCGAGGAAGGATTCCAGATTATTTTGGGCAGAGAAACATTACTAAACTTAGTAATCTAAGTACAGAGAATGATCCTAAGTAAGATATGATGCATTTACTACAAGTGACAAATCTGAGATCATTTTCAGGACAGAGAATAAAATCTCTATAGGTGCAAATCTCCAAGACAACCGACTTGAATAAAATATTTAGTGGAGAAAAGATAAGAAGTGTATAGATTCAATTGAATCGAGCAGTAGATGTGATGATATTTGACATTGGTAGGTGTGGTTGTTGAGATAGAGAAAAAGGTGGAAATAAAGAAGTCTCAATGAGACTACTATAGGTGTGTGTAGTGAAGAAGTGTGAAAAGTGTGTTGTTGATGCTAAGAGAAAATAAAGCAATATACAAAAGTAGATAGAGAAAGAATAGACTATTTTCTAAGGTGAAGCTGTAGCAGAGAGAAGAAGACAACTAGATAGAGGAAGAAGAATATTCAAAGGAAGAACTTCAACAGGTAGAGAAATTCATTCTTGGGATATGAGAAAATTGTACAAGTGTTACAAAACTCATTTGTAACAAGGTATTATCACTGCATTATAAAATTTGATAATCATATAAGTCTTTGAGTGAGTGCTCAGAGTAGGGGTAGGTTTTCTTTTGAGTAGGTTCTAATAAAATCAAGGGTTGGTGCTCCTTGGGTTGGTTCCCTAAAGTTTAGAGGTTGGTGCTCTTTGGTTTGGTGCCCTATACATTCTAATTTGTTATTCACTATGAGGCTGGATTGGAGCAGTAGACTCGAGAAACTATTCTCACCGAGGTTTATCCTAGATTGGGTTTTTCCTCATAAATAAGGTGTTGTGGTTTTATTTGTGTGTGTGTGTGTTCTTAATTAATTTTTAGTTTTAGTATTTGCACACATAGTTAAAATTTTAAAATACACTGATTCACCCCCCTCTCAGTGTCCATTTGTGCTCTTCAAGATGTTTTCAAACAAACTTGTCACATTGTTGGCTTGATGAAAGGAAAATCTCTTTTCAAATGGAGCCTAGAAGTAAAGAAATATTTCAATGAAATTAAAGAGGCTATTGCTCACACTCCAATCCTGGTATGTCTGGATTATAAGAAAGATTTCATAATGTATAGTTATGCATCAGATCACACCTGTTTAGCTATACTGATGCAGAATAATGATGAAGGCATTGAGTCACCCATTGCTTTTAAGAGTTATCCTTTGAAAACTCATGAGATGAACTTCTCTACAATGGAGAATCATTCCTTTGTTGTGGTGAAAGAGGTAAAACATTTCAAGTTCTATTTACCTAACTCTCATGTTACTGCTCTTGTTCCTAACACTGTTGTCAATTTTGTTCTCACGCAACAAGAGTTTGGGACCAAGCAGGGAAATTGGATTGCAAAGATTCAAGAGTATGACATAGAGATCAATCCTACTAAGTTGGTATGTGGTAAAGGTTTATGTTAATTGATTGTTGATAATCAATATAATGAGGAAGAACCTGTTCTTGAAAATGAAAGGAGTTCAGAAGAACTTCCCAGAGTATTGTTCATCAACACCACTGATGAGTGGTATTCTGAATTGGCATATTTCCTGACATATGGTAAGTGTCTTGCACATCTATCACGCAATGAGAAATATACCTTGAAACTCAAAGCAATACATTTCATCCTATGGGACAGTAGTTTATATAAGAAAATTTATAGATAGAAATTTCTTACATTGCATAGATAAGGCACAACAAGTTAGGTTGCTTGAATGATTCCATAACCTATCTTGTGGAGGCAATTTTGCAGCTCCAGTCACAACTCATAAATTTTTGTATGCAAGGTACTATTGGCCTACATTGTTTAAGGATGCATACAGTTGGGTCTGCAAATGTGACCAATGTCAAAAATTTGTTGGTAAGCCTAAGTTGGTTGCCTTGTATCTTAAGTCCATAGTAATTGAAGAGCCTTTTTAGCAGTGGGGTTTGGATTTTTTTGGACCAATGAATCCTTCATCTAGTGTCGGTCATATGTGTAGCATCATAAATTGTACACCCTTAATTAGGTTGTACAATTCAATGCTTAGGTTAGCACCCGCCTTAGTGTGTTTGCATTTTGCATTTTAAATTCCCTTTAAGAAATTAATTAATTAATTTAATTAAACCAAAAGTATTCTTTTATCCCTGTACACATCATAAAATTGGGCCCTTTACCCCAAGTGTGCCCCATTTTATTTTATTCTCCCAATTAATCATTTCATCAAATACCCTAATTTTGTCTTATTTCGACATTTAAGGCTCGATTTTCCATATCTAGACATTTGAAATTTCCACATACTCTTGGAATTCACTCTAAAATCACAATAGCTTGCTTCCCCAAAAATTTGGCGAAAAGTTGGCTGGACCATGTGTTTGGACCATATTGGTACCAACATGGTCCCGACTTTTTCTCCCTAAATATTGAGAGCATGTTTTGGCAGTATTTTAATATTCAAATCTAAGAGATTGGCAAAAATAATTATTTCTAGGTCGACCTATAACTCAAAAAAAAGCTAGTGTTTCATACATAAAGCCTTCCTTTCTTCATTTGAAGGAATTAAGATCTAGTGATTGAAGGAGCCTCTTGTGAAGTGAAAGTGTAGGCTATATGAAGTCTACAATAGAAAATCAAGCATTTATCAAGCCTTCATAAATTATTTTCAACATCCATTAGGAGCTTTGAACACATTGAAGAATAATAGGAGATCACCAACTGTTGATTGGCTTGTACCTCTCCCTTAGGGTTTGGTATGGTTTCATGTTATTTTCATGTCTTTGTATGAGATTCATGACATTCATTTTCAAATTTAAAATCATGCTTTAGATCCATTATTACATTTGTGATTTGAAGCATTTACATTTACACTCATTTAGGGTTTTCTCTCCAAAGCGTAGGGTAGAACTCTATATCTACTTTCTTGTTCATTTAGGATCTTGCATACACACAAGATTACTACACACACATTTTCAATACATTATCGACTATTTGTGGAGGTGGAAATCACCAAAACAAGGGGTTTTACTAAGGAAAAACCCTATATAGCCACCTAGAGACCATATTTCAAGTTGTAGGTATAGGTATAGGAATCTAGCAGATGCATGAATTTCAAGACCGATGGAAGACACAAAGAGAGTCTCAAGGCCAAAATTTGATCTTAGATATTAGAGATAGGGGCATGGCACCCTGTTCCCTATGGTTTTTTAGGTGCGAGATATGTATACCAGACCCTCGAGATATCAGAATAAGAAGTTTATCTTTCTGCCAGTAAAGGGACAGGGGCGCATATGCCCTAGGATCTGCCAATTCTAGTTCAGTTTCAACAACAATTGTACCTTTGAATCCATTTTCCAGACCTTCTTTCTATCTTTTAGTTTTCATTTGCACAGAATCTACATTTTTAGTTTAAGTGTGATTTGTTTCTTATCTCCTAGTTTAGTTGATTATTGCATTGCATTTTGCATATCTACTCCTCATTTACAGCAAAGGAAAAGAAACCCTAAGAGATAATGTGTGTCTCTCTCTTCCTCACAAGAAGTAGCCAAAGTGAACTATCTCCCTAGGCTCTTTTGTATTCCACTGTGTGTACATGAGAGTGGAATTAGGTCCTAGCTACATGGTTCCATTTTTATTCCCCATATTTTGGTGAATTAACATGAATCTAACCTTCTTAGATTTGCATTTTCTAATTAGATTTTATTATTGCATGTTTCCTTTCCATCAAAAACATAAAAACCCCAAAATATTGTTGTATGCATTGTGTGTTCATTTATTAAACATATTGTTCTTGCATTTAGTGTATCACATAATTGTTTCAATCTTAGACATCTAGTTTACTTTCTTTGCGTCTTTCATTCCATTTGGTAAAAAAAAGAAAAAAGGATAATTTTCAAATATTTTTATGCAAAAAAATTTTGTTGGGCCACTGCCCCGAACCCCATTTTACCTATGTTGGCCTTCGGCCGACTTGTCTTTGCATCATAATACTTTCCTAGACCTTGCTCTAACACTCCATCACCTTCTTAAGGAACCTAATAAGGAAATTTTGAGGCAAGAGGTTGATTTAAATAGAAACTTTGTTAATGCTCTCCCTCCTAAAGATTAAGCATTAACTCCCACTCCCAAAATTGACCCTATCCTTTTGGACACCATAGTGCAAGAATATTGTTGTAACACTTCTCTCGATGATCTCCCCTATTTGCGATGAACCTGTTGGCTCTTTTTTATGCTAAACAACAAAATCAACAACTAGTGTAATCTACAACCAAATTTTGAAAGGTAGCCAACCTCAACTATGATTTCAAAGGACTAACTGGACCAACTTAACAAGGATATTTAATCCTTCTTCTCTTCAGGGTCTGTAAGGCCTAGGCGGGTTTACCTAAGATGCACTTCAAATACAGTCTAAACTCACACACAACATCTCCATTAAAGCATAAATCTCAAACATAGCTCAACAATAAGGAAAGTATTGCAAACTAGCTACATTCACATTGACTCTCAAATACATTGGAGCTTGAGATAGGTGGGACATTACCACAAAATAGAAAGAAAAGACATTAAATTCTGATTTGATTTTTAAAATGATGCAAATGACCTCTAGTTGTAATGGACCAGTGCCTTAACCTAGGCATGGAGTCAAATACATAACATTATAAGAGAACCTAGTTGCAAATATGGCTTACCAAAATATCCCTGCATTAATGCCTAACATTAATACATTCTATATTCATTCATAGAACCATGCATATCCAAACAATGATTCAGTTCCACAATTTCTGCTCCAAGAATTTAAATCCTTTCTGTAAAATATTCCTAAGAACAAGAACTTCACTCCCCCTTGGAGAGGATAAACTCAAAATCCCTTGAAAATTGAATTATATTGAGACTGACAACAAATGCCTGAAGACAATTCTATGACACTTTACACCTGCCTTGCACATGTATGACCTGCAACTAAACCAATTATAATCTTATGCAAAATACCCACATACAAAACTAAAACTCTAAAAACATTATTGAACTGGAAAATTCATTACAAATTTGGAACTTGTAATTTCAGATTTCTCCCTTGGAGAAAATCTCTAAAAAACTAGAACCCTTCAATTGAGAAGAATTGGGAATAAGGAGAGGGAAAAAGATCAAAATCTATCAAAACATGCCAAGTGTCCTTTTTCCATAACTGCAAGAATATCTCATTTTCTTCCCATGGAAACTACTCTCAAATTATCTGATATCTGTTGAAACTAATTTCATAATTGCATTCCTCATTCTGAGAGCTTTCCGATGATATATAATACTTGCATATTTGGCCAAAAATAACCTCTTAGGCAAATTAATTCTGAATATGTGCACCATCATTTAAATTTTTGGATTTTCTCGTATAGTTGAAACCATATATTTAACTTTGATTTTTCACCCTTTTTTGGCCCTAAGTCCTACCATGTGGCAGCTTATGATTCACTGATGGGGTCCACTGGGCGCCACCTAGGATGACACATCATCTTTCACGACTTGTCTGCCTCATCACTACCATTAGACTACCACTGGACTGCTTGCTGGTCGCCACCTGTCCACCATGTCATCGCCACCTCAAGGCCACCTCAGCACCACTAGATGGAACCTGCAAGCTGGAACTCTACCTGGACCTACCACGTCATCTTTTGCCATTTCATGAAGGTTAACAAGCGTGCATCTTCGGCTCACAAAACCACGCTAGCTGTTGGATCATCTCCAAGATGCGTGATCATTAACCTTCATTTTTTGCACATGCTTTTCACCATTTCACGAAGCTTAACTCCTGATCATCTTCCCTTCGCGAATCAACGCGCACCATAGATCTTCGATGAACTTTCTCACTCGTTAATCTTTTCGCCATTTCATGAAGCTTAACTGACGAGCATCTCCACCCCGCGAAACAATGTGCATTGTCGGATCTCCTGCAACCTGCTCACCATTTAAGTTTCCCTTTCTCTGCAAAACTTGCCTACATGGGTGAGGTCCACTTGGTCGCCACTTGGTCTCCTTGGTCACCTCGGGAAACATGCCCGCGTGCGTGGAGTCCACCTTGGTGCCCAACCGACACCCTGTGTCAAAAGCCTTTCGAGGCTTTGACATTATACTAGTGTGGAGCTTTGCTTATAAATACCAAATAGTTCCATTCCCCAGCGAATGTGGGATAAATGTATTTTGCTTGGCAATGTGCATTTTGAAAGTTTCTGAGTTTTTCATGGCTGCCTTTCTTCTAAATTGGAAACTTATTCAATGCCTCCTTCTTCAACGCCTCCATCTTCAATGTGTTGTGCTGCCACTCCAATTCAATGTGCTGGGGAATGCTCACAAATTGCATTTGCTAACAAATATTAATGCCCTTTCAACACCAGAATGGGGGGTTTATGTCATGGTATTACACCTACCAATTGTCATTTGCATTGAAAGCTTCAACTTCAGTATTTCACCATGCCACGCAGGATGTTAGGAGGATACCATGGTGAAAGAGGGGGTTGACTGGCATTTCATTTGCCAAAAGATTTGCTTGAAAGTTTTCTATTTTACAAGACCCCATACCATGCAGAGGGTAAATTCTGCCAATTGCATTTGCATGAAGACTATTTTCAATGGCTACTATTTCTGAAATTTATATTATAATCTTTGTTAGCATTTCAAACAACATCCTCATTGCACATGCCAGTGCTCCTGTAGATGTGCGTGACATGTTTCTCTGGGGACTTTGATGTAAACTTGGGGATTTTGATTCAAACTTTTGACAGAAATAGTAAGTGAGTGATCCTTTT
Source organism: Cryptomeria japonica (assembly GCF_030272615.1). Lineage (NCBI taxonomy): Eukaryota > Viridiplantae > Streptophyta > Pinopsida > Cupressales > Cupressaceae > Cryptomeria > Cryptomeria japonica. The sequence continues at coordinate 649,401,341 of NC_081414.1, read as the reverse complement.
TAGAGATTGTTAATAAATTGGTAGTAGAACTTACTTGGTCCATCAAGTAGGTCTTCTGGACACTTTAAGAATTTTTCTTCTGATTCTGCTGGATCCCAATCAACCTGATATTCCTTGGCTATTTCTTTCATGAGCTTCATCTTTACTTGACCAAAGGGATCACAAATTTCTAAGAGTTGTCGACACATTTTGGGGCTGCAAATATTAAACTTGAAAGAGCCTCCCATAAATCAAGAGGGCATTTGCTCTGGGATTCAATGATGGACATACATGCCACAATTAACTCACAAAATTATTCAATGATATCATATGCTTCCATGATACTTTTCTCTCTTATTACATGTTCAACCTAGATTCTAGTACTTGGGTCTTTACCGGATTGAAAAAGAAGAGCCAAATCCCTCTTCAGTTGTTGCAGTTGCATATCCCTTTTGCTTCTTAGCAGCTTTATGCGTGACATTGCTAGCCTTACCAAGGTTTTTCTTTGGAGTCGATCGGCTTCAATTAGTTGTTGGCCTTGAACTTGATATGTCTTCCATCATTTCAACATCTTCTTAAAACTTAAATCATATAACACGTGATTTAAAATAACAAATTAAACTTAGCTTGAAAAAATGCATGAAGTGGCAAGTCAGGTCGGCCCCCACAGGGGGTCCGACTAAAAAAAAATTTGTTTTCATGCAACTGACCTTTGAAATGCCTCACAAACCTTAAAAATACCTCCGGAATCGATCGGCACCATTTTCGAATCATTAAATTGAGTTTTGCAACTTTCAGGCGCCTGCGCCACATTTTCGCATTTAATCGCGAAGACGTAATTTTCAAATTGGTCAAAACACCTTTCTGGACCTCACAAACTGACAGGCATGTACTATAATATACAAACATGAACTCTACCAAGGGGTTTCTCAAGATGAATCTCAAGTGAAAAGATATTAATGGTCAAAGATGACCAACTAGCTTTGTCGGCACTGCGGACCTAATGAAGTCAATGCGCAGGCAACTCATGATGCCTTTCTTAAAAATATCAAATGATCTTCGTAGACCCTCAAATCTGAGGCATAGGTACCTTCAAGTCCATATCAAAACTTAGAATCCTCAGTTCAATTGAGAAGCAAACTGGGTGCGAATGGTGCGCTCATGAAAATAGCCACATTAACTGATGCGACAATGAAACTACGGAACACTAAATAAGGTGGCTCAAGAAACCCTTTTGAAAACCGATCAAGCGGATTGGCAGGAGCTTGAAACTGGAAACATAGCTTTTCATTTATACCAACAATAGCCCAGAACAAACATTCTGACATGACACTTATTGAGGCAACTTTTACACTTATGCAAAATAGGTCTCCAACTAGCAGCTGAAATAGGGACTTGTCAAACAACACAAACTGCCAATGGATTGAGCTTACCAAAGTGACCAAATGGATTTATAAAAACTTGAAATTTTGCATGAAGGAACAATTTTATGCATAGAATTCAATCCATTTTGAATTTCAACATGACGATCAACAGGGCAAAATTTATAGGAGCTCAAAGTAGGCCACTTAATAAAATCTGCATTTGCACCTAAATGGGTACTTGATAAATTGATCCAAACTGAAAACTGGAAGTTTCAACACACTTCATAAACTAAATGAAAGGTGTAGGACACATTTCCCAAACCTTACTCTTTAAAAATCGACTGGCTCCATTTTACCCTCTCTCTAACTAGGCCATTCAAACTAACTCATTTTATAATCATTTGGAAATGTAGAGAAATTTTTTGAAATGGGCCTCTAAACTTGACTCAAATTTAATGAGTCCCAATAGAACCATTAGATGATGTTATTGATTCTCTTAATTGGTCCTTCTCCTATGAGATTACCTTGGTCAAAGAAGATGATATTATGGTAAAAGAAGGTGACATTGTTGACAATTCCTTTTTACCTCACTTCCTATTCATTTCAATACCCTTCCCTCTAAAGATGAAGCATTTACCTCTTTCCAACTTGTCTCTACTCATGAGGATACTCTAGTTCAAGAATATGTTGTTCTTATTTCCTTAAAAGATCACCCTCCCAAGGATGAAGCTTTGAAAAGGAATACTAATCCTTTTCATAGAGAGTATCTCCCCCATGTGGTTCCTTTGGTGATAGAGGATGATATGATGAATACCTTCCCTACTAAAACTACATCTTATTTCAATACTCTTCCTACTAGGGATGAATCATTAATGACTAATGGTAATCCCCCTCCTTAAATTGACCCTATTTATGATAACATTTTGTGCAAGAAGAGACCATCAACACTTCTCTCGATAATTATTGTTGGTATTATGGATGTGTTGCATTAGTTTTGTCATCTTGACTTATTTATAATTGATTTTATTGTAATATTCTTAGTAAACCAACCTACACATTTGGCCTTAGGTTTTGGTATATATGTAAGATCTCATTTGTGAGATAGAGAAAAGAGTGGAATATTGTAAGTACGGTTATGGTATTGTAACATGGTATGTGCGAATATTGAAGATCATATGAGCAGACCATAGATAAGGTTCAAGGAAGGTTTGAAGGTGATTATTAGAGCTTAACCGGTACTGAATCCAGCATTGAAGATGCTACTTTGAGCAGTACATTATCATTGGATTTAACCATCCAATTGTAGTCAGTGTGACTCCTATTTTGTGATTGAGCAGTGAGCTCTAGGCGGTTGGCCTTTCTACATGTGCAGACCCCATTTGTATACATATACTATCTATAGTAGTATCATCTGATTGTGGGTAAGGTTTCCCACCATTGTTTTCCCCCTTACAAGATTTCCACCTACAAATCTCTATGTTATGTGTTGTGGATGTTGTTTCTCTTTCTGTTTTATGCATTAAGCTTCACTGGTATTAATACTAACTGCTAATCTGTCAACTGGCATTAAGTTTGGTTTACCGGTATTATGCATCAAGTTTGGTTAAGTTATATTTGGGTTGAAATTAATTGACAACTGATTCACCCCCCCCCCCTCTTAGTTTCCTCTCAGGTCCTAACAATGGGTATCAGAGCTAAGTCCTCTTTTGGTAGAAGTGTAACAACTTAAGGAGATCCTATGTCAACAAACATTTTCAGGAAGGATAGTCCAAAACTTGATGGAACTAACTATGGTATATGGAAGATCAGTTTGGAGACTCATCTGAATTGTATTGGAAGAGACATATGGGATATTACAGAGAATGGCTATGTTGGTCCTACACCGAATCAACCTAATCCACCAACATTGGGTAAGGACAATAAAATTATTGCAAAGCAAGAGAAGCACTTTTGAGTGCATTATCAGATCAACAAATCATGGGATTAATAGACCGATATACTACTAAAGCTATTTGGGATAAATTGGAGACACTGAATGAAGGTGATACTACTGTCAAAATTGCAAAACTGGAATGCTTCCGGGTCAGGTATGAAAGTATGAAAATGGAAGAAGATGAAAGAATTTTTTCTTTTATGGAAAGGGTTAATGAAATTGTTTTGGGAATACAATGTTGTGGAGGATCCTTAAGTGAAGATGAAATTGTTTCTAAAGTTTTAAGAGCTTTGCAACTAGCATACAAAATGAAAGTAAATGTTGTGAATGAATTGAGAACAATGCCTAATACATCAGTATCTAGAGATACCTTGGTTGGAAAACTTTCAACATTTGAGCTTGAGGAATTTGGTCTTGCTGCTACAATTAAAATAGATTTAGCCTTCAAAGCATCATCATCTATTGCATCATCATCATCTAAGAAGTCTGATTGGAAAGCACTTTATGAAAAAGAACTTGAAGATATCAAAAAGGAAAACGAAGAATTGAGAGAACTTGAAGCACTATTTGCAAGAAAAATGCCTAAAGGTCCTATTGGAAGTAAGTATGAAGGTAAAGCACCATTTAAATGTTGTAACTACAATAAAGTTGGTCATATGGCATCTAGATGTCATGATAGACATGCAAGATTGAGAGAAGAAGCTAAAAGGACACATAAGCCTAACCCTGAATATCATAGATACAGATTTAAGAAGAACAGAGACAAATCATGTTACTATGCTGATGAAGGAGTTACTAATGATTCTGATGAAGAACCGATAGAAAATGGATGGGATTTTGTTGCAATAAAAGAAGATCAACCGGCACCCACTGTTCAATCGGTAGAGCAGGCCCTGACAGCTAAAATTGAAGAAAAATATGAATGGACTATAAATTTTGGATGTTCACATCATATGACTGGTTATAAAAGTAAATTCTTATCTTTTCAGGAATATAGTGGTGGTCTAGTAATATTTGGGGATGATAAAGCTTGTTTGATCAAAGGAAAAGGCAATATATCTTTTGATGGTAAGCACAATACTGGCAACATTTATTATGTTGAAGGTTTGAAACATAATCTTTTGAGTGCTGGTCAATTAGTTGAAAAGGGTTTTTAGTTACAATTCAAGAATGGTAAATGCAAAATCATGAATAAAACTAGATTGAAGATTTCAACTGGTAATCAGACTAGAGGTAATATCTTTCATTTGAATAATAGTGAAAAGACATGCTTGATTGCACATATTGATGAAAGTTGGTTATGGTATAAGAGACTTTGTCATGTGAATTTTGATTGCATTGTAAAGATTAGTTCAACTAAGGCAGTAAGGGATTTACCTACGATTATGAAACCTCATAACCCAGTATGTAAGGAATGTCAAATGGGAAAGCAAGTTCGAACAACTTTTAAGAGTATTTCCTGAGAAATCCAATAATTTTCTTGATTTAATTCATACTGACTTGTGTGGTCCGACAAGAACAAGAAGTCTATAGGGAGATAGATACTTTATGCTAATTATTGATGATTATTCTAGAATGTGATGGGTTACTTTTCTCAGGGAGAAATCAGAATCTTTTGGAAAATTCAAACTATTCAAGGCAATGGTAGAGAATGAAACCAGTAAGAAAATCAAATGTTTAAGATCAAATCAAGGAGGATAATTTACATATAAGGAGTTTAATATATTTTGTGAAGTGAATGGATTCAAAAGACAACAATCAGCACCTCAGACACCTCAATAGAATGGAATTGTGGAAAGGAAGAATAGAACTATTCTGGATGCAGCTAGAAGCATGATATTGAAGGCAAATCTACCTCATGCATATTGGAGAGAAGCAATGAATATAATGGTTTACACTTTTAACAAAGTTCACAACAAAGGTGAAACCGGTAAGACCCCTTATGAACTATGGTTTGGTAATACTCCTACTCTTAAATACTTCAGAATATTTGGAAGCAAATGCTATATTAGGAGAGATGAGTATGTTGGTAAATTTGATCCTAGAAGTGATGAAGGAATATTTCTTGCTTATTCATCTAAGAGCAAGGCATATAGTTTTTTAATAAAAGATTGCAGAAAATCATTGAGAGTGCTAATGTGAAGATAGATGAACACTTTAGAGGAAATTAAAGGTCTATAGATTCTGAACCAGTAGTTGAGATGATCATAAATGAACCTATACAGCGTGCACTGATACAGAATGTGGATCCAGTCACACCAGCATCATCAAAGAATTCCACAGCAACTAAAGAACATCAGTAAGTGAACACACCTAGGTATGTAAGACTGAATCACTCTGAAAGTCAGATAATTGGGAATAAGTATCAAGGTGTTATGACAAGAGGAATACTAGAAAATCAAGAGGTATGTTTAATTCCTCAAATTCAACCGACATCTATTATTGAGGCATGTGAAGATAAATATTGGATTAAAGCAATAGAAGATGAATTAGAACAAATTGAAAAGAATAATACATGGACATTAGTTCCCCAACCTAAAGACAAAAATGTAATTGGAACTAAATGGGTATTAAAAAATAAACTTAATGAAGATGGTAAGGTAATCATAAACAAAGAAAGATTAGTGTGTAAAGGATATTCACAGAAAGAGGGAATTGATTATACTAGAACCTTTGCACTGGTAGCTAGAATTGAGGCAGTCAGATTATTACTTGCATTTGCAGCTCACAAGCACTATAAAGTATATCAGATGGATGTAAAATGTGCATTTTTGAATGGTGATCTTGAAGAGGAAGTTTACATTGAACAACCTAATGGATTTTCATTGACAAATAATGAATATATGGTTTACAGATTAAGGAAAGCTTTGTATGGATTGAAGCAAGCTCCTAGAGCTTGGTATGATAGATTAGACAAATATCTCTTGAAGCTTGGTTACACTAAAGGTCTTGCTGACAATGTTGGTATTTTGGTATGGTTTTGTCATTGATGTAAACACCTACTAAAACACTAGCACTTTGGTGATCTAGCAGCATTCACCAGCAAACAAGTAACTATTGCAGAATTACTGGTATATAGTTCACCGACAGGATATAATGTTCACCGACACTTGGAATGATATGGAAAACACTTGGTAATGTCGAAGACAACATGTGAACGCTTTGTTTTGATTAATTAATCATTGGTATATTCATATTTGCATATTTTCTTTTACCAGCAAATAGGTCCAGGGTTACCTAGGGCTACACCGACAGGTTTATCTTTTCCAGATCAGCATGGCACACTATGAAAATGATTTATTATTGTTGTAAATGCATTAAGCTGACATGTTTAATTGGTTATTGCATCAGATATTATATTGATTGTAAAATGTTTTTTTGTAATATCTTGTAGAGCCGATCTACTAAAATTGGTCTTGGGTTATGGTATAAATGTAAGATCTTATTTGTAAGATCAAATGTAGAATGCGAAAAAGAATTGTGTGAAGGTATATGCGAGATTAAGTAGAGCTATACACGAAGACATCATTTGAAGGTGAAGCTAGGTTTTAATAAGAGCATATCAGCATTACACCAGTGCTGAATCCAGCATATGAAGATGCTATTTTGTGCAGTACATTCTTATTGGATTTAACCATCCAACTGTAGTCAGTGTGACTCCCATTTTGTGATTGAGCAGTGAGCTCTAGGTTGTTGGCCTTTCTGCACGTGCAGACCCCATTCATGTACACTTACTATCTGCAGTAGTATCATCTGATTGTGGGTAAGGTTTCCCATCGTGGTTTTTCCCCTTACAGGGTTTCCACGTACAAATATTGGTGTTATGTGTTGTGGATGACTTTATGTTTATGTTTCATGCATTAATCTTTACCAGTATAGCAATTTATTGTTAACACTGTCTACCAACATACTTAACTGGTTTATCGGTATTAAGCATTAAGTTGGTTAAGTGGTTTTTGGTTTGAATTTATTAGACAACTGATTCACCCCCCCCTCTCAGTTTTCTTTGGGACCTAACAATTGGTATCAGAGCCTAGTCCTCTTTTTGCAGAAGTTTAACAACTTGAGGAGATCCAATGTCTACTAATTATTTCAAAAAGGACAGTCCTAACTTTGATGGAAGATCGGGATGGAAACACATCTGAATTGCATTGGTAAAGACATCTAGCAAGTTACAAAGAATGGTTATACTGTTGTTGTAGTTGGTCAGACTGCTCCAACTACCTTAGCTAAAGATGAGGAGAATGATTGGAAAGCAAGAGAAGCACTTTTGAGCGCATTATCAGATCAATAAATCATGGGATTATCAAATAGGTCTACTTCTAAAGCTATTTGGGATCATTTGGAAACACTGAATGAAGGAGATTCTAGAGTCAAGATTGCAAAACTTAAAAGCTTCCGAGTCAGGTATGAACATTTGAAAATGGAAGAAGATGAAAGGATTTCTGCCTTTATGGAAAGAGTAAATGAAATTGTTTTGGGTATTAAATGTTGTGGAGGAACCTTGAGTGAGGATGAAATTGTTTCAAAAATCTTAAGAGGATTGCCACTGGCATATAAAATGAAGGTTACTGCTATAAATGAGTTGAGAACAATGCCCAATACATCAGTAACTAGGGATACATTGATTGGAAAACTTTCAGCTTTTGAAATTGAGGAATTTGGTCCTATTGCTACTATAAAGACAAATTTGGCCTTTAAAGCATCAACATCATCTGCTCCATCATTTGACAAATTAGATTGGAAAGCCTTTTATGAAAGAGAACTTGAATAAACTAGGAAGGAGAATGAAGAACTTGAATAACTTGAAGCACTACTTGCAAGGAAAATGCCAAAAGGTCCAGTTGGAAGTAAGTATGAAGGTAAAGCACCCTTAAAATGTTTTAATTGCAATAAGATTGGTCATATGGCTTCAAGATGCCCTGATAGACATGCTAGACTAAGAGAAGAAGCTAGAAGAACATACAAGCCTAATCCTGAATATCAGAGATACAGATTTAAGAAGAACAAAGTCAAATCTTGTTACATTGCTGATGAAGGTGTGACTGATGATTCTGATGAGAATCCAACAGACAATGGATGGGTTTTTGTTTCTATAACAGAAGATCAACTACCACCTATTTCTCAACTGGTAGAACAAGCCTTAGCAGCTAAAGTTGAAGCAAAGGATGAATGGATTATTGACTCAAGATGCTCACATCATATGACTGGAGACAAAGGTAAATTCTTGAACTTTCAAGAATACAATGGAGGTTTAGTAAGATTTGGAGATGACAAAGCATGTTCAATCAAAGGTAAGGGTTCAATATCTCTTGATGGTAAACATAACACTGACAATGTCTACTATGTTGAAGGATTAAAGCATAATCTTTTAAGTGTTGGTTAATTAGTTGAGAAGGGATTTCAGTTACAATTTAAAAATGAAAAATGCAAAATCATGAATAGAACTAGTTTGGAAATTGCAACCGGCAATCAGACTAGAGGTAATATCTTTCATTTGAATAAAAGTGAAAAGACATGCTTGATTGCACATATAGATGAAAGTTGGTTATGGCATAAGAGACTATGTCAGGTAAACTTTGATTGCATTGTGAAGATCAGTACTACTAAGGTAGTTAGAGATCTACCTAAAATTGTAAAACCTCATAATACAATTTGTAAGGAATGTCAATTTGGAAAACAAGTTAGAGCTAGTTTCAAAAGTATTCCAGAAAAATCCAATAATGCTCTTGATTTGATTCACACTAATTTATGTGGTCTAGCTAGAACTAAAAGCTTACATGGTGATAGATATTTCATGCTAATTATTGATGACTATTCTAGAATGTGTTGGGTTGCTTTTCTCAGAGAAAAATCAGAAGCACTTGGAAAGTTCAAATTGTTCAAAGCAATGGTTGAAAATGAAACTGGTAAGAAAATCAAATGTTTAAGAACAGATCAAGGAGGAGAATTCATATCTAAGGACATTAATACATTTTGTGAAGTGAATGGAATCAGAAGATAGTTATCAGCACCCTAGACACCACAACAGAATGGAGTTGTTGAAAGGAAAAATAGAACTATCTTGGATGTAGCAAGAAGCATGTTATCAGAAGAAATTCTACCACATGTGTATTGGAGAGAAGCAGTCAGCACTGTCATCTATACATTCAACAAAGTTCACATCAAAGGTGAAACCGGTAAGACCCCTCATGAACTATGGTTTGGTAATACTCCTACTCTTAAGTATTTCAGAATTTTTGGAAGTAAATGTTATATTAGAAGAGATGAGTATATTGGCAAATTTGATCCTAGAAGTGATGAAGGAATATTTCTTGGTTATTAATCTAAGAGAAAGGCATATAGATGTTTTAACAAGAGATTGGAGAAAATTGTTGAGAGTACAAATGTAAAGATTGATGAACAATTCAGAGGAACTTCAAGGTATATAGACTCTGAACTGGAAAAAAAAATTGTGACAAATGAACCTACACTAAATCCACTGCTACAGAATGAAGATCGAGTTACCCCAGTACCATCAGAGGATTCCACAGTAATTGAAGAACAACAACAAACTAAGACACCCTGATATGTAAGATTGAATCATTCTGAAGATCAAATAATTGGAAACAAATTTAAAGGAGTTATGACAAGAGGAAGATTAGCAAATGAAGAGGTATGTCTTATTTCTCAAATTGAACCATCATTTGTTAATGAGGCATGTGAAGATAAATTTTGGATTAAAGCTATGGAAGAAGAATTAGGACAAATTGAGAAAAATAATACTTGGACATTAGTTCCCTGGCCTAAAGATAAAAATGTAATTGGAACTAAATGGGTATTTAGAAACAAACTTAATGAAGATGGTAAGGTTGTCAGAAATAAAGCAAGACTTGTATGTAAGGGATATTCTCAAAAAGAAGGAGTTGATTATGTAGCGTAGAAATTAGGATTCATCAAAACATAAGTAGATCAATCAAAAACACAAGATATGATAACATAATCAAAGAAATACTCATTGCAATGAACCTAATTCTAAAGCACATTCAATGAAGGTATGAAAATGAAGCATTCAAAAGAAAACATTATGCAAACCAGACGTAGAGTTGAATACTCCTTCCATGCGGCTCCATTGTTGTTCTTTCCTCTTCAATAATTTTGTGGATCTCACCTACAAGTGCTCTCACAATTGAAAGCAAAAAGCTCAAGAGTACTAGAACTAAAATTTGATAGTTTAACAGCAATTCGGATTTCAAGAAGTAATTGAAGGGGATGATTGAAGAAAAATTATCCAATTTATAGAGAAATGGGAGAAATCACAAAATTGGCATGATGCAATTCAAATGGAAATTGCAAATCAATATGACAAATTATGACAAATTATGCACTTTCCATGCACAATTTGATTGATTGACAATTTGATGACAAATTATGACACATTCTATGTCAAAATTGATTGATTATCAATTATGACAATTTCATGACAAATTGACATGCCATTCCCATGGAATTAGGAGATGAATTAGGAGGGAAAAGGAATTAGAAATTTGAAAAATTAGGAAATTGAAATTGATGAAAATTAGGAAATTGGAATTAGAAATTGATGAAAAATAGGATTTAGGAATTAGTGAATTAATTAATAATTTTTCATTTATTAATCAATTCACAAAGAAGAATAATTAGCCAATTAAATAAAGATTTAATTGTAATAAGAAGACTTAGGATTAACAAGTAATTTAGTAATCCTAGAGGAAGAAATGGCGAATCAGGTTAAATGACTAAATCATAAAACCCTAGAAGACGAATTAGAAATGCGAAAAATGGCAATTAGGTCTTGATTGAAGATAATTAATGTCATGATTTTGAATTGATAAATGACCAATGCGATAAACAATTTGATTGAGAAATGCGCCAATTGATGAGGAACAATGACAAATTGATCCAAATTGACATAATTGAGACAGACAACGATCGATGACAAATCGGTCACAAAATGACAAAATTGACAAGTGGACAAGGATCGACAACAAAATGGATTGCAAGATGACAAGATTGAAAATAACCACGATCGATGACAAATCGATCGCCAAAATGACAAGATTAATAACGACCACGATCAATGACAAATTGATCGCAAGATGACAAGATTGAACATGACAACGATCGATGACAAATCGATCGTTAAAATGACAAGATTGAAGGATTGATGATAAATCGACAAGATTGAAAAGAGGACAAAACCCTAATTAGGATTGACGATGTCCAAAATGATAAGATTGATGATAAGATTGATAAGATTAACAGGAGGACAAAACCCTAATTAGGATTGACGATGTCCAAAATGGTGACAAATGAATACGCAAATTGATGCGACAGGGTAAGATCGATCAAAATCATGACTGGATAATGTTGTCGACAAGACCAAATTTGAGGACAAGATGATTGAAGAATGTAGAAGAATGACTCGATGCTCGCAAATGATAAAGACCAAGTGCGTGACATAGGAGAAATGTTAATGCAACGCAAAAACCTAAAATGAGGCAATGCGCAAATGTTAAAGTATGACCTCGCAAGCGTTGACCATTTTTGGGTGTCTACAGATTACATTGAAACCTTTGCACCAGTAGCTAGAATTGAGGTAGTCAGATTATTCTTGGCTTTTACAGCTCACAAGAACTACAAAGTTTATCAAATGGATATTAAATGTGCATTCTTGAATGGAGATCTTGAAGAGGAAGTCTATATTGAATAGCCTGATGGATTTTCTTTGACAGATGACAAGGATATGGTTTGCAGGTTAAGAAAAGCTCTATATGGATTGAAACAAGCCCCAAGAGCTTGGTATGCAAGTTTGGATAAGTATCTTTTAAAGATTGGTTTTACTAAAGGAAATGCAGACAACAATTTATATTAAAAAATAACTAATGATGATATCTTGATTATAGAAGTATTCATTGATGATATAATCTTTGGAGGAGAGGATGGATTATGTAAAGAATTTTCTATCAAAATGTAGCAAGAATTTGAAATGTCTATGATTGGAGAAATAAAATTCTTTTTAGGATTGCAGATTTCACAGATTGATAAAGGTATATTTTTGAGTCAATCCAAGTACCTGAAAGAATTACTAAAGAAATTTGGAATGGAGAACTCTAAACCGGTAAGCACACCTATGACTACAAATGACAAATTATCTCAAAGGGATGAATCTACACCTATTAATCCAACTAGATACAAATCTATGATAGGAGGTTTATTGTATTTGACACAAGCCAGACTTGATATTATGAAAGTTATTGTTTCTAGATTTCAAAGTAATCCTAAGGAAAATCATGAATCAGCAGTAAAAAGGATTTTCTTGTACTTACAAGGCACTGCAAATCTTGGATTATGGTATCCTAGAGATGAAAATTTTGATCTATGTGCATACATAGATGCAAATTGGGTAGGAGATGTGGATGATAGAAAAAGCACCACTGACAGAGCATTCTTTCTTGGAAAGAGATTAGTTTCTTGGTTGAGTAAGAAACAGAGTTGTACATCTTTATCAATAGTAGAATCATAATATGTTGCAGCAGCAACTAACTGTACACAGGTACTATGGCTTAAGCAAATGTTGAAAGACATAAAGGTAAAATGCAAGGAACCTATTACTATATATTGTGATAACACTGCAGCAATTGATATATCTAAGAATCTGGTATTACATTCTAAAACAAAACATGTTTCTATCAAACTGAATTTTCTAAGGGAAAAAGTTGAAGAAAAGGAAATAAAACTAGTTTATGTGAATACTAAAGAACAACTTGCAGATATTTTCACAAAACCTTTTCCTAAGGAGACTTTTGAATATCTCAGAGATCAACTTGGAGTCATACCACCACTGGTAGAGACTTAGACAGTTGATGATTGTCATCAAATGATAGAATTGAAAGACAAATCTTTTACTCCGATCTTTGATGAGGAAGCTACTTCTCAGGGGGAGTAGTTGGTATATTGAATTGATTGGTATTTTGTATATGAACTTGGTTTTATTATAATTTTGGCATTTGATGTCAAAGGGGGAGAGATATCGATGGAAAAACATATTATCTTTCAAGGAGAGATTGGTATTGAAAAACTTTGGATAACACATGTTGCTCCTAGGGGGAGAGATTGTTGTTTAGAGAGATTGTTGGTTTTTGGTATTTGGCACTTCTGTTTAGGCACTTTGATGGTTTTTCCATCTTGTGTTGCCATCAATGCCAAAGGGGGAGATTGTTGGTATTTTGGTATGGTTTTGTCATTGATGTCAACACCTACTAAAACACTAGCACTTTGGTGATCCAACAACATTCATCGGCAAGCAAGTAACTATTGCACAGTTACTGGTATATAGTTCACCGGTAGGATATAATGTTCACCGACACTTGGAATGATATGGAAAACACTTGGTAATGTCAAAGACATTGTGTGAACACTTTGTTTTGAAGAATTAATCATTGGTATATTCATATTTGCATATTTTCTTTTACCGGCAAATAGGTCCAGGGTTACCTAGGGTTACACTGGTAGGTTTATCTTTTCCAGATCAACATGACATGCTATGAAAATGATTTATTATTGTTGTAAATGCATTAAGCCGACATGTTTAATCGGTTATTGCATCGGATATTATATTGATTGTAAAAAAAAATTTTGTAATATCTTGTAGAGTCGACCTACTAAAATTGGTCTTGGGTTATGGTATAAATGTAAGATCTTATTTGTAAGATCGAATGTGGAATGCGAAAAAGAATTGTGTGAAGGTATATGTGAGATTAAGAAGAGCTATACATGAAGACATCATTTGAAGCTGAAGCTAGGTTTTTATAAGAGCATATCAGCATTACACCGGTACTAAATCCAGCATATGAAGATGTTATTTTGTGCAGTACATTCTTATTGGATTTAACCATCCAACTGTAGTCAGTGTGACTCCAATTTTGTGATTGAGCAGTGAGCTCTAGGTTGTTGGCCTTTCTACATGTGCAGACCCCATTTATGTAACTTACTATCTGTAGTAGTATCATCTGATTGTGGGTAAGGTTTCCCACCATGGTTTTTTCCCTTACAAGGTTTCCACGTACAAATATTGGTTTTATGTGTTGTGGATGACTTTATGTTTATGTTTCATGCATTAATCTTTACTGGTATAGCAATTTACTGTTAACACTATCTACCGGCATACTTAACCGGTTTACCGGTATTAAGCATTGAGTTGGTTAAGTGGGTTTTGGTTTGAATTTATTAGACAACTGATTCACCCCCCCCCCCCCCTCTTAGTTGTCTTTGGGACCTAACAGACAACAACTTATATTTAAAAGTGACTAATGATGACATCTTGGTTATTGAAGTTTTTGTTGATGATATCATTTTTGGAGGAGAAGAAGGATTAGGTAAAGACTTTGCTAATAAGATGCAGGAAGAATTTGAAATGTCTATGATTGGGGAGATAAAATTCTTTTTAGGATTGCAGATTTCACAGACTAATAAAGGTATGTTCATATGTCAAACAAAATACTTGAAGGAACTATTGAAGAGATTTGGTATGGAAAATTCCAAACCAGTAAGTACTCCTATGACTACAACTGATAAATTGACATTGAAGGATGATTCAGCTCCTGTTAATCCAACAAGATATAAATCTATAATTGGAGGTTTACTGCATTTGACACAAATAAGACCTGATATAATGAATGCAATATGTATTGTTTCAATATTTTAGAGTAATCCTAAAGAAAATCATGAATCAACAGTAAAAAGGATTTTCTGGTATCTACAAGGCACAACAAATCTTGGTTTATGGTATCCTAAAGATGAAAATTTTGAATTATGTGCATACATTGATGCAAATTGGGCAAGAAATGTAGATGACAGAAAGAGCACCACTGGTGGAGCATTCTTTCTTGGTAGCAGATTGATTTCATGGTTGAGCAAAAAAAAAAATGTACATCACTATCAACAATAGAATCAGAATATGTTGCAGCAACAACTAATTGTACTAAGGTATTATAGATTAAGCAGATGTTGAAAGACATCAAGGTAAAATGCAAAGAACCTATAATCATTTATTGTGATAATTCAGCGGCAATTGATATATCAAAGAATCCAGTATTTCACTATAATACTAAACATGTTTCTATCAAATATAATTTTTTAAAAGAGAATGTTGAAGCAAAAGAAGTGAGATTGGTTTATGTGAATACTAAAGAGCAGATTCCAGATATCTTTACTAAACCTTTGCCTAAGGAAACTTTTGAATATCTCAGAAAGCATCTTGGGGTAGTATCCTCACCGATAGAGACTTAGACAGTTGATGATTGGCATCAAATCAATAGAAATAAATAGAGAAACCTTTTTCCGTCTTTGATGGAGGAGATCTACTTCTCAGGGGGAGTAGTTGGTTATAACAATTGGTTATTGTAATTGGTTTTATGAGTTGGTTGTATGCTCTTGTATTTGTATTGCTTTGGCATTTGATGTCAAAGGGGGAGAGATATCTATGGAAAAAAATTGTATTTAGGAAACATTATCCTTTGGGGAGAGATTATTCATTGGGGGAGAGATATATACTCTCTGTATTAATCTATTCTGGAGATTGTTGGTTTTTGGTTTTTGGCATTCTATTTTTGGAACTTAGATATTTTTCCGTCTTGTGTTGCCATCAATGCCAAAGGGGGAGATTGTTGGTATTATGGATGTGTTGCATTAGTTTTTTCATTGATGTCAACACTTATCCTTCTAGAGATCTTTGGTTATGATGAACCGACACATTATGTTCACCGACATGTTCAGTGACTTATGCACAGTCACTGGTATATTGTTCACTGACAGGTTATATTGTTCATCGGCACTAAGCATGACTTGTTATCATATGGAGATCATTGGTTATGTCAACGACATGGTTTGGATACTTGGTTTTAGTATTTTGGTAAATGGTCTAATCGGGATGACATTTGTTGTTACCGACAAATTGGTCTAGGTTATGGACTGGCATGCATTATCTATTCCATAATAACATGACATATTATGAAGATGATTTATTAATTGGATATTGTTATAAATGTATTGAGCCGACATGATGCATCACATCTTGACTTATTTATAATTAATTTTATTGTAATATTCTTAGTAAGCCTACCTACACATTTGGTCTTAGGTTTTGGTATACATGTAAGATCTCATTTGTGAGATAGAGAAAAGTGTGGAATATTGTAAGGTTATGGTATTATAACATGGTATGTGTGAATATTGAAGATCACATGAGTAGACCATAGAGAAGGTTCAAGCAAGGTTTGAAGGTGATTATCAGAGCTTAACCGGTATTGAATCTAGCATTGAAGATGCTACTTTGATTAGTACATTATCATTGGATTTAACCATCCAATTGTAGTCAGTGTGACTCCTATTTTGTGATTTAGCAATGAGCTCTAGGCGGTTGGCCTTTCTGCATGTGTAGACCCCATTTGTATACACATACTATCTGCAGTAGTATAATCTGATTGTGGGTAAGGTTTCCCACCATGTTTTTTCCCCTTATAGGGTTTCCACATACAAATCTATGTGTTATGTGTTGTGGACATTGTTTCTCTTTCTGTTTTATGCATTAAGCTTCACTGGTATAAATACTAACTACCAATCTATCAACCAGCATTAAGTTTGGTTTACTGGTATTATACATCAAGTTTGATTAAGTTATATTTGGGTTGAAATTAATTGACAACTGATTCAGGCCCCCCCCCCTCTCAGTTGCCTCCTGGGTCCTAACAATTATTACCATATAAATCATGTTGATCCTTCTCCTAAAATGAATACTCCTTATAAGGATACCTTGGATAAATATAATGATCTTAGAACATAAGGGTTTGATGTCATTAACAATCCCCTTTATGAGGATATCCCTTTCATTCAATCTAAAGAAAATACTACTCATGAAGGAATGTTTAAGGTTGATAATTCTATTTATGAGCAACTTGATGATTTCAACTTTTCTAGACCCTCTTCAAATGTTTCCAAACCATCCTCAATCAATAAGATACATGTGAATGAGACACCTAATAAACCCCTCTTCATAGTTCAAGATGCTAGTCCTTCCTCAAATTATCAACCTCTAAAGAAGTTTCTCTTGGTGTTTCGAGATGGTTATAGTGATGATTACTTTCACACTCCTAAAAAACCAATTATTATTGTCAAAGGAGGTTATCCTACTAAGAGCCCTTATGAGTATGCTAAACAAATCACTTGAGAGAGTTATAATGTGGTTTCTCACACATATAATACTTGAAACAAAAGGCAATCGAATCCTGCTCCGGTCATCCCTTCTTCACTTCCCACTTCTCAACCTACCCTTCAACCAACACCTCATATCTCACAAACTCTAGGTAAGGAGTATGATCTTATTAAACAACTTAAAGCTACTCCTGCCAAGATATCTCTTTTGGATTTAATTCAAACTTCATCTACACATCATAGAATGCTACAAGATGTTGTAAAGAACTTAGATGTCCCACCCATGGTGACACCAAATAATATGGCTTCTATGATTGATCCTATAAAGCAACCTAAAGCTCAATTTGTGTTCACACAAGATGAGTTACCCTCCCATGAGATTCAACATCAATATGGTCCTCTTATGATAGTTGTTATTATCAATGATAATGATATAGGAAGAACCTTAGTGAATAATGGATTTGGCCTTAATATTTGTAGCATTGAGTTATTGCCTAAAATTAAGGTGGATCCTTCTTCTATTCAACCTGATTCTCTTACAATTCATGGCTTTGACAATATTTCTAAAAAAAAATTAAGTACTATAACCTTGCCTATCAGGGTGGGACCTGTTATTTTACCCACATTTATTCATCTCATTCCTAGTAAGCTTAGTTACAATATTCTATTAGGATGAACTTGGCTTCATTGTATGCAAGTTGTCCCTTCTAAATTGCATAGGCAACTTAAGTTCATCTACAATAATAAGATGTATACCTTGTTGGATGATACCAATTTAAATGCTCCATCAAAAACCTCATCTTCTTGTTCAACTACTTTCAATCCTTATGAAAATAATCCTACATCTCTAACTCTTCCTATTTCCTTGAATACCCTTGTTCCCTCTAGTGATTCACAGACCCTTGAAAAGGATTCTACTCAATCTGAATCTTCTCCCAAAGGGGTACTCTCAGATGATGATTGGGGATCTCTATATTTTAACCCTAGTTTTATGGGAGAATATAGGGTTTCTTGAAAAGGATATAAAGTTGAGAAGGAGAAGGACAAGGATGAACCTAAAAAGCAACCCACTTTGTCTAAATAATTAAGTAACAATTTTGTGGCTTCTTCTAATTCAAATAATTATTCACAATATTCTTCTTATTCATCTAACTATAACATCGAGACTTATGAGGCCGCACCATCTCTTTCCGATTTGGCATCCCTTTATGGTCCTGATTTTCACATTTTAGCTAAGAGTGGATATAATGGCAATGGTTGTGGCACAAATGAACAATGGATTAAGGTTACTTTAGAAGATAACATACGTGAGGCTACATTCAGACTTGGATATAATCATTCAAAGCCTACTAAAGCATCTAAAAGACCATCTCTCGATTTGAATGCTATATTTAGTAATGAAAATGACTTCCTCTCAATTAAATCATCCTCCATATATCCCAACACTCATCCCCCTCATAAGGAAATTATGGCGATTGACAAGTCTCTTTATGAATCTCCTCAAGAGATTTCCAATCCTACTTATGAATCTTTATCTTCTATTTGTTCTAAAATCCTCTCTTCTAGATATAAGGCTATAATGAGTTGTACTTGTCCCTTTCCTAAGGTTTCTTGTGTGTAAAAGAAGAATGACTTAGTGGCCTATTATTCTCCTACAAACTACTCTCTTAAAAAAGGCTTTTCAATATTTATCATCTTATACATGTTTTTAATCTCACAGATGGGAGAGAATTTAACTAGTTAAAATCTTCATCCAATCTATCATACTTTTAAATAACATTAGTGGCTATTATGTTGCTCATCATTATATGACATTGGTATCTCACTTATTGGGGGCTCATTTCCATTCATGATGGTACAATTTTGCATGCAATCATACTTTGGAAGCAACATAATAGCCTATTTTTGTCCCATCTCTTGTCTTTATGTATGGGGGGCAAGGGTGCTTTTGAACATCTCTCCTTATTAAGATTAAAACTCTCCCCTTTGTGAAGTAGTGTCTTCTATAAGGATTTCTTATCAATTGTAGAGGTGTATATTCCTATTGGGAACTCCCTCTCTCATATTGGAACACGTATCCCTAATACTTGGATATTTAGTACATATCCTTAATTGGACATCTTCCTTAGTGTAGGAAGTCTTTAATCTTTCATCAAATTATTTTATTCATTGAGTGGTATCTTTTATATGGAACCCTTTGATGTTGTGAATGTGCATATCCCTGATGAGGATCTCTTTCCTTCTTTTAGAAGAATATTTCTTTTATAAATGATCTCTCTTTGATGTCCTTGCCTCTATTCTTGGCGGGGCAAGGGTGATATTTCAATATTATCTCTTTTTCCAATGATTCACCTTTCCTTTGTTGATTTATATTTTTCAAATGGATTTCATCTCTCACATAGAATATTTGTCTTCCTTATCTAGGACCTATTCTTTGTTCGAAATGATACATCTTTCACGAAGAATCTCTCCTTAGTGAAAGTGTGCAATCCTTCACTAAGAACCCTCTTTTCCTAAATATTGACGGAGTGTATTCTTATGTTCCTTCTCCTCTCCTTCAAGATGTTATATTTATCAAAGATCCCATCTATTCTCAGAGGTGGATGTCTTTGAATAATGATCTATTCCCCCTATTCAAAATTTAAAAGGTAATTCTTTTCTAATCCCTAATTTTGCATTTATTTTCCACTTAATCTTTCATCTTGTGTTAGAGAGCTCCAATCCTCATACTCTTGGTTGTGTTGGAATTGGGTTCAGTTCTCTTTCTTACCAAATGTTCCATGATGAGCTTTGATCTTGTATCAAACCTTGTTGTGAGAATTTTTCATCAATTTTTCCTTACAATTCGTTGTGGTAAACACGATACCCTATTTCACCTCACTAAATTAGCAAGTTGAAATAGGGGGGGCATATAGCTACCCACAAATTTCATCACTTCCCTAGTAAGCATTTGGGTGTTTTTGTGATTTTATCTAACATGTGGTTGTGTAGGATGCGTTTCTTAACAAGTGTACTGCACATACCGTTGGGGGTTTCATCCAATACCTTATGGATATATCCTTTTTCTTGAAATGTTTACTTTTCTATACATTATTTTGCATATGCATGTAGTGTCATATGACCACTAAAGTGGGGGCTAAATGTAGCATCATAAATTGTACACCCTTAATTGGTGTTAGACAACTCCGATAACCAGTGGACAACTAGGAGGGGGGGTGAATCAGTTGTCAAAAAATAATAGAAATTCAAGCATTAAAGCCTTATTACTAGAATAGAAGATATACTAGTTAAGCACAAATATAAACCATAGAATATTTACCAACCATCCACAAAAGATAACACCAATATTTGTATGTGGAAAACCCAGTAAAGGGAAAAACCATGGTGGGAAGCCTACCCACATTTCGATAATACTTCTGCAGTAAGTATGTGATTAAAAAAATAGGAGCCTATACATGCAGGAAGGCCAATAGCCTAGAGCGCACTGCTCATCACAAAAAGAGCTTCACTAACTACAAAATAAATCCAAACTACAATCCAGAAAGAAGAGTGAACTACAAGAATAACATCTCCTATGCCTGAGTACAATTCTGGTTAAGCTCAGTACTAGAGGTCTTAAACCTCTTGTTATCACTGTTTAAAATTGGGTTCTTCTTTTCCCATAATTGGCTATGGTTCATTGAAATTTTTTTCGAATAGGGTGTAATCCCAAGTGCTTCAGCTTTGTTCTAAACCTTAGGGGTTTAAGGGTTTTTGATTTTTTTATATTTTATCCTTTTGTGTTAAACCCTCTGGTTTCTAATCTTTCGTTACTTTATTCACTTAAGTTATGGGTCGTGGGGTCGTAGGAAGTGTCCCCCCCTTATTATTTGCCTAGGTGGTTACATTGATTATTTGAAAATTTTATGCCTTGTATGTTTTTCTTCTAAAGTTGTCGGGCCCAGTAATTAGTGATTAATTTGAGAGATGATCCAATGGCTTGTGCTATTTCGCAAGGGTAAAATGCTCACCCTTTAGGCCCGCGAAATAGCGAGAATTAATGAGGACCGTCCACGTGTCATGATGCCATGCGGTCTAAAAGGAAAATGTGGGTCCCTATGGTTCCCTTCTGGAAAATGAGAAAATGACAAATCAGCTCCGCAAGTGATGAGTATACCATGTGTTCGTGACGTGTCCGCGGGCCCACCATTCCTAAGAACCTTTTTAAAAGATTAATTAGTGATCAACTTGAGGGATGATCCAACGGCCCGCGCTATTTTGCAAGGGTAAAATGCTCACTCTTTAAGCCCACGAAATAGCGAGAGTTAACGAGAGCCGTCCACGTGTCATGATGATGACATGGTCTAAGAAGAAAGTCTGGGCCCATCACAGTATAAGGAAAGACACGTGGTCAGTATCAAGTGGAATGCGAAGGGATTTTTAAGGCTAATGGTTGGGTGCCATGTGGTATTATGTAGCCAATAGAAAAGCGGGACCCAGACTAAAGACAAAGCCGTCAGTAATGAAAAGGTAACAGTGAAACACTTGCAGGAATGTTATGACCCATTTTAGCGAAAAATACGAATTCTCGTATGAATTCGATTTTGAAGGGACGACCGAAGCATGCAGAATCAATGTTATAGTTAAGGCCCTGAGTACAAGTATTTGATTTCCTAACAACCAAGTGAAGATATCTTTTAAAATATTTTGCAGAAGAGCAGACGCAGAGTTATCTTTTTCAGATACAGAGCAGGCGGTTCAGTTGCAGAGCAAATTCCTTCAAGCAAGCATCAGGTTCTCTCATATTTTGTAGCAATTCTTGTGTGGTGTTTTAAGTAAAATCATTCTTGTGTTGTAGGATTGTTTAAGAGTGATATTCATTTTCTTGCATTTTCAAATGGCTCCTAAAAGGGAATTTTCCAGCAAGGTTAATTATTTAGAAAGAAGTGTATGTGATGATTTTTTAGAACAGTTGACGTTGTCAACTAACCAGGCATCAAAGGCCAAAGAGTTAGTGCCCAGGGCTCCCCGTCTGAAGATAGGAGAAGGATTGTATGACAAAGGTAATTGGCTGAGAAACCCACAGGTTGGACTGTCCGGGTTGGGGCTGTTTAGAGTCAGATTTGGAATGAGAAATTCTCCTGCTCCTCAAAACAGTATTTGGGAACTAGATGTTGGGAAATTAGTAGTCCCAGGGGTATTCATGGATACAGACCTGCTAACCCAAATGGCATTGAATTATGATCCAGTCACAAGATGCATCTGGGATGTAAATGGGAAAACCCTTGTGGAAATTAATGCGGAAGAATTAAGGATAGCATTTGGGCTCAATGAGTTCACAAACTTCTTGGAACCCATAAATTTCACATCATTAGCCCAAGTGTATAGTGCACAGAGGAGTCATCTCAGGAATGGGCCTCTCAAAGAAATTTTTCTGAAAATAGGAGGGTTAGCATTGTAGGGCCCAACACACAAGAGCCTTTTTCATTGAGTATGTTTACCTTGAGGGCTAAAGGAATGTATTGGGCACTTTGCCAAGTTCTAGGAGAGGATGCTGAAGCAAATATGCCAAATCATTACTTGCTAATGATTGTTCAGATTTTGAATCCTTCTCTTGCTATCACATTCGATTATGCTTCTTTCATTGCCGATGCTATCCATGGAGGGTTGATAGGAATAAAAAATGGAAAGGTGGATAGACCTTTCAGATGGTATTCACTCTTAATGCACCTTTTTCTCTTCAAAGGTGGTGATTATTTCGCCAGTGGACTAGACCTGGTTAAAGAGAAGGAAGGAGAGAAAATGCCAGTACAATTATGGAGTACTGTGTTGTCATGGGATAGAGAGGATGCTAGTTTCCTAAAGTTTGATAAATATTTTGCATCTAAAATAAGGACTCTCCTTTGCTTTGATAACCCAAGAGTCCCCAAGGTTCTTCTGGAATTCATAAGGCCAAAAGAATTCACAGAGAACATCAAAATTGTTCATAACTGGGGCGACATGTATTTATATCCAGTCTCCACCATTTTCAGAGTTTTTGGTTTCAGGGGTACTCCATTTTTGTTACCTTACCAGGTCCCTCTCAAAGTGGGAATAGCTGAGATCCTTAGACAAATTGGTGGCCTACAAGAGGCAGAGTTAACAGGCAGAGGTAAAGGGACTATTTTCTCTGCAGCTACCATAGCCCACCAATTTGTAATTACAAAGGGAGGCTGGAATTGCTTTGAGGATTTCCTCAAACCTTACCATTTATCCACTGCAGTGTCTAGGTGTGCTGATCCAGAGGACTTCTTCAATGGTATGTTTAGGAAGAAGGTAGCATGCAGAGGTAGGCCTCATCAATTCCAATTTCCTGAAGATCTCATCAGAAATGAATTTGATTTAGATGAGCGGGAATTAAGGAAAGAAAAGTGGGTGGCTTATAAGAAAGCCTTGGATTTTGTGCATCAATTTGATGCTAGCTATGACCCATTGTCTAGCTTCTTCCGGTTGGAAGAAAAAATAAAATTTTTGATTGTTTGTTTTGAAGATGTGATGCAAACACTGAAGGAGAAGAGGGAAGCTGTGATTAAGAGTAACCCTGAAAAGGCTAGAATGATCATGAGCAAGTCAGCTTCCACCAAAGAAATTCCTCCTGGTGATTACACATTGCACAAGAAATCAGGTTACAGTATGCTAGTGCCTACAACAGGGGAGCCCTCCACATCCAAAGGAAAGAGGAAGGTACAAGATGTCATTGACATCCAGGATAGCCCAAAGAAGCAAAGGGTGGGGAAGGAAGTGCAATCAAATACACCTTTGTATTCCCCATCCCAATCCCCTATCCATATAGGAGATGAACAAGCAGCAACCGAATACCTCTTGCAGTTGGGTAGCTTGGGTGAAATCGCATACACCTATGATGAAGTGGAGGAGGGGATGCCAAAAGAGCCCATTGATGCTGAAATGGACATCACCTCTACTAAACTTAAAGGCCAGGAGTGGGATCCTGAGATAAAAAAGGCAAGTAGTGCCTTTTTAGCTGATGATAACTTTGTCACATCAGAAGCATTCATGCAGTTCATTTGGAAATAGCATATAAATAGATATAATGCTAGATGTGAGACAAGGAAGGCCGAGCAGCCTGATAAAGACCCAGCCTCAGTGGAGGAAGAAATAAAAAAGGAGATGATGGAAGAATTCAAAACCATCACTCCTGAACAGGGAAGAGATCTAGTAGTACAAGATGGAGTGCTCATCTTACCAAAGTGGGATATTGCTGATGCTCTGGTGCTAGATGCAGTAAGAAACGAAACTAAACCCATGGAAGGGGTTACATTCAGGAAGGATAATGTTGCACTAGTTATGTGGTCCCTCAAGAGAAATGAGGGCAAGAAAGGCAAAGACACCCCAGGGTCAAGTCACCTTGGTGGATTGATGGTAAAAAGAGTGCAGAGTACAGGGGTAGTAGAGGCTGCTAGCACTATGCTAGAAACTGCAAAATTTAGTGTTGCAGTGGCTGAGAAGGAAGCCAAAGAAAAGGAGGCCCTCCAAATTAAGTTGGAAACAGTTTTGAAGGCCTATAACAATGCCAAGGAGGAGGTGAGAGGTAAAGATAGCATCATTGCTAGATTACAAAGCCAGTTGATGGGACAGCACCAACAAGGTGAGCCTTCAACATTGATGATTTCCTCCTCTCCTGCAAGACCTCCACCTACAATCCCTATCATCGAATTTCCACCATCTCCAGCACCTTCCAGCTCCCAAATGATTGAGATTACTCCTCAAGAACTAGAAAACCTAAAACAAGCTCAGGCTTTGTATGTAGGGAAATATGAGGAAAAGGTAAGGGCCACAATCTTCAGTTTTGTAGATACGATAAATGCCTCATTGTTTTACAACAATGTGGGAAAATTTATGGAGATATGGAATGAACTGAGGAGAGATAAGGCCATTTTGACACCCATTTTTGACAAATGGAGGCCTAGGGAGCAAGATCTAGAGTTCATGTGTGTATCCTATGATGAAGCAAGAGCCAATCCTATTATCAAAACCACTTCTGATGTCGCTAAAGTTTTAATGCAATTGGCAGCAGATGTAGATAATGTGGATAGAAAGGTCAATTTATGCAAGAAGGAATACACTGATCAAGTTTTTGAGTTGCTCCCAGGAATTTTTGCCAATCCGGATCAGTTGAAAGACAAGCAAATATGGCTTAAAGAGATAGAAGTCAAATTGTCAGCAAGGGTTAAGCGAATCATTGATCTTGATGATACCTCTTTCTTTGTTATAACAATACAGGAAATAGAAAAAATTAAATCACATTATAGTTTTCTTAATTCAGAAGTCAACAAACTGAGAAATTCTTGGAAAAGGTTGACTAAAATTAAAGATGATGTGATTAATTTTTCATGGCCGACAGAAGAGACATATAATGAGTGGGAAGTTAAATATTCCACCCATGATCTAGAGCAGTTGGAGAGTGCCCCTGAAAAGATAGAAGAGGTTGCAACCGAATAGCCTGTTGAACAAACTGCAGAGGCTGAAAAGAGCGCATAACTTCTTTTACACAAAAATTGTAATCTCTTCAATTTTTGAAATAATTGTAACAAACTCTCCTCGAGAAGTCTGAAGCTTTGTGCATCCATGTTTTTATAAATGGATACCAGGACTAGAGAGAAGGGGATCACAAATTTTTTGTAAGAAAATGCTGCAGAAATTTATCTGAGTTTTTCCAAAGTTTAATGGAGAATCAGAATTTCTTGTAATATTTCTTGAAATGAATATCAATATATAGGCCATCGGTTTTGAGTAAAGCTTTGTGTTGTCTTCAAGTTTGTTCACAAATTTATTTACTGTCTTTATTCTGAATAATCCATGGTTGTTTAGTTTGAATGGAATTGCAAAGCAATCTCAGTATAAGTGTTTGTTAGCTTTTCTCTTTAGGAGGGAAATTAAATACGCGGGATCACTCATACCAGTAAATTCTTTGGAAGGAACTTTGAATTTTGAGGACCATAGCTTAGTCTAGAATGATTGAATTCTTATATGTGTCAGGCATATATAAGGATTAGTGGAAACCAAGTCGATAGGAAGCATAAAGATATATTGTTTTAGGAGTTTTATTTGAGTTTAGGTGACTCTGTAACCTTGGATAAGGCACTGGTATTAATCGAGGTTGTTTATTGCATACTTTGTTGATCAAAAATGCTAAAGTTAAGTATAGTTTCCATTCTTTGTTTTCAATTGATTTCAAGGTGAACAAATCCACTGGTTTTCTGGACTGGTTTTCTGTGGGTTTATTGTTTGAAAGTGTGAAGTTAATTCACAAAGGTATACCCACCTGGGCTCCAAGGAAGCCCGAAGTGTAGAAGGTCTAATCAAACCTTGTCATATGTTGTCTCTGGAATTTCCTTATCTTTGATGTCTTCTCTGCACCCAGTTTAGATCATATTATTCTAAGGACATTGAAGGGAATCAAATTTTGAGGACAACACCTCTTTCACCAACCCAATTCGATCACGTATGATCAACCAAAACCTCTGCATATGATTACAACCTTAATCACACATAGATAATTGCATAACCCCTAAAACCATAAACCCGTAACCATGATCTACAAAGAGATCTTACATCATATTTATACCAACCCAGGACCTAAACAATTAGGTCATCCACCTAAAAGATAATACAATAAATTCATAACATAAACCTGCAATCCAATGATCAACCAAGTTGGCATAAGACTAAAACAACATAATCCAATCAATAGATCCAACCTATAATGCATCGGGATCATCCACCAACACGTTACATAAACCAGTCCATAACCTAGCAGAATAAGATAGAATTAGCTCTAGTCCTAAATGCAACACCACCGATCAACAAGAAAATGAACAAGATAACCAACAACATCTTGAAAGCCATCTAGAAGCTACACCAACACCACTTATCAAGTGCATCAAAAGATCTTCAACAAAGCTCTACCGGTAAAACCCTTACCGGTGACCAAAAGGCATACTAGAACAAATGATAGCTCCCGAGTCATCAAATCCCAAACCAAATGATTATGATATACATCTGAATAGCATGAATGATAGATCCAAACTAATTCCACAAACCAAAGCATACCAGAGCATTCCAGATCAATATCATAATCCAACCGCTCTATCGGAACCTATCGAAAACCAGTAAACAACCAAAGTAGTCAGTGTTGCCATCAATGATAAAACATCAATGCAACACATAATCAATTCTTCCAATTTTCCAACAATCTCCCTCTTTGACATTGATGGCAATACTAGATGTGAAAAAAATCCAAGTGCCAAGAAATGCCAAACAAGTCTCCCCTAAAGGAAGACAACCAAAAATATCCCATAAGATGATATTACAATGAAGTTAACAAACTCCCCCTGTGAATGATATCCCTCTTAAGATCTGATTTGCTGGAATCCAATAACAATGAGAGGACGGGGGGGTGAATCAGTGCTTTACAGGGAAGTCCAATTTTAGCCTTATTAAAATGTGCATACACCAACTGGTATACCGATACATACATAATTGAAAAAAGTAAATCAACCAATAAGCCAATCACATAAATGAGAACCATAACAAACATAATTATATGCAAAAAAACTCAAAGAGGAAAAACCATGGTGGGATTTGTGACCCACAATATCAATCCACTGGCCATACGAAGAGATATTACAAAATATAAGGGGCCTGCACTTGCAGGAAGGCTTACAACCTAGAGCACACTGCTCCATCACAAAAGGAGCCTCAATAACTACATATAAATCTAGACTATAATTTGAAGAAGTTTTGAACTGCCAAGATAACATTTTCTATGCCAAAATACAGTTCTGGTTTAATCTATGTCTATTCCGGTCTGAAACCCTAAACCTTTTACCGAAATAACCCTTACAAAAATATCCTCACATCCATAATCTCTCAGATATATTTCACATCATATTACATCCACATATCCATCACCATGTCTATCTAAAAATGATCTAATCCAACTAACCTATATACCCTATACAACTTATCATGCCTTATGTCGGCTTACAAAGATTATTACAATATCAAATTACATGTCGGTTAGATAACATAAATATATGAATATCAAAAAATAATTCTGATAACAGATCCAAGAGATGCCAGCCTCCAATACCGATAACCATTGTTCTAAACCATATCGGTCTGCATTTATGGTAACCAAAGAAATCCTTATATCCTGTCGGTGGAGGTGTCGGTGTATTGTCTATGAAGTGCTTGCTGGTACACAACTGAACCAAAACATGAAGCCAGAACAAAATGTTATGTTTCCATCAATGAAAACATAGTGAAACCAACCAATTGAGTGTCAATTTCCAACAATCTCCCCCTTTGGCATTGATGGCAACACTCATATGAAAAATGGTCAAGGTTTCATATATCGGTTTCATCCTGCCTACTCCCCCTGAGTTGAATATTCATCAATGCAAAATACTCCATACTCCCCCTAATATATACAATTCCTTTTATTATTTTTCACATCTATATCACTCCCTCTTTGACATCAATGCCATCAAAATTTCAAAATAATGTCGAAGATCTAAAACTGTACAATGAATATCCCAAAAAAATCTTACCGGAATTTTTGGATAATCCTTCTCCAATAGCTCAAGATAAGTATCCCAACCAATTTTGAAAGTGTCAAAAATAGATACAAGTCCATTTAGTATATGTGAAAAGGACTATTTATCACTTATCTTTGTCGGTGTGGGCTTTCCAACCATATCCATACATTCCTTCTTATGTACACTAAGTGAATCCAACCGGGGACTCACCAAGCCTCTCAAACTTCTAGCTCTTCTTATGATTTTGTCTTTTTCCTTTTCAAGAACACAAATTTGGGCTTCCAAAATCAAAATTTGACCATCAATGGATGTATTGAATGAAGTCAATCCATCAAAAGAATTAGCTATATTTGCAATTTTCTCCTGAAATTCCTTAATCTGTTTATCCACATTAACTGTAAGTATATCTGATCAAATGCAGCTCTTTTCGCCTAAGTGAATCTCTCCAGTGCTTGCCAGTTTGAAATCTATTGTAAGGATTGAAAATCCTTTGAAATGTTCTCAGTAATTGTCTTCATCTTGCCAGATGGGCTCACTTCCTTGTCAATCTTGCTCTATGGGACTAGTCTGTGTAAGTGCAGTCTCTATAACTATTGGTTCATTTATAGGAAATGTAACCTCAACTTGTACATTTGTATCCAGAGGAATGTTATCCTCAATATTAGTATCTTGTAAATTATCAACCTTTTCACTTTCTGTATTAGTCGGTGTCTCAATATTTGACTGTACATTTGTATCTACCAGGGGCTTGATTTCAACTATCTTAATGTTTTTTAAAATTGAGGGTGAAGTATCCATAATCCCCTTTCCTTTTCCTTCAACTGAAGTGTCTATAGTGTCTATCTTTGATTCTGATGAAGTAAAGAAACCTTTGTTTTCTCCAAAGAAATTAACCCATGCCTTTTGAGTCTCCTTTATTATCTCATTTACCCTTTCTAGAATTAGAATGGTTATTCTATGTTTGCTATTAAAGACTTTTCTATCTGCCACCTCAAGTGTCCTTTCCATTTCCTCTGTAGCAATAGTAACACAAATAGATAACAACTCTTGAATTTTAATATGCTTGTCTTCTTGGATTGCTGGCAATCTTCTAGCATCTAACATATTATATAATTCTGTTAGTATTTGGTTTTCAATTTCTATTAAGGCTTTCTTATAAATATTCAAATATAATAATACTTCTTCCTCTACCTCTCTTTGTTCATCATCCTCTAAATGTTCATAATAAAACTATACATTCTTTAACATGCCATCCTTAGTTATTTCATCAGCTAATTCTGCACAAGTTTTTGGTAGAATGATATTCACATTACCAGATTGAATTGCTAGATCGATGTCATTGTTCTTCTTCCTTCTTGCAGTACCAGATAGAGTTCAAGGTGTTAGCTTTGGTGCTTGCTTTTGTGCTGGTAACTTGAATGCAACCTTTCTAACCCATTTCTTTTTAGCTTCTACCTTTGTTTCCTTTGTTTTCTTCCTTACAGCCCTCTTGAAAGCCAAGGGTGTGTCATCCTCAGATTCAGACTCTATTGTAACAGACTCAATATGTACTTTTGGATTCTTCCTCTCCTGCCTTTCTTCGAGATAGCATCAATTAATGCTTTAATGTTCTGTGAGACCTTCTCAACAAATTTTCTTTCTTTCCCTTCCTTCTTCTCTCTTTTTTTCCTGTTGAACTCTATTTCAACTGCTTGTGATTTTTGCTTTGCAGTACCACAGGGCTTCTCTGCCTCATCAACAGGTGCATCAATAAATATTTTTTGCATAAGTATCAAGGATTTGTGCATCAACTTCATAGCCCATTTCCTCAATCCAAATCTTCTAGGGCTTAACTGCTTCCATAAGTGTTTCATTTTTCTTCACCATGAAGCATATGTCAATTGAGTATTTTTCAACGATATGCTTAGGAACACTTTCCCTAGATTTCAAAGACTTTTGGAATCCCTTAAAATATCCCCATACTTTATCATCTCTCTAAGTGCCTAAAGTAGCAATTGACTATTTCAATTGTCTCCCTGCCAGGTTATCAAATGCCCATTGCCTCTTCCCAAAACTAGGAGTGTCATTCATGAAAAATAACATTAAGCAGACAATTAAATTGCCATACTAGAAAGTCTCTTTCTTTTCACCCTTAATCTTCCCTAGGTTTATTAACAGTTCATCTAACATCCAACTGCATAGATCCAATTTCTCATTTTCTCTCATCATCTTATATGCTGCAAAAATGCAGGAAATGGAAACAAAATTCAGTCGGTTTGACTAAATTACCTTATACCCGATGATCATGCTACCAAATCTGATGTTCATGTCGATAATAGTGCTTATTCTCATAGATCGCCTGTCAAATGTCACACCAGTGATTTTATTGACATAATCATTTGAAACCTTCTTGTTTGGATGTTGTCAAACCTATGGCAAACCAATGATTTCCCTGATGGCTTACCTGGTGATCTTGCAAGGTATATCTAACCAAATAAAATCCCCATGTACTCTACTCAAAACATACCTAATTATTTAGTCTTGAAATTTTGAAATGTCCAAAATGTTGGTAAACCCTAAGTCTTCATTGTGTTTGTATGCTGGTTTGATCTTTCCAGATTCTCCCATAAGCGGGCTCATGTACATGCCCTTTATTTCAGATGTCCCCAAGTCCTCAATGTGACAGTGTATGTATGCCCTAACATCTTTGACATAAACAACTCCCTCTGAAACATGAGAAAATGCTCCAACCAAATTTTCCACGGTAGTCACATGTGGACACCACTTGAAAATTGGCCTAGGGCTATCTTTGACTTCTACAACAATCAGATTTGCAACAAAGATAGGAATAGATGATGATCCCACTTCCATGTTTAAAGATAAATACCTGATGATCACTTCTGGTGAAAACCTTAACAAATTCTTCCAGTCACTAGTAAAATCACTCAAGAAGATATATGATTGCACTAAATAGCCTTGATTGCTCTGAATCGCTCTTAATCACACTGAATCGCTCTAAATGCAAGGTGATAAAAAATGAAGTGAATTCAACCTTTTATCCTCCAAGAAAATCTGTAATCTCTCATTGACATCAATGACTGTCGGTGAAAGATACCGGATCTCAAACAAAACATCTCCATGTCAGATAAGCATCTCCAATGTTTGGAACATCTTCCAGAACCTTTTCCCAGGGTATATGAAGTATCTTCATGAATTTTTCCTACCCCTAAGGCATCTTCCTTAGTTACCAGTTGAGCTACCTGTCAATGCAGGAGCAACCTCCTCTGTTGGATAAGTAACCGGTGCATTTCCATCTGTTGATTTTTCTTCTATCTTCCTGACCCATCTCTGAGTATGATCTTATCGAATTTCACTAACCTTTTCTTTCCCTTTCTCATTTGATCCTTCATTATCAAATGGTGGATTTTTGCTTCTACAAAATTTAGCAATATTTCCAACCTCATTACATGCATAACATGTAACCATACTTATTGCATTTAGGACATTTACTGGGAGTAGAATCAGGGTTCTAATTTGCTTTGTTTCTACATTGCCTAGCCATGTGACCAAATCCATTGCAAACAAAACATCTACCATTAAATTTATAAGCACTAAACTACCTTACCAGTGCCTTATGGTTTTGATCTTCATTAGCAGTACCAGAAATCTGTCCTTGCTCAAATCCAAGTCCATTGGAATCTCCAATCTGCCTTTGTCTCTTCAACAACTCATCTAGCTGTGCTGAACTAATCTTGAATTTTTCTTTATACTCACTTGTAATAGTTAGATCTTCTCTCAGAATTATCATTTGTCTCTCAAGATCTTGTTCATTACTCTGGGATTGTACTAAATTATTTCTCAACATATCATTCTCATGAACCAACCTACCACATTCTTCAAAAAAAAAATTGTTCTTCAGAGATACAACAAGATTTTCTTCCTTTTTCTTCAGGTCCTCAATCTCTTTAGACATTCTCATAGTTATATCTTGCATTTCATTTCTCATCACCATATTCTCCTAAATCAGATTTTGACATTGTTTCTTAAGTGCATCTTTTTCTTCATCTTCTTGACTTTTCAAAAGTTCCTTCCTCCTAGCTTGAACAGATGATAGCCTCTCTTGTAGGACAAGAATGAATTCCTTCTTAGAATTCAATTCATATTGTAGCTTCAAGTTCTTCAACCTTTCAGAATCATAATATTCAAGTGCCATCTCAAGTTGCTTCTCTAAACCCATGTTCATGGATTCTGCATTTAGGATCTTCCTCAAGCTATTAAACTTCCTCCGAGGCACAAGGCTCTAATACCAATTGTTGGAATCCAATAACACTGAGAGGGGGGTGAATCGGTGTTATACCAGAAAGTCCAATTTTAGCCTTATTAAAATGTGCATACACCAACTGGTATACCGATACATACATACTTGAAAGAAGTAAAGCAACCAATAATCCAATCACATAAATGAGAACCATAACACACAAAATTATACGTCGAAAACCTCAAAGAGAAAAAACCACAGTGGGATTTGTGACCCACAATATCAATCCACTAGCCATATGAAGAGATATTACAAAATATAAGGGGCCTGGACTTGTAGGAAGGCTTACAGCCTAGAGTAGACTACTTAATCATAAAAGAAGCCTCACTGACTACATATAAATCCAGACTGCAATCCGGAGAAGTGTTAAATTGCTAAGATAGCATCTTCTATGCCAGAATACAGTTCCGATTTAAGCTCTATCTATTCCGATCTGAAACCCTAAACCTTTTACCGGAATAACCGTTACAAAGATATCCTCACATACATAATATCTCTAATATATTTTATATCATATTACATCCACATTTCCATCACCATGTCTATCTAAAAATGATCTAATCCAACTGACCTATATACCCTATACAACTTATCATGCCTTATGTTGACTTACAAAGATTATTACAATATCAAATCACATGTTAGTTAGATAACATAGATACATGAATATCAAAAATAATTGCTGATGTCAGATCCAAGAGATGTCAGCCTCCAATACCGATAACCATTGTTCTTAACCATGTCGGCCTGCATTGTTGGTAACCAAAGAAATCCTTCTATCCTTCTGGTGTCGGTGTTGGTGTCAGTGTAGTGTCTGTGAACTACCTATCGGTACACAAGTAAACCAAAAAATGAAGCCAGGATTAAATATCATGTTGCCATCAATGAAAACATAGTGAAACCAACCAATTGAGTGTCAATTGCCAACATGATCTCTCCCCTTGACTGATATTCTATTAAGCTCTATTTTTTACATATATCTCTTCCCCTTTGACATCAATGCTACAAATCTAACATAAACATTCAAGAAAAATCATAAATCCACTGAACCACACAGCTGACTACTCCCCTAAGTAGTAACACCAACACATCAATCTGGAATGAATAGTAGCTCTATAAATGCATACTGAATTGATGCCAATCAACATCACTTAGGTCTCTATTGGAAGGGCGAAAGCCCCCAATATGTATCTGAAGTACTCAAATTATTCCTTAGGCAAGGATTTAGTGAAGATATATGCAATCTGATCTTTAGTGTTCACATAAACCAGTCTGACTTCATTTGCTTCCACCTTCTGCTTCAAAAAGTTATACTTGATAGATATGTGCTTTGCCTTAGAATGAAATACCAGATTCTTTGATATGTCAATAGCAATAGAGTTATCACAATGAATAACTACTAGTTCATTGCAATCCACCCTTATATCCTTCAACATTTTCTTCATCCATATAACTTGTGTACAGTTAGTAGCAGCAACAACATACTCAGCTTCAACAGTAGATAAAGAGGTATATGACTTCTTCTTTCTAATCCTTGAAACAAGTTTCTTTCCAAGAAAGAAAGCTCCACCGAATGTGCTCTTTTTGTCATCAAAGTCTCCAACCCAATCTACATCTGTATATGCACATAATGTAAAACCATCATCTTTAGGATACCACAAACTATATTTAGTTCTTCCTTGCAAATACCCAAAATTCCTTTTCACCGCACTCTCATGATTCTCTCTAGGATCACTCTAATATCTTGATACAATACAAACTACATTTATTATATCTAGTCTAGTCTGAGTTAGATATAACAAACCTCCAATCATATACTTGTATCTTGTAGGATTTACCAGTGCTGATGTATCTTTCTTTGTCAATTTCTCACTAGTAATCATAGGAGTACCAACCGGTTTAGAATTTTCCATACCAAATTTCTTCAACAACTCCCTAGCATACTTAGTTTGATAGATGGAAATACCTTTATCAGTCTGAGTAATCTGCAAACCTAAGAAAATTCTTGTCTCCCCAATCATAGACACCTCAAATTCATTCTTCATATTATCAGAGAATTCTATACATAACTTATCCTCACCTCCATAAATGATATCATCAACAAATACTTCAACAATCAATATGTCATCATCAATGATCTTATAATATAAATTACTATCAGCATTACCTTTAGTGTAACCAAGCTTCAAAATATATTTAACCAATCTTGCATATCAAGCTTTAGGGGCTTGTTTCAATCCATATAAAGCTTTCCTTAACCTCCAAACTGTGTTTTTGTCATCTGAAAGTGAAAATCCATTAGGTTGCTCAATATAAACTTCCTCTTCAAGATCTCCATTCATAAATGCACACTTAACATCCATCTAATAAACCTTGTAGTTCTTATGGACAACATACGAAAGAAATAATATTACAACTTCAATCCTAGCTACCCGAGCAAAAGTCTCATCATAATCAATTTCTTCCTTCTGAGAATATCCTTTACAAACCAATCTAGCCTTATTCCTCACAACTTGTCCATCTTCATTCAGTTTATTGCTAAAAACCTATTTAGTTCCAATAACATTCTTATTTTTAGGCTGAGGAACTAAAGTACATGTATTATTCTTTTCTATCTGATCTAACTCTTCTTCCATAGCTCTCATCCAACATTCATCTTTACATGCTTCAATTACTGATGTTGATTCAACTTGAGAAATTAAACACACCTCATCAACTGCCAACCTTCTTCTTGTCATCACTCATTTATTCTTGTCTCCAATGATCTG
This sequence comes from Cryptomeria japonica, assembly GCF_030272615.1. NCBI lineage: Eukaryota > Viridiplantae > Streptophyta > Pinopsida > Cupressales > Cupressaceae > Cryptomeria > Cryptomeria japonica. Next base: position 649,365,192 of record NC_081414.1, on the reverse strand, counting down.
ATCTTCTGAATGATTTAAGATAACATACTTAGAATTCTTCTAACTTTGTGATCCTCTACTCTAATCTTCAATTAATGTTGAATTTTTTGATACTTTCAGAGTAATTGATTCAACATTTTGTTCTGGTGTAGGCACTACCAGTTTAGTTATGATCATTTCCACTGCCAGTTCTCTCTTATTAGTTTTGATTTGACTTCTATTCATCTCTCCACAAATCTTTGCAATATTTGTTTATAACATCTATATGCTTTTGATGCAAGAGCATCCTCAGTTCACAACAATCTTGCATCAACCAAAAACATTTTCCTTTGTATTTGTTTTTTGTTTGCAGTTTCAGTTTTCCTTTGTGTGTGTCCCGATTTTGGCTCACTGGATCCTGTGGAGTTGGATTCTACTTGAAGACTTGATCATCTTTCTTACTTTTAGACCACATCTCATATGGATTACTTATCGACAAGATATCACTACCGATTTTCATGACAGTTTCTTGTTACCGGTTGTTCTTTTGTTACCAGTTGCCTGAGACCTATTCTAGTGATCTTCGGGAACCCATTCCGAAGCTTGTAGAGCCTTGGGCATTGATTTCTATGTTCCTTTGCATGTTCCCAACCTTTTCCCATGATCTATGATTCATCCTTTGGATTTTCTGAAGGAATCTCTTGGGAGAGGCCGACCTTGTTTATTTTGCACGTTAGGTCTTGTTCTTCAGGTTTTGATCCCTTTTGGGGTGACTGGATCCTTTAGATTGATATATATATTTGTAATCATGCTTTGTAATGTAATCAATTAGAATCAATTAGAGTATTAGATAGATAGATTGTGCCTAGAAGATCTATCTTTCGATTCAAGGTCCCAATTGTGACCTATTCTACTAGGCCTATGTGTCGATATGTTGTAACCCGATTCTTACCGTTGGATGTAATCAAATGTCATGCAATAAATCAATCTGTTCTGTATTTCCTCCATCATATATGTGTGTTTCCATTGTGTTTATTCTTGCTGACCAGTATAGATTGATTTCTTTGAGGGCTCTCCTCATCGGTGTCTGCTTCAAGTGGTATCAGAGAAAAGTTTCATTTTGGAGGCTGTGTGTCTTGAATTTTTATTGTAGGGTGGAAAATTGTGGATCTGACTTGCAATTGCAGAGGACTAGCATGAATCAATGGCATGAATAGGAACTAGGAATGGTTGAGCATGTGGGAATGAAGACCATGCTATGATGGAGATGTTGCAAGGAATAGAAGCTTAGTTAGAAGCTGTGGAGATAGCTCAAAGAAGAGACTGACATATTGAAGATGTAAGTAAAGATGAAGCCTCGACAAAACAAGTAAACCTACCGGTATTTGATCCTGATGAAGAAAGGTTTTTAAGGGTTTTGAGTAGGGAGAACACTAAACCTCATTTTACCCCACCAGAATATGATGGGAAGTTAGATTCAGATGAATTGATGGATTGGATCTCGGAGATGGAGAAGTATTTCAATTTTGAAAACACTACAAAAGAAAGGAAGGTGAAATATGTCTGTACTCGGTTGAAAGGTCATGCATCTCTTTGGTGGGAACATTTGCAAGTTGATAGACAAAGAAGAGGTAAAGAAAAGATTAAGACATGGGATCAAATGATTTCTAAGTTGAAATCAAAGTTTGTGTTAGTGAATTATTAAGTGGATTTGTTTCAGAAGTTGCAGAATCTGAGACAAAAGGAATCTAGTGTGAAGGAGTAGACTAAAGCATTTTACAAGTTGAACACCATATTTGAACATGTTGATGATGAAGTTGAACAAATTGCAAGATATTTGAACATATTGTAGATGTCTATACAAGATGAAATCAGTATGATCAAATTGGAGAGTGTTGAAGAGTCTTACCAATATGCACTAAAGGCTGAAGAGAAATTGAACAAAAGACATGAGCAGAGACAAAGAGGTAGAGGTGGAAGGTTTACCGAAGGAAGATTTCAAGGAGGAAGAGGATATACCAGAGGAAGAGGAACCAGTACAAATCAGAACAAGGACAAGGAGGTGAACAAAGAAGGTAATTTATTATGAAAAGATGATAGAAATTTCTACCCGAGGATATGGTTTTCAGAATGAGAACTTTGGAAGACAAGACAAGAGGATGTTTAGAGGAACTTTCTTTAAGTGTGGAGGAGAAAGACACTATGCATTTGAGTGTAAGAAGATAGAGGCTACGTGAAGAGAAGCAATGGTGGAAGTGTGAGATTTTGCCAAGATCAAGGGTCCAATGAAAAGCATAAAGAGAGACAATAAAATGACAAGAACAAACTATATTCTCATCAATATACAAATGATCAATTGGATTAACCAATACAATGAATATGGGCCTTCTTATATAGGCAAGGCCATATGGATATACGAGCACACAATCATGACATGTGGCTCAATGAGAAACAAGGGTGGGTAAGAAATACTAGGGGTAGGTAGGAGAAATAATATAATATTCCACAAGAGGTGGATGACCCACTGAATGTGGAGTGTAACAACAAGATAAGACCACCAAAGGTGGAATTTCTCCTCCAAGCTATATCCCTATGTGCACACTTCCCTAGGTGTCTCATATCCAAACTATGAAGAGATGCATTATCCTAAGTTAACTTAAGTAAAGTGTAATAATATCCATGATGAATATTTATTTACACCAAAACCCCCCCCTTAAGTGCAACTTAGGGGAATGAAGACTCAAGTCAACAATGCAAGATGGGTCCCAGCTACTATGCCAAGATAGGTACCCATGTACAATATGCAAATGCGAGCAAAACTATGCAATACAATCTCTCACAAACGAAGAAAGGGAGAAAACCCAGTGGGAAAAAACTCCCCCCCAAAAGAGAGATGAATGTACAAAAGACTCTCAAAGAAGAAGGACAAAACCTCAAAGATAAAAAAGTCTCCCCCATAAGAGAGGAAGGAGAAGTCAGCTGACCCCCCCTAATGAGACATCTCACACCCCCAAGAGAGCTCGCAACTGCTAGAACTTACTCTTGGTGAAAGGTTTGGTGAATATGTCCGCAACCTACTTCATTGTAGGACAATACTGCAAATCAATGACCTGCTCCTGAATCAGCTCTCAGATGTAGTGCATATGGATCTCGATGTGTTTGGTCAGTTGATGTTGGACCAAGTTCTTTGAGATTGCAATAGCACTCTGATTGTCGTAATGTAGAACTATTGGTCATGGAATGGTGAACCCAAACTCTGTGAGAATATGTTGAAGCCAAATGGTCTCAGTCGCTACGTTAACAACTCCTCGATACTTAGCCTCAGTCAAAGAGAGAGCAATAGCATGCTGCTTCTTGCTCTGCCAACAAATGGGGCTTGAACCAAGGTGGAAACTGTAACCTGAACTAGACTTACGATCATCAAGATCACCAACCCAATCAGAGTATGTGTAACCAACCAAGTGAAGTCCTTTGCCTGTTGCATAGTGAATCCCATAATGATGTGTACCCTAGATGTAATGAAGAATGCATTTGGCAACTTTCCAATGAAGCTCATGTGATTCCTGCATGAAGTGGTAAACCAAGCCAATCGCAAATGAAATATCAAGGCATGTTGGAGTCAAGTAGATGAGACTACCCACAAGCTAATGATATAATGTGGCATCAACTGGTGGAGAAGAGAACTAAGCCTCAAGCTTGACTCCTGAAAGAAAGGGAGTCGGGGCAGGCTTACAATCAGCCATATGAAAGTGTGCAAGTAGATAAAGAGCATACTTGGGCTATGATAGTGTAATCCCAGAAGGTGACTGTGAAATCTCTATCCTGAGAAAGTAGTGTGAAAGACCCAAGTCAGTCATAGAAAATATATCATGCAAAGCATATTTGACCCTGCTAATGATGGACGTGGTGCTTCCTGTAATGATCAAATCATCAACATAGAGCATAAGTATCAAGTGAGAGTCACACTGTCACAAAATCTAGACATTCAGATCGGAATGACACCTGGTGAACCCTACCGAGAGAAGAAAGGAATCCATCTTGGCATACCAAGCCCTGGGGGCCTGCTTAAGGCCATAGAGAGATTTCCTTAGTCTGTAAACCAAGGAAGAATCCTGGATGAAACCCTATGGCTGCTCCATATAAATATCCTCATCAAGATCCCCATGAAGAAAAGTTATCTTTACATCCATTTGATGTACAACCCACCCATGAACTGTGGCAATAGCAAGTGTCAAGCGAATGGAGTTCATCTTGGCTACAGGCACAAAGGTATCAGTATAGTCAACACCTGGAACCTGAGAGAAACCTTTCGCAACAAGTCGAGCCTTATACTTATCCACACTACCATCCGCTGTAAACTTGGTCCGATAGATCCACTTACATTGAACCATATTTCTCCCCTTAGGGAGAGGGACTAACTCCCATGTGTTATTCCTCATTAAGGAACTATACTCTTCCTTCATAGCATGGTTCCACTGAGGAACCCCTGATGCTTCCCAAAATGTATATGGATTAGAAGTAGTAGCAATGAAATCATGTGGAAGGTCCTGATGTTATGATTGAGTTCTCTGTGTATCTGAAGGATCCCCAACAAGAGAACCCACTGACTCAAGTGTCTATCGAGCCCAACAAGGTCTAGGTGGAGGTGGAGAACAAGGCTCCTCAACTACAAGTGGACCCGATGGAGGTGTAACCTTGCGAGTCAGAGTTGAAGGAGTCTCATCATCTGAATCACTGGCATCACTATCCACAATGGAGGAAGGTGGAGGAGGTAGATAGGCTAAGCTGGGAGAGCTTTCCTCAAAGTGAACACTCCTCTCAATAAACAACTCATGTGTCTCAGGATCTATCAATCTATATGTCTTAACACCCTCAAGATATCCAACAAATATGCAAGGCCGACTCTGAGGTTCAAATGCCTTGTATTTTTGCGGAGGTATGCGAGCCCATGCTAGACACCCAAAGACTCTAATATATCTCACAATCGGTTTCCTACTAGCCCAAGCCTCCAAAGGAGTAATACCTTGCAAATCTTTGTGAGGAACATGATTCTGGATGTGCATGGCACAACTGATAGCCTCTGTCCAAAAGGCAGGATCAAGAGAATGCGCATGTATCATACAACTAGCCATTTCTTTGAGAGTTCTATTCTTGCATTCTACAACTCCATTATATTGTGGAGTGTATGCAACAAATGATAAAGATCAATCCCCTCAAATGAACAAAAGTCCTCAAGTCATTTTTTCACATATTCCCTTCCATTATCTATACAAAGAATCTTGACTACTTTCCCGAATCGCTTCTCCACATGAGTCTTGAAGTCCTAAAATTTGTCAAATACTTCACTCTTACAAATAAGAAAGTAGACCCAAGTGAAGCGGGAGTAGTCATCAATGAAGGTGAGGACATAGCAGGTCTTACTAAATGAAGGTGGTGGAAATGGACCTGCTACATCATTGTGAACAAGTTGAAGAACTTCCAAAGCTCTCCAAGCTTTCCCCTTATCAAACTTCTCCTTGGGATGCTTGCCCATGGAACACCCTAAACATACACCCTCTGAAAAACTGATTCAAGGTAGACCTGTGACCATGTCTTTAGTGCTGAGCTATTGAAGATAGCGGTAGTTGAGGTGACCAAACTGCTCATGCCATAGCTTACTTTCTTAATTTGAATGAATAAGCAAGGCCCTAGAAGGAGAACTTGGCACAAAGTGGGAAAATGAATAAAGCCTTGAGTTGTCATTGACTTGTCCCACTACTACCAAGGCATCATCATCAAGTTCCTTTACCACAACTGAATCAGGTGTAAACTCAACCTTTTTCCCATTCCCATAATGAGTAATTTGGTAGATAGAGAGAAGGTTGGTAGACAAGTTAGGAACATAAAGAACATTCTCAAATATTCCATCATCCATGTCAACTTAACCTTTCCCTTCAACCTCAACTTGTGTATCATCACCTATGTAAATGTGAGGTACCTTTGATGGCTCCAATGAAGAAAACTGCTCTTTTGTAGAACTCATGTGATAAGAGGCACCTAAGTCAAGTATCCACTATTGTGAAGAACCTATTGTTGCCACAAATACTTTCCCTTTTCCCTTAGACAGTGAGGAAGAGGAAGGAGATGAATCCTTCTTTATGTAGGCGGATGGCAAGTTGATGTTATTTTTCTTGAGAAGATTTGTCAACTCATCAACTTGCTTAGCGTGGCAACAATGCTCATCATGAACATATTTCTTGCAATAAGCACAAGTTGGTTTATCCTTCTTAGGTGGAGTCCCCTTCTTGGAAGAGGAAAAATTGCCTTGTGATGGAGAGGATGATTGTCTTATTTCCTATTGTGGCTTTGACTTAGATTGCTTCTTCTTCTTGTTGGAATCTTTGCCTTGACTCCCTTGATTAGCCACCAAAGCCTTGGAATTTGAAGACTTGACAAGCCCCATGTTCAACAACTTAGATTGTTCCAATATCATTTCTGTGAAAGCATCAAATGAAGGCATAATGTAGGAATTCCCCACTATCAAATGATGAGTTTGTAAGCTAGACACAAATGCTGCATATTCTGGTGCAACCTTGTCCAACAAGTTGAATATCAATTGAGCATCATTTTTGTCAATTCCACAATCCTTAAGCTTAGCTCTTAGCTCATTTTCTTTGGTGACATAATCTTGGATTGTATCAAAACTCTTTGGATCCAGGTTGGTGAGCCCATTGTCAATCTTGTAGCCTCTGATTTCATCAACTTGACCATACAATTTCTAAAACATATCCCAAGCCTCTTTGATTGTAGTATACTTCTCAATGTGAAAAATGAGGTCTTCTAATACATACTTAAGCAAATTTCCAAGAGCCATACAATTCTTAGTGAGCCATTCTAACTGAGCATTAGGATCAACCTTAGGACCAAGTGGTGCTTCTATTGTTCCATCTATGTAATGTGTGAGACCTTTTTCCATTAATTTGCTCCATACTTTAATTTTCCATGATGCATAATTATGTGGAGTTAAAGGTGGAAATTTATGAGGACTCATTGCAACAAAAATGAAAGAGCATAAGGAAAGAGAGGCACAATCACACAAGACATCCCCCAAATTCACTCAATCAAAGAAACCCCCCCAAAATGATGATTTGGCACTTTATACTTAGTGCATGTACAATGGGCCACTTGCAAAAAATGACAAAGTGGACTTCTGATTTCCACTTTACAACTGACTTAATAAGGCCAAAGTGATGAATAATGATGAACAATAAATACCCTAACTGGTATTGAGAGGGGGGAGGGGGTTAATCAGTACATACAAAAACTTCTCAGCAACTTATCAAGTTAAAACAATGCTAACCGGTTGTCTTCATTAATGAACTTAACCATGGCGATACTGATTAAACACAGTAAGACTTTAGACAACATGAACCTGTAAAACTGAACACTTCAAATACATTCAATACTTGATAACTACTCCACCCATAAACATATGCATGTGGTGTATCAACAATACCATAACAATTAGCTCTACATGCATAATCACTCAAATAAAGAATACTTAATCATCACATGAAAAATGCACAACTCATGACACACAGTTTTTTCATGTGGAAAACCAAATGGAAAAAAACCATGGTGGGGATGAATACCCATGAGCTTGTTTTGAACTCTTTTGAAGCTCGCTCTGTTAGGAGCCTAGTCTAGTTAAATACTTTACAATAAGGTTCTACTAGGAACTGATCATGTTAAAGATCAACCGGTTAAGGGATGGCTATATACCCTATTAAAGGTTGAAACCCTGTTAAAGGTTACCTCATTAGATGATTTAAAGAACTCAATCATCTTGAGTCACCTGGTTAGAGGATTTACAATAAGCCTGTTAAAGCTACCCGGTAAAGGGATTTTCTGTGAGGCCCTACCCCGACCCATCCTATCTTTTCAGTTATTTTCATGTTTGAGCTATTATGGATGCTTTATTTTGATACATTATGGATATAGAACTTTATTTGGTCCCACAAATTTGGTAATATTGATATATATTTATGCTTCATTTCTATGCTTGTGGATATAGAATTTTATATGATCCTAGAATAGGGTAATATTGAGACGATGTATGTCATTATCTGATTTGCAGGACTTGATTATGATGCTAAAAATATGTTTGCATATCTTGTAAATGGATCAAATTTTGAGGATTATGATGAATTGCTTATGTGGATTGCTTTGATATGTGACAATCATATTGAATAATGTCAATTCTGTGCAGAATGATTGTATTGTATTCTAATTATGTGTTTTATATTATATGAGGCTATTGGAAAGTACTAATGTTTAAATTGAGATGCATAGGAAATAATCCATGTGACCATGGAATTATTATGGAGAATCAAACCTAGGCCCATGTGCGTTTGTAAAACCAAGGGTTGTCTATTTGGAGAGACAACACCCCATATGTATTGTATTTTATTTGTAAATGTAAAATATTGCATGGGTGTAAATTATATTTATTGAATTGTGTACATCATTTAAGGGACAATTGCCATGTGTGTATTTGTGATGTGGAATTATTTTGTAGTGTCACTTGACACCTATGTTGTATGTTGTGTTGGCAATTTGTCATGTCACCTTTTTGGAAAGTTTTTATTTTTTTTAATTGTTATATCTCCTAATTATCCTTGAAGGAACCAAGATATCTAGGTTAGTGAGCCACAAGGAGGGTCAACTCAGAGTTGACCCGTCAGTTAACTTTAGGTGGACTTTCTAAGGGTTAAATCAACTCCTAGAGTCAATTTTAGAGCATTTTTATTAGGCCTCATGGGGTACCTATGGGTGAAGGCCAAAATTGGCCATGTGTCTTTCTCTTAGGGCTTGTTTAACCACCCAAAAACGTGGTTTTCCCAAGATGGACGAATTCCATCTATAGGAGTGATATCCTTGGTAGGATAACCTTCTTGATAGGTGTAATCCCTCCTCCCCATTTCATTCCCCTCCTCTAGGTGCCTTGGTTAGGGAGTGTGTAAGACCTAGGGAAGGCCAACCAATGGGAGTCCATCACTCTATCCAGGAGGTTGGAAGGAGTGAGAGAAGCCTTCTTAGGCTAGGAATGGAAGCTTAGTGAGCTAATCACCCACTCTCCATCCTTGGAGATTTTTGAGAATTTTTGGAGGAAAACTAGTTTGGGATAGAAATTTTTTGGCTAAGGGTTGTAGAAAAGATTGAGGATTGGGCTGCTCTTCATCAAGCTTTCCCCTAGAATACCATTGGCAGAGTCAAGGTTGGTATTTTCTTTTCTTACTTGTGTATATGAGAATCTATTGTAGAATGCTGGAATGGAAAATGTTGTATTTTATTTGTGTTGTACTTATGAAAGCTTAATGTGATTTCTTGCTTTTTTCTGTTTTATGCATTGTTGTGGTTTGGGGAGTGTCCAATACCATCTTTCCCTTGGGAGGGAAGATTGGTCTTGGGGGTGGAAGGAGTATGATAGCCTTAGGGTGAGAGGCTCTCATTATCAGAGTGATTTCAAGGGTCTGTCCATGTGACCCTTGCTGCATTTTTGTGTTATTTCACTTGGGGGTCATAAGGGGAGCAAATATGGCATGTTTTCCTTTTTGGGGGTCATAAGGATGTAGGGGTTAAGAATGAGTTTTGGTTATGTTTTCTTGGATGCCATGAGTTGGCTATGAGTTCTATCTAGCAAAATCTCCCCTAGGGTACTTGGTCCACTTCCTCCCTAGTAAAACATCACATTATGTGATGAAGTTTCAGCTTGGGAAGGGAATGTGTTTGTGGCATTTTGTTTTCCCCCTGCTTGTTGTGTGTTTGCTTGATTGTAACCCTGTCTAGGACTTGGTTCTCCAAGCTCGAGGGTGGCTTCTAGTAAGCCTAGGGTGGGAGGTGAGCACCCCATGGTCACAGCCTTATGATTATTTGTAGGTTGCTTGGAAAGAGGAAAGTAAGCTAGGAGTTGTAGATTCTGTTTGGTTCAGATTTTATTTAGTTGCAGAAAAGGAAATAGGAAATGTAATACTATGATTTGTTGCAGCAATGTAAATAGGGAAACTCAATGTTGTTTTTATTTCTATATAAGGAAATGTATTCTTTTATTCAAGTCCTCATTATTAAGAATGAGAGACCAGTTGGGTTGTTTCACCCATTGCAATAGTGGGCCATTGTATTAAAAAAAAAACTCTATAAGAAAAGTGCATTTTATTTAAATTCTGAAATCTATAATGTTGCTGTAAATTTTATTAAATTCTCTCAAAAGGAATTCTGTTACTTTGTTTATTCTACAAATTTAAGTAAAGAAAAGAAATGAAAAAAAGAAAGAAATGCAATATGTTTTAATAAGTATTTATTTGCAAAGTTTAAATGTTGTTAAATTCTGTCATTTATTCATTTTTTGTTTTTACATAATAGAAAATTAACCCATACACAAAAGAAATTTGATGTAGAAAACCTGTTTGTATAACTGTCATAAAACCCCTAATGCTACATATTAAAATAAAACACACCTAGGAAATGAAACATACAATCATTGAAATGCTGTCATTATTTTATCCAATCCTGCAAGATTTAAAACAAAAGAATATATATATAGATATATATATATATATATAATCATGTATTTAAAAATATACTCAAATGAAAACATTAGAATATGTTCAGATCTGTTTCTATATACATTTATGTATAGATCTATATAAATATATATATATATATAAATATATCTATATATATAAATATATCTATATATATAAATATATCTATATATATAAATATATCTATATATATATACACATAAATATTTATAAATATATATGTTTATATTATTTTAAAAAAATAGTGATTTGTTGGGGGGGGGGGGCGAAACCCTACCTCTCCTCATGAGAGACGTCGTGGGCCTTGCCGCCACTATGGAAACCCACAGTGGGCGGAGCCGAGTCCGCCATTGTGGGCAACCATAGCGGGCGGCGTCAATGCCACCACTGTGGGTGTACATAGTGGGCGGCGTCGGGGCCGCCACTGGGGGCTTCCATTATGGTATCCTCATGTTCGCCCCCCTCCCTCTTCAAACCTTCTTTGCTTCCCATGGCCGCCGTGCTCTAATCCAACCCTGTTCCTGCATACACAAACACACACACACCACAAAACAAAAGAAAAATATAATACAACAAACCCTAACCCATTTCGATTTAGGGTATAAGTTAATAGAAAGAAAATAAAGAGGTGTTAAAATAAAAAGAAAATGCAACCCTAACCCAATTTCGGGTTAGGGTTAGCATTTTAAGAATAAGAGATTTTAAAAGAATTTAAATTAGATGTAAGGAAAAATTTACTCAACCCTATTTAGGGTTTAAAATTTAAAAGTTAAGTTAAAATAAGAAAAAGGGGGGGGGGAAATGCTTTTCAATTTTGGAAAAGAATTTCCCCCATATAACTTTAGCCATATGTGTTATTAAAATAAAAAAAATTCATTAATTCATTTGGGAAGAGAATTAAATTTTAGTGTGGTCATTTTCTTAAAATTTTAAAATGGTAGATTAATATCATTTACATTAATCATATAGTTGATTTAAATTATTTCGGCTACGGACACTTTACATTTATTTAATATATTTTGTTTGTATATAGTCATTAAAGTAAATATTGGAAAAAAATTTATAATTGAAGATTATTAGGTATTTTAAAGAATTCTTAGCCCTTGAGGCCAATATTGGCCAAATTAATTATATCGTCAAATTTAAAGGTTTAGGGGAATTAAAACTGACTTTAGCTTAATATCGGATTTAGTTGGCAAATGTCATTATAGAATTTCGAACCCTTATCAATTGGATTTAAATAATAAAATTGCATGTGTATCAATTAATTGATAGCATTATCATTATCTTGTTGGGAATGATTTAAATGCATTTGAGATAACTAATTATTCCTCATTTTTAATTAGCGACAACTTAATTAAGATAATTGAACTAACTAACTGATTTGTGACATTAATTAATCTCCACTAAATAAAGTCGCTCGTTTGAGTTGGTTAATTAATCCAACCTTAGAAAACAATATTATTTACATCCTAGTTAAGACAAAACTCTATTGAAGTTATTATAATGTAGGATATGTTATGAGTTTATGTGTTCAAAAAAAAATTTGTTGTTCCATTTTTTGCCCAAAAGTTTGGGCATGATATTTTCCTTCTATTGAAATGGTTAGAAGACAATAGGTAAAACTCTGATCTGATAACAACACTATATGCTAAGGCCGATCCTTTTCAGTTCCTCTACTCTGCAATCACAATCTGCAGTTTTCACTCACTGGTCTGGCAAGTATCTCATCACTTGGATACATACACAACTTTTGCCAACAACTCACAATAACAAACATCATCAACCTTATAGACAACAATTAGGTCAGTAACATACACCCTAAACCCTAAGCATCTTAGGTTTACTATTACAAGCGGTCCAATCCTGACCATCCAAACACTTTTCATAGAATGAAACAATCTTAAACAGATCACAAGTCATTCTACATCACCCATCTTCACCGCACATAGAAATTAGTAACCCATCATACTTTCTTCTCATACCACTAAGAAGAATGATCATTCCTGAGGTAGACATTAAATGTTGTCGATCTTCACATGTAGGATCCTCAAGGAAATCCTTCACATGCACAAACTTGACATGGAATCTCAATCTCATCCTTATTTCTTAGCTAACTCATCACATAATATCATCGGTTGCATCACACAAGCTAGATTGCCAAACTAGAAACCCTAGAGCTGAGACTACCAACCGGTAGTCACACTTAGTGAAACCCTGACACCGGTTTACTACATCTCTTCATACCAGTTCACTTGCACTTATTAACATCAATGACAACATACATTATCATCATATCATCATACCGGTTCATCAAATGCCAAAAATCTCCCCCTTTGTCATTGATGGCAATACTCAGTGTAGCATTGCAACTAAAAAACATCATAGACCAGTGCATCTAAAATATCTTCATCAAATATCTTCTCCCCTATCAAATATTTTCTCCCCTATCATATATTGTCTCCCCTATCATATATCTTCTCCCCCTTTGACAACAATGCCAAAGTGGAGGCACAAGCTCCCATACACCACTATGTTTCTCCCCCTATGGAGTAGCATCCTTCAACACATCAATCCTGAAAGATTTGTCACTATAATACCTGACTGATGTGGAGCACACATCTTTAGTTTAATTCATGAAGGGGCAAAACCCCTAATTCACCTCTCAAATAGGTAAATGTAGTCTTCGATAAGGGCTTAGTGAATATGTCTGCTAGCTGCTCCTTATTGGAAACATGTTGTAATACAACCTCTCTATTTTGAACCTTCTCTCTCAAGAAATGATACTTGAGCTCAATGTGCTTAGTTCTAGCATGCAATACTAGATTCTTGGAAATATTGATTGTGCTAGTATTGTCACAAAATATACTCATCGATTCAGATATAGGTACTTTGAAACCATCCAATACATGTTTCATCTAGATTACCTGAGTGTAGTTCATAAATGTTGCCACATACTCTGCTTCAGCTGTAGACTGAGAAGTACAACTCTGCTTCTTACTTGTCTAGGAGACTAGTCTTCCACCAAGAAAGAACACTTCACCAGTTGTGCTTTTCCGGTCATCCACATTACCTCCCCAACCTACATCAATAAATAAATTGAGTTTAAAATCACCATTGTATGGATACCACAATCCATAGTCAATAGTCCCTTTCAGGTATCTAAGAATCCTCTGGATTGCTACCAAGTGGGATTCTCTTGGACTTTTCTGAAAATGAGCTACCATGCCCACTACATGAGCAATATCTGGTTTGTTATGCACCACATAGTGCATCTTACTGATCATTGACCAATACTTCTTCTCATTCACCAACATTGAATCATCTTCCTTAATCATTTTACAGCTAGTCACCATTGGTGTACCAACCGGTTTTCTCTCCTCCATGCCAAAGGTCTTCAATACCTCTTTGACATACCTGGACTGGGTAATAAAGATACCATCTTTCATTTGCTGAATGTGTAAACCAATGAAGAACTTTATCTTTCCAATCAGAGACATCTCAAACTCTTTCTTCATTTCATCTGCAAAATCATGGATCATTTCATCATCTCCTCCAAAGATTATGTCATCTACAAATACTTCACAGATTAGAATCTGATCACCTTCAGATTTTAGGTAGATGTTGCTATCCTCACTTGTTCTCTAAAATCCTATCTTCACAAGATGAGAGTGTAACCATTCATACCATGCCCTAGGTTCTTGTTTCAATCCATATAGGTCTTTGTGTAATTTACACACCATGTTACTATCTTTTGATAAGGCAAACCCATCTGGATGCTCAATATAAACTTCCTCTTCTAGGATTCCATTCAAGAACACATACTTCACATCCATCTAATATACCTTAAATCCCTTGAATGCTGCAAATTCAAGTAGAATTTGAACACCTTCTAGTCTATCCATAGGAGGAAAGTTTTCTCCATAGTCTTCTCCCTCTTCCTGAGCATATCCCTTGCATAAAAGTCTTGCCTTGTTCCTCACAACTATGCCTTCTTCATTTAACTTATTCATGAAGACCCATTTGGTACCTATGACATTCTTATGTTCTGGTATGTGTACCAAAGACCATGTTGCACTCTTTTCTATCTGGTCTAGTTCCTCTTCCATTGCCTTAATCCATTCTTCATTTGTAAGTGCTTCTCTGGAAGTCTTGGGCTCCAATTCAAAAATCATGCAAGAGTTTTCTTTCACCTTCCTTCTTGTGAGTATTCTTACATCTTTATCTCCTATGATCTGCTTTGGATCATGATGTAGTTTCACATGTCTAGGAATGACTCTAGCTGGTTCTTCTTGCTACTCCTCTTCTTCTTCTTCACCTACTGCAGCTTCTACCGGTACAAGAACACTGAGATCTTTACTTGTGTCTTTCTTAACTGGTTCCTAGAAGGCTATACCCAGTTCATCTTCCACTTTCTCACTACATGATTCCTTAGGTTCCTCAGGGGATTCATCAACCCTGACATTGATACTCTCAACAATTTTTTGTGTTCTATTGTTGTAGCACTTGAGAGATTTACTCTTAGTGGAATATCCCAGAAATATTCCTTCATCACATTTAGCATCAAACTTGTTCAGATGCTCACCTCTCTTGATGCAACACTTACTACCAAATACTTTAAAATAACTCACAGTGAGGGTCTTCCCGGTCCAATACTAATAAGGGGTTTTAACTCTACCTTTCTTGATGAGTACCCGATTCATAGTATAGACTGCAGTGCTCACCGTTTCTCTCCAAAAAGTGTGAGCAACCTTTCCTTGGATCAGCATCGTTCTGGCCGCTTCAACTACAATCTTGTTATTCCTTTCTACTATGCTATTTTGTTGTGGTGTCCTTGGGGTAGACAAGTGCCTCTTGATACCACTATCTTCACAATACTTGTTGAATTCATCAGAAGTGAATTCACCTCCTTGATTAGTTCTTAGGCATTTTGTCTTTTGACCACTTTCCTTCTCTACTAATGCTCTAAAGGATTTGAACTTTCCAAATGCCTCAGACTTGTCTTTCAAGAATGTGACCCACATCATTCTTGAGAACTCATCAGTAAGAATCATGAAATACCTATCTCCCTGAATACTTCTAGTTTTCATAGGGCCACACAAATCAATATGCACAAGATCAAGTAAGTTTTCTGCTGAAAAAGACTTACCTTTGAAAGTTGAGGAAGACATCTTCCCAAGTTGACATTCTCTGCACAAAGAATTCTCCAGTTTGTTCAACAAAGGCAATCCTCTTATTGCCTTGATCTTACTAGCCTTTACAATATTATCAAAATTCATATGAAAAAGTCTCCTATGCCATATCCAACTGTCATCAAACTTCACCATCAGACACCAACTTAACTTGGCATTCAACTAAAACAAGTTACCTTTGGTCTACTTACTAGTGGCAATAAGTTGGCTACCTTTTTTCCAATTATACTGTAGAATCCACCTTTGAACTCCAAAATGAGTCCTTTGTCATTTAGCTGAGCAACACTCAATAGGCTATGCTTAAGACCTTCTACCCAATAGACATCATATGCACTACTCTTTCCATTCAATAAAATGGATACTTTTCCTTTTACCAAGCATGGTGCATCATTGCCAAATCTGACAACATCTCCATCATATTCTTCTAGAGACAAAAACTTTCTCCGATCACTAGTCATGTGGTGAGAACAAACACTATCAATAATCCACTCATTAGAGTTGTTAATGTGAGAGACAAGTTCTTTCTTGTCAAACACTTCTTCCTTTACAACTACAAACACTATGTCCTCATTCTCTTCATCCTCAGATTCTTCATCAGTAACACCTTCATCCACTGCAACAAGACAATTTCTTCTATTTCCTCCTTTATACTTTCTAAACCTCTCTATTTATCCTTATTGTCATTGTTAGGATAGTTAACCACTATATGTCCTATCTTATTGCAGGAAAAACATTTTAAAGGAAGCTGACCTCTGTACTTTCCAGTGCCTTTTGGAAGTCTCTTGGCAAGAAGAGCTTCAAAATCCATCAGAATCTCTTCATCATCCATACCTCTACTTTGCATGGATTCATAACTGGTACTTACTTCTTTTCCTTTTCTGGTTAGTGCAACAGATGCTCTAAAAGCTAACTCAGTCTTCTAAACACTGCCATCATAGCTATTCAACTCATATGCAGTCAAATTTGCAATGATAGAGTCTAAGGATACCTTGGTTTTGTCAATAGACCTTAGTTCCTGAATAGTAGCAACTCTGATTGCATAGACCGGTAACAATAATCTCAAAACTTTACTGACAATGGTGGCATCATCAATTGTTCCACTAATGCTCTTGATATCTCCAATAACAGTCTTGATCCTTATGCCATATTACTGAATGGTCTCACCTTCAACCATCCTCATGTCTTCAAATTTACCTCTAAGGCTCTCTTCCTTAGCTTGCTTGACATGCTCATCACTGCCATAAATAGTTTCCAATGTGTCCCATACATCCTTAGGAGTGTCCTTTTCTAGTACATCAATGAACTCAATATCGGATAAACTACTTATAAGGGCTTCCATAACTTGCACATTTTCTTGAATCGTCTTTTCTAATCATCGGTTAAAGTGCCAATTGGGATTACATAGACATTCTCAACATAGCTCCAGTGTTGAGCAACCAAACTCTTAATATAGATCTTCATTCTGTCCTTCCATATTTTGAAGTTATCTCTATTGAACTTAGGACCTTCCCTCTTCATCATTAAGGCAGGATCTTTTACCTCAAGCGGTTAAGCTTATATCACCGAGGACCTAGAGTTGCTCTGATACCAATTGATGAATAATGATGAACAACAAATACCCTAACTAGTACTGAGAGGGGGGGGTGAATCAGTACATACAAAAACTTCTCAGCAACTTATCAAGTTAAAACAATGCTAACCAGTTGTCTTCGTTACTGAACTTAACCATGGCAATATTGGTTAAATAGAGTAAGACTTCAGACAACATAAACCTATAAAAATGAACACTTCAAATACATTCAATACTTGATAACTACTCCACCCATAAACATATGCATGTGGTGTATCAGCAATACCATAACCATTAGCTCTGCATGCATAATCACTCAAACAAAGAATACTTAATCATCACATGAAAAATGCACAACTCATGACACATAGATTTTTCACATGGAAACCCAAATGGGAAAAACCACAGCGGGGATGAGTACCCACAATCTTGTTTTGAACTCTTTTGAAGCTCACTCTGTTAGGAGCCTAGTCTGGTTAAAGACACAATAAAGTTCTGCTAGGAACCGATCCTGTTAAGATCACCCGGTTAAGGGATGGCTATATACCCTATTAAAGGTTACTTCGCTAGAGGATTTAAAGAACTCAATGATCTTGAGTCGCCTAGTTAGAGGATTTACAATAAGCCTGTTAAAGCTACCTAATAAAGGGATTTTCCTTTTGTTGAAATGGTTAGAAGACAGCAGGTTAAACTTTGACTGGATAACAACACTCTATGCTAAGGCAGATCCTTTTCAGTTCCTCTACTTTGCAATCACACTCTGGAATTTTCACTCACTAGTCTGGCAAGTATCTCATCACTCAGATACATACACAACTTTTTCCAACACAAAGGAGACTCAAACTAATAAAGTGAGTGATCTAAACTAAGATCCAAGCAAATTACAAGTACCAAATAGGCCAAAAAAGACCAATATATGAAAGTACAATATCCACTCAAAATATCTGAAAACTAATCATAGATTATGAAAGTAGACAAAAAAATATGCACTTTAAAAAAAAAAGGCACCTGGAAAGGAGGTCGTATGAGCTCAAACAAAGTCTTTGAAGTTGCAAAATTGAGGATTGGATAGGTACAACTGAGAGAATCCAAAAATTCTGAAAAACTTGTGCACCAAAATCAGAAAATAACCACACCATTGTGAAGAGAACAAAAACTTATCCCAAATTTAAAAAAAATTGCACCGAAAAAGGAGAAAAATTGAGCAAGTTATGAGCCTCCAAAGTTGACCCAAAAATCCAAACTTCTCAATAGAGAAGGGTCTAAAATTTTTCAAAAAATGTTGACTGAGCGACTGACTGTGTGTTGCTGACTGTGCGTTGCTAACTGGGTAGAAGGTACGGACCCCAAAAAAAAATTCAATTTTTTTTTTTGAAAAATAAGATTTTCAACTGACAAAATATTTTTCAGATTTTTTTTTCTTTTGAAAAAATCCAAAAATTCCGTACCATACCGCCCAAATTGGGCAAAATTTTTCTCCACAACCAAAATTTGACTTTCGCCAAAATAGGTTGAGTTTATACTAGATTTTTATGGAAACAGCCTCCCAAATGCAATGGTGAGGTCGAAAATGCTCTAGCATGCCTCCAAAACGTGCAGTACCTCAGATCCAAAAATAGAAGCCTTCCTAGATGTCTCCCAAAACCAATCAATGAAGCCCCAATAGCTCTGATACCATGTGAGATTTTGCTAAGATCAAAGGCACAATGAAAAGCATAAAGAGAGACAATAGAATGACAAGAACAAACTGTATTCTCATCAATATACAAATGATCAACTGGATTAACCAATACAATAAATATGAGCCTGCTTATATAGGCAAGGTCATATGGATATACGAGCACACAATCATGACATGTGGCTCAATGAGAAACAAGGGTAGGTAAGAAATACTAGGGGTAGGTAGGAGAAATAATATAATATTCCACAAGAGGTGGATGACCCACCGAATGTGGAGTGTAACAGCAAGATAAGACCACAAAAGGTGGAATTTCTCCTACAAGCTATATCCCTATGTGCACACTTCCCTAGGTGTCTCATATCCAAACTACAAAGAGATGCATTATCCTAAGTTAACTTAAGTAAAGTGTAATAATATCCATGATGAATATTTATTAAACCCCACCGGATCAGACAATAAACCAGAAGATGGAGAATTGTTGATGATGAGGAGAGTTTTGTGTCATACCAGAGGAGATGAAGAGCCCTTATAGAGGAAGAATCTGTTCAAAACTAGATGTAAGGTATCCGATAAGTGTTGTAAAGTTGTTATTGATAGTGATAGTTTAGATAATCTTGTTTTAGAAGAGATGGTGAATAAATTAAAATTGGAGAGATTGAAACACCCTAAGCCTTATCAGATAGCATGGATTCAGGATGAACATAAATTGTTAGTAAGTGAATAGTGTGTGGTGAAATTGAAAATTGGGAATTATCATGATGAAGTTTTGTGTGATATTATGCCTATGGATATTTGTCATCTTTTGTTGGGTAAACTTTGGCACTTTGATAGATAGGAAATACATGATGGGAGAAAGAATACATACACTATTGTAGCCAATGGGATGAAGAAAACCTTGTTACCTTTGGAGGAACCTTTGAAGAATGAAGTTTGTACAAATGCCAGAATCTATTTAGTAGATGGAAGGAAATTCATGGATGGATTGAGACATGAGAATGTGCTTTGCCTTGATTCCTAAGAAGACTGAGAAACCAGAACTGGAAGGAGAGCACCCAAAAGAGATAAGAGATTTGCTGACAGAATATGAGGACATCATTTCAAATAATGTACCTGATGGATTGCCACCTGTTTAAAGAAGTATTAGTCATTGCATGGACTTGGTTTCCAGAGCTAGTTTGCCTAACAAAACTGCACACTAGTTGACACCAATAGAGAATGAAGAACTAAATAGACAAGTGCAGTAGTTGTTGAAGAAAGGTTTGATCAGGGAGAGTTTGAGTCCTTGTGCAATACCAACATTATTAGCACCTAAGAAGAATGGAGAATGGAGGATGTGTACCGATTCAAGAGAAATAAACAAGATCACAATGAAATATTGGTTTCCTTTGCCTAGGATGGATGATAGAATAGACTGTTTGAGTGGAGAAAAATACTTTACAAAGATAGATTTGAAGAGTGGATATCATCAGATCAGGATCAGAGAAGGTGATGAGTGGAAGACAACATTTAAGACAAACGAAGGACTATATGAATGGTTGGTGATGCCTTTTGGATTGACTAATGCATCGAGTACTTTCATGATGCTGATGAATGAGGTATTAAAGAAATTCTTGGGTAAGTTTGTTATTGTGTATTTGGATGACATTCTAATTTTCAGTAAAACAAGAGAGGAGGATTTGTTGTAGTTAAGAAAATTTTTATAGAGGTTGAGAGAAAAAAAAAGTTCTTGATCAATATCAAGAAGTGTACTTTCATGAAGGATGAGTTAGTCTATTTAGGATTTGTGATATTTGAGGATGGTTTGAAGATGGACCCTGAGAAAGTGAAAGCCATTGTTGAGAGGCCTACACCAGAAAGCATTGGGGAGGTAAAATTATTTCATGGATTGGCTAGTTTTTACTAGAAGTTTATCATACATTTTAGTTCCGTTTGTAACCCTATGACTGAGACCATGAGGGGAGATCGAATGGAATTCAAGTGGATCACCAGAGAAATTTTTTTTTTTGAATAAAGTGATTGAGCTACCTGTGTTAGCTTTACTGGATTTCAATAAAGTATTTCAAGTGGATTGTGATGCAAATGGAATGATAATATGAGAAGTATTAAGTCAAGAAGGGAGAGCAATAGCCTATTTTAGTGAAAAATTGAATGATGCTCGGAAGAGATATTCGTTGTATGATTAGGAATCTTATGTCATAGTTCAAGCCTTGAAGAAATGGAGATACTACTTGTTGCCTAAGGAGTTTGTATTGTATATAGATCATTAAGCTTTGTAGTATTTGAATAGTCAGAGTAAGTTGAATCAGAGACATATGAGATGGGTAGAATTATTGCAGAGTTACACCTTTGTGTTGAAGCATAGAAGTGGAAAATATAACAAAGTTTTTGATACATTGAGTAGGAGAAGGAATTTTTTGACTAAGATGAGAGTGATAGTATTAGGTTTTGAAGATTTGAATACCTTGTGTGATGAAGACCTAGATTTTGTAGAACCTTGGAAAGTATGTAGAGAACCGGTTATGGTTGATAGGAGAAAATGATTGGATTATTTCATTAGCGATGGGATGTTATTCAGGGGAGTTTAGTTGTCCATACCTAAGAGTTCCATGAGAGAGAACCTGATAAAAGAGAAACATAGTGGAGGTTTAGTAAGACATTTTGGCATTGACAAAACAGTTGCATTGGTGAGTGAGCAGTACTTTCAGCCCCAAATTCATAAGGATGTTAAGAGATATGTACAAATTTGTAGAGTTTGTCAAGTTGCAAAAGGTAGTAGTCAAAATGTGGGATTGTATAAACCTTTGATGATACCGGTAAGACCTTGGGAGGATATAAGAATGGATTTTGTACTTGGATTGACTAAGACATTAAGAGGGAATGATTCTATATTTGTGGTACTAGATAGATGTTCAAATATGGCTCATTTCATGCCTTGTAAAAAGACATCAGATCCATTGCATGTAGCAGACCTAGATTTTTCAAGGAAGTGGTGAGATTGCATGGACTACCTAAGAGCATAGTTTTAGATAGAGACACTAATTTTGTTGGCTATTTTTGAAGAACACTTTGGAAGAAGATGGAGATAGATTTGAAGTTTAGTTCTACTTTTCATCCATAGACTGATGGACATACATAAGTTGTTAACTGGAGTTTGGGAAACTTGTTGAGATGTTTAGTGGGAGATAAAACCGGAATTTGGGATTTGATCCTTACACAAGCAGAGTTTTCCTACAACAATTCAATGAATAGAAGTACCAAAAAAACACCTTTTGAGATTGTTACCAGAGTACATCCTAGAGGAATATCAGAATTGAGAGATGTTAGGAGTGAAGATCGGAAGAGTTTAGAAGTAGAAGATTTTGCAGATCACATGGCAACATTGCACATTCAAGTTAAATAACATTTAGAAGACATGAAAAACAAATATAAGGAGAAGGAAGATGAGAAGAGAAGACATAAGGAGTTTGAAGTTGGTGATGAGGTCATGGTATATCTGAGAAAAGAGAGATTCCCCATTGGAACTTATAATAAGTTACAAATAAAGAAGTTTGGACCCTGTAAGATTTTGAGGAAGTTCAGTTCTGAAAATTCATATAAAGTGGAGCTACTGGATAATATAAGTATTTCACCTATATTCAACATTGCAGATCTTCATGAGTACCATGAACCAGAATTCAATGAGGACAGTATTGCACACCTTGAGAAACAATTGCCCCGAAAGGAACAAGATCAAATTGAAGAGATTTTAGATAGTAGGATTGGGAATAGTACCCGGACCAGTCAGTATAAAGAATATCTTGTGAAGTGGAAGGGTAAACTAGTTGAAGATTCATCTTGGATTTCTTAGGAAGAGGTAGACCACCTTGGTTTCCCTCTGACCCCAACAAAGTGAGAGGCTCACTTTTTCATTAACCATGGATGTTTGATGTTGGAGCATCCTTGGTTCACAACAATCTTGCATCAACCAAAAACATTTTCCTTTCTGTTTGTTTTCTATTTGTACTTTCAATTTTCCTTTTTGTGTGTCCTGGTTTTGGTTCACTAGATCCTATGGAGTTGGATTATACTTGAACACTTGATCATCTTTCTTGCTTTCAGACCGCATCTCATTTGGATCACTTATCAACATGATATCACTACTAGTTTTAATGACAGTTTCTTGTTACCAATTGCGTGAGACCTATTCTGGTGATCTTCTAGAACCCATTCTGAAGCTTGTGGAGCCTTGGGCATTGAATTATATGTTCCTTGGCATGTGGCTGACATTTTCTCATGATCTACAATTCATCCTTTGGATTTTCCAAAGGAATCTCTTGGCAGAGGCTGGCCTTGTTTATTTCGCACGTTAAGTCTTGTTCTTTGGGTTTTGATCCCTTTTGGGTCGAATGGATCCTTTGGATCGATATATATATATTTGTAATCATGCTTTAGAATGTAATCAATTAGAATCAATCAGAGTATCAGATAGATAGACTGTGCCTAGAAGATAGATATTTCGATTCAAGGTCTCGGTTGTGACATATTCTAACAGGCCTGTGTGTTGGTATGTTGTAACCTGTGTTGGCCATTTGGTGGAATTGAATATGTGTTGCACTGATGTTTTGTCATTGATGTCAACACTAGTTGTTTTGATTCTTTACCGACACCCTTCTGGTCTCGGTAGGTTAAGTGGTTTCTAGTTAACTTGGATCCGGTATGATCCGGTATAGTCTGGTGATGGAATCGGTTTGTTCATGATACTTATACTTATATTTGGTCAATTGGTTTTGATCTGGAGATTGGATTCTATCTTGTTTCCTTAGAAGATCAATTTCTAGTTCCGGTGAGGGTTTCACCAGCAGAGCTTTTGTTGGAGATATTTGATGAATTGCATAAGTGGTGTTGGTGCAACTTCTGATGGAGTTTCAAGATGTTGTTGGTGATCATGTTTGAGACTTGGTGGTTGGAGATCATTGTTGAAGCATGTGGACCTATGCTTGGTCCCGGTTGATCTAGTTTATGGACCGGGTTTAGTGTAACGTGTGGATAAGACCTATTGATGTATTTTTGGGATGTCTTATGTGTTGATATTACTTGTTTGATCTAAGGCTGACATGGTTTAGAATTATGTAATTGGTTTATTATCTGGTGGCTGACTTGATTGTTTATGGTCAAGGGTTTTTGTAAATAGATGTAAGATCTCATTGTAGATCATCATGGTTATATATAAGAGGTCGTGGTCAAGGAATATAATGTGTGAATAATGTAATATCATTCAGGCAGAGGATTTGGTCGATAATTGGAGATCGAATTAGGTTTATGTAAGAGGATTTGGTCCTCCAGTATTGAGCTTAACTAAAACTGTACTCAGGAATAGGAGATTCTATCTTTTGCATATCAATACTTCTTTGGATTGTAGTCTAGATTTATATGTATTCAATGAGGCTCATTTTGTGGTAGTGTGATCTAGGTTGTTGGCCTTGATGCAAGTGCAGGCCCCTTCATTGTAATTCAATACTTACTGCAGAAGTATTATCTGATTGTGGGTAGGCTTCCCACCGTGGTTTTTCCCTTTACTGGGTTTTCCATGTACAAATATTGGTGTTAAGTGGATGGCTTTTATTTTTTGATTATTGTTTATAAATGATTAACTACTATTCTGGTATTAATGTTTTGGGTTCCGGTATTAAAGTTTAAATTGTTAAATATTCTTGTAATATGAGACAACTGATTCACCCCCCCCTCTCAGTTGTCTTCTAGTTATCTGAACTATCTAACAATTGGTATCAAAGCTTTGGTCCTCTCTACAGAAAGCTTAACCACTTGAGGAAAATCCTATGGCAACTAATAGTTCAAGTTCATCCAGTTCTTCTGGAGCTATCTTTCAAAGGGATATTCTGAGGCTTGATGGAACAAATTACACAGTATGGAAGATTCAGATGGAGACTCATCTGAGATGTCTTGGTAAGGATATTTCAGAGATCACACAGAATGGTGTCACACCCTATAATTCAAGATCTGGCAATCCTCCTCTGACAAACTTGGACAAGGAGCTTGAGAATGATTGTAGAGAAAGAGAAGCCCTCTTGTGTGCACTTTCAGATCAACAAATAATGGGATTAACTAATAAATCATCTAGAAAGGCTATATGGGATAAGTTAGAGACTCTTAATGATGGCGGCCCTACAGTGAAGATTGCTAAACTTGATGGTTACTAGTTGAGATATCAAAAACTAAAGATGGAAGAAGATGAAAGGATTGTTGCATTCATGGAAAGGGTAAATGAGATTGTTATGGGAATTCAATGTTGTGGTGGAACATTGAGCGAAGATGAAATTGTTTCTAAAGTCCTAAGAGCCCTAACACCAGCTTACAAAATGAAGGCTACTACTATTAATGAGTTGAGAACAATGGCTAACACATCTGTCAACAGAGATACTTTGGTTGGGAAACTATTTTTTTTTGAGCTTGATGAATTTGGACCTTCTAGAGCTATGAAGATCGAACCTTCTTTTCATGCATCTACATCTACAACCAGTAAGTAAGACTGGAAAGCTTTATATGCAAAAGAGTTAGAAGATATGAAGAGAGAAGATGATGGGTTAGAGAAACTTGAAGCACTATTATCCAGAAGAGTACCTAAAGGACTGATAGGAAGTAAGTATGAAGGAAAAGCACCTTTCAAATGTTTTTCATGTAATAAGATGGTCATTTTTCATCTAGATGTCCTAAAAGGAATTCAAGATTTGAAGAAAGAGTTAAAAGACCATTTAAACCTAACCTTGGATATCAGAACAAGTATAAATACAAGAAAAATAGAGACAAATCATGCTACATAGCAGATCAGGAAGGCATTACTAATTCAGATGATGAACCGGTAGAAGACCCTACTAGTTGGTCTAGCAATGGGAAGGAATGAGTGTTCCTGGCTATCAAGAAATATGATATGGCACTGGAAGAGAATGTACCTGAAGAGAAGGCACTTTTTGCTCAAATTGAAGACAAAGATGAATGGGTAATTGACAGTGGTTGTTCACATCATATGACTGGAGATAAAGGGAAGCTTTTGTCTTTGCAAGAATTTGATGGTGGACTAGTTAGATTTAGAGATGACAAGGCATGTATGATCAAAGAAAAAGGAACTAGATCATTGGATGGTAAGAACAATGATAACTCAATGATGAGAAAATAGTACCAAACCGGTACTGAGAGGGGGGGGTAAATCAGTACAGGCAAAAATCAGTTCAAAACCAGTTTGATAGAAAACACTTCAAAAGATTGGCAGACAGTGATACTAGTTTGAAATAGAGTGCAATAGGTAAAGCTAAGAATATCTGAGACAAGCATTAACTGGTTACTCACTTAGCCTTTCACTCAACTTGAGACTACACTACCATTTCACCCTTATGCATAAACAGGTGATCTATCATCAGATCATAATAACAGCTAGTTCAACATGTTTTATTGACAGGCATAAAACACAGAACCATCATATTCTTGACAAACAATAGCAAAGCATCACAAGATAAAAGCATCACACATGAAACACATATTTTTCACATGGAAACCCAACTGGGAAAAACCGCGGTGGGGATGAATACCCACAAGCTATTTTTGAACTCTTTGGAAGTCTTCTCTATTAGGAGCCTTGTCCGGTCAAAGACATTACAATAGGTTCTGCTAAGAACCAATCCTATTAGAGATCACCTAGTTAAGGGATGGCTACAATACCCAATTAAGGGTTAAACCCTATTAAAGGTTACCTTGTTAGAGGATTTCAAGAACTCAATAGCTAAAGGACTTCGAACTTAGTAGCTTAGAGTTACCCTGTTAAAGGATTTACAACAAGCCGGTTAAGGCTACCCTGTTAAGGGATTTTCCAACTCTTGAGGTGGTTAGAGATCAAGAGGTATTACAATGATCTGGTAACAACACTCAATGCCAATGCAGATCTCGTTAAGCTCCTCTTTACCTTCTTCACTTACACTCTGCATGTATCACTTCTCTCCTTTTGGTCTGGCAAGAATCACGTATCCCTTCTCTTGGATACACACACACAAATTTTGTCAACAACCCTAGAAAGAGTCACAACATTGACCTTATAGGAAAATAGTTAGGTTGGTAGCATAAACCCTAAACCCTAAACCTAATAGGTTAAGGAATTCAAATGGTTCAATCCTAACTATTGATCATACTGCATTAATCTCCATCATTCATTTTCCACCGATTTCCTGGCAGCTGATAACCCATCACATGTTATCACCATTTTACAGTCTTCTCATATTCTCGAGGTAGATAGGCAAGATCTTCTTCATGCACACAAGGCGTACATGGCAACATGATCTATTCTTTGTTATCATGCTAACTCATCGCACAAAGTCACCAGTTGAGCCACACAAGCTTGAAGAACTTCAACCGGAAACCCTAAAGTTGAGACTACCAACCAGTAGTCATACAAAGCTTCCATGTGTCGGTTCACCTTGAACAAGTGCACCACTTCACTTTGGCACAAATGCCAATTCACAGTGTTATACTAGTTCTCACATATGTCGGTTCACACCTCTGCAACATATTGACATCAATGACAACATACAATGTCATTATGTCCTCATACCGGTTCACATAATGCCAACAATCTCCCCCTTTGGCATTGATGGCAATATACAAAGATATCTCTCCGCTTCACATCTTCTCCCCCAATTTCTGTAGATATGTTCTCTACTTCACATCTTCTCCCCCTTTGACAACAATGCTAAAGTGGAGGCACAAGCTTCCCTATTCCATTATGTTGCTCCCCCTGAGGAGTAGCATCCTTCAACATATCAATCCAAATTAAATTTGACTATGCAATACCTAACTGATGTGGAGCATATGCTTTTAGTTCACCTCATCAAGGGGTAGTACCCCTATTTCACCTCTTAAGTATGTAAATGTAGTCTTTGGAAGAGGCTTGGTGAATATGTCTACTAACTGCACCTTACTGGAAACATGCTCCAGTGCAATCTCTTTGTTTTGAATCTTTTCCCTCAAGAAATGATAGTTAAGCTCAAAGTGCTTGGTTATAGAATGTAAAACCGGATTCTTGGAGATATTAATTGCACTAGTATTGTCACAAAATATACTTACCGGTTCAAATACAGGAACTTTGAAGCCATTTAATGCATGCTTCATCCAAATTGTCTGAGTGCAGTTCATGAAAGCTGCAATATACTCTGCTTCCACTATAGACTGAGAGATACAACTCTGCTTCTTACTCATCCATGAGACTAGTCTACCACCAAGGAAGAATGCACCACCGGTTATGCTCTTCCGGTCATCTACATTACCAACCCAATTAGCATCTGTGAACACTTTCAAGTTGAAATCCTTGCTATATGGATACCATAATCCATAGTCAACAGTTCCCTTCAGATACCTAAGAATCTGCTTGACTGCAACCAAGTGGGATTCTCTTGGACTTTTTTGGAACCTTGCAGTAATGCCAACTACATGTGCAATATCCAGTTTGCTATGCACTACATAATGCAATTTACCAATCATTGATCGGTATTCCTTCTCATCAACCAATGCTGAGTCATCCTCTTTGGATAGTTTACAACCTGTCACCATCGATGTACCAACTGGTTTGCTATCTTCCATGCCAAAGGTCTTCAACACCTCTTTGACATACTTGGATTGAGTGATAAAGATTTCATCTCTCATCTGCTAGATCTATAGTCCAATGAAGAACTTAATCTCCCGTATGAGTGACATCTCAAACTCTTCCTTCATCTCATCTACAAACTCATGACTCATCTTGTCATCTCCACCAAAGATAATGTCATCAACAAATACCTCATAGATCAGAATCTGATCTCCTTTAGACTTCAAGTAGATATTGATATCTTCACTTGTTCTCTCAAATCCAATCTTCACAAGATGGGAATGCAAGCATTCATACCATGCTTTAGGTGCTTGCTTTAGACCATATAAGGATTTATGTAGCCTACACATCATGTCACTATCTTTAGATAGGGAAAACCCATCTAGTTGCTCTATATATACCTGCTCTTCAAGTACACCATTTATAAATGTAGATTTTACATCCATTTGATATACTTTGAAGCCTTTAAAAACTGCATATGCAAGAAGCATACGAACTTCTTCCAATCTGGCTACAGGAGCAAAGGTTTCTCCATAGTCTTCTCCTTCTTCTTGGGCATATCCGTTGCACACCAATCTGGCTTTGTTTCTATTCATTGTGCCATCCTCATTCAGCTTATTTCTGAAGAGCCATTTGGTACCAATGACATTTTTGTGCTCTGGTCTAGGTACCAAGGACCATGTACCATTTTTCTCTATCTGGTCAAGTTCCTCTTCCATTGCCTTGATCCAGTCTTCATCCTACGTGCCTCTTTGAATGTTTTAGGCTTGAATTCAGAGATCATACATGAGTTTTCTCTGACTTTTCTTCTTGTAAGGATTCCTGCATCCTTATCTCTTATGATCTGCTTAGGATCATGATTCAGCTTGACATACCGAGGAATGGTCTTGATAGATTCCTATTGCTTTTCTTCTTCATCCTAATCTCCATCAGTATTAGCATCTACATCTGCTGGTGTAGGAACATTGTTATTGGTACTCGGTTGACTGACAACCAGTTCCCAAAAGGTTGCAACTGGTTCACTTACCACTTGCTCACTACCAGTTTCCTTAGTTTTCTTAGAGGTTTCATCAACTCTTACATTGATGCTTTCCACAATTCTCTGAGTCCTGTTGTTGAAACACTTGAGAGCTTTGCTCTTGGTGGAATATCATAGGAATATTCTCTCATCACATTTCACATCAAATTTTCTTTGGTGTTCACTTCTCTTCATGTAACATTTGCTACCAAACATTCTAAAGTAGCTAACCACATGTGTCTTATCGGTCCAATACTCATAAGGAGTTTTATCCTTACCTTTCTTGATGAGTACCCAGTTCATTGTGTAGACTAGGGTGCTCACCACTTCTCTCCAAAAGGTGTGAGCTACCTTTCCTTGAATCAAAATGGTTCTAGATGCTTCAACCATAGTCTGGTTATTCCTCTCTACTAGGCCATTCTGTTGTGGAGTCTAAGGGGCAGACGATTGCCTCTTGATGCCATGTTCTTCATAGTACTTGTTGAATTCATCAGAAGTGAATTCCCCTCCTTGATCAGTTCTCAGGCACTTGATCCTTTTACCGCTTTCCTTCTCCACTAATGCTCTGAAAGCTTTAAAATTTACAAAGGCTTCAGACTTGTCTTTCAAGAATGTGACCCACATCATTCTTGAGTAGTCATTAGTGAGAATCATGAAGTACCTATCACCTTGCACACTCCTAGTTTTCATAGGACCACACAAATCAGTATGCACAAGTTCAAGCAAGTTGTCAGCAATGAAAGCTTTACCTTTAAAGGTTGAGGAAGACATTTTCCTCAATTGACACTCTCTGCACAAGGTATTATCCGGTTTTCTTAGCACTAACAACCGTCTAACTGCCTTGATCTTACTGGCCTTTACAATGTTATCAAAGTTTACATGGCAGAGTCTCCTATGCCATATCCAGCTATCATCAAATTTAGCCATAAGACATGTACTTATATTTGCATTCAGATGAAATAGTTTACCTTTGGTCTGCATGTCGGTGGCCACCAATTAACCATCTTTTCCTTTGATTCTGCAAACTCCATTCTTGAATTCCAGAGTGAGGCCACTGTCATTCAGTTGGGCAACACTTAGAATATTGTGTCTGAGACCATCAACCTAGTACACATTGTCAGCACTACTCTTTCCATTCAGAGAGATAGACCCTCTGCCTTTGACCATGCATGGTGCATCATTGCCAAAGCGAACCACACCACCATCATACTCCTCCAAGGATAGAAACTTGCTCCGGTCACCAGTCATATAGTGAGAGCAGCCACTGTCAATGATCCACTCATTGGAATTATCAAACCAGGAGACAAGAGCCTTCTTGTCTGACACATCTTCTTTGACAGCAACAAACACAATATCTTCATTTTCTTCACCCTCTAATTCTTCATCTGTAACACCTTCATCAACTGCCACAAAGCAGTTTCTCCAGTTTCCTCCTTTTAATTTCTTGAACCTTTCCGGTTTGTCCTTGTTGTCACCATTAGGACAATTTATAGCAATATATCCTATCTGGTTACAAGAAAATCATTTCAAAGGTAGCTTACCTTTGTATTTGCCAATTCCCTTAGGAAGTTTCCTGGAAAGGAGAGATTCAAATGCCATCAAAATCTCCTCATCATCCATTTCTCTGCTCTGTCTTGGTTCACCACTAGTGCTAGCTTCTTTTCCTTTTCTTGATGGTACAACAGAAGCTTTAAAAGCTGATTCAGTCTTTTAAACACTGCCATCAAAACTATTTAGCTCATAGGCTATCAAATTTTCTATGATGGAGTCCAGGGATACCTTGGTCTTGTCTATTGATCTCAGCTCCTAAATAGCAGCAACCCTTATTGCATAGACGGGCAATAGGGATCTCAGGACTTTTCTTACCACAGTGGAATCTTCTATCTTACCACCTGCACTCTTGATATCTCCAACAACAGTTTTCATTCTTATTCCATACTATTGAATGGTCTCACCTTCAACCATCCGCATATCTTCAAACTTCCCTCTAAGGATTTCTTCCTTAGCCTGTTTAACATGTTCATCACCACCATAGATATTTTCAAGAGTATCCCATACCTCTTTGGGATTTACCTTGTCCTGAACATCAATAAACTCAATGTCAATAAACTACTAATTAGGGCTTCCATAACTTGCCCATTCTCCCGCATCTCTCTCTTTTGGTCATCGGTGAGAGTACCAGTAGGGGAAACATAGATGTTCTTAACATAGCTCCAGTGTTGAGCACCCATGCTTTTGATGAATATCTTCATTTTGTCTTTCCATATACTGAAATTTTCCCTTTTAAACTTTGGACCTTCCCTTTTCATCATTTGACTGAGATCTTTACCTCAAGCAGTTACGCTTAAAACATAGAGGACCTAGAGGATGCTCTGATACCAATTGATAACTCAATGATGAGAAAATAGTACCAAATTGGTATTGAGAGGGAGGGGTGAATTAGTACAGGCAAAAATCAGTTCAAAACTGGTTTGACAGCAAACGCTTCAAAAGACTGGCAGACAGTGATACCGGTTTGAAATAGAGTGCAACCGGTAAAGCTAAGAATGTCTGAGACAAGCATTAACTGGTTACTCACTTAGCCTTTCACTCAACTTGAGACTACAGTACCATTTCACCCTTGTGCATAAACAGGTGATCTATCATCAGATCATAATAACAACTAGTTCAACATATTTTATTGACAAGCATAAAACATAGAACCATCATATGCTTGACAAACAATAGCAAAGAATCACAAGATAAAAGCATCACACATGACACACATATTTTTCACATGGAAACCCAATTGGGAAAAACCACGGTGGGGATGAATACCCACAAGCTATTTTTGAACTCTTTGGAAGTCTGCTTTGTTAGGAGCCTTGTCCGGTTAGAGACATTACAATAGGTTTTGTTCAAAACCGATCCTGTTAGAGATCACCCGGTTAAGGGATGGCTACAATACCTGATTAAGGGTTAAACCCTGTTGAAGGTTAACTTGTTACAGGATTTCAAGAACTCAATAGCTAAAGGACTTCAAACTCAGTATCTTAGAGTTACCCTGTTGAAGGATTTATAGCATGTTGATTAAGGCTACCCAATTAAGGGATTTTCCAACTATTGAGGTGGTTAGAGATCAACAGGTATTACAATGATCTAGTAACAACACTGAATGCCAATGCAGATCTGCTTAAGCTCCTCTTTACCTTCTGCACTTACACTCTGCAGGTATCACTTCTCTCCTTTTGGTCTGGCAAGAATCACGTATCCTTTCTCTTGGATACACACACACAACTTTTGCCAACAACCCTAGAAAGAGTCACAACATCGACCCTATAGGAAAACAGTTAGGTCGGTAGCATAAACCCTAAACCATAAACCTAATAGGTTAAGGAATTCAAATGGTTCAATCCTAATCATTGAGCATACTGCATTAATCTTCATCGTTCATTTTCCACCGATTTCATGGCGGCTGATAACCCATCACACATTATCACCATTTTACAGTCTTCTCATATTCCCGAGGTAGATAGGAAAGATCTTCTTCATGCACACAAGGCATATGTGGCAACATGATCTATTCTTTGTTATCATGCTAACTCATCACACAAAGTCATCAGTTGAGCCACACAAGCTTGAAGCACTTCAACCGGAAACCCTAAAGTTGAGACTACCAACCGGTAGTCATACAACACTTCCATGTGCCGGTTCCCATTACCATATTCCGGTTCACCTTGAACAAGTACACCACTTCACTTTGGCACAAATGCTGGTTCACAGTGTTTTACCGATTCTCACATATACCGGTTCACACCTCTGCAACATATTGACATCAATGACAACATACAATGTCATTATGTCCTCATATCGGTTCACATAATGCCAACAATCTCCCCCTTTGGCATTGATGGAAATATACAAAGATATCTCTCCGCTTCACATCTTCTCCCCCAATTTCTATAGATATGTTCTCCGCTTCACATCTTCTCCCCATTTGACAACAATGCCAAAGTGGAGGCATAAGCTTCCCTGTTCCATTATGCTACTCCCCCTGAGGAGTAGCATCCTTCAACACATAAATCCAAATTAAATTTGACTATGCAATACCTAACTGATGTGGAGCATATGCTTTTAGTTCACCTCTTCAAGGGGTAGTACCCCTAATTCACCTCTTAGGTATGTAAATGTAGTCTTTGGGAGAGGCTTGGTGAATATGTCTGTTAACTGCTCCTTATTGGAAACATGCTCTAGTGCAATCTCTTTGTTCTGAACCTTTTCCCTCAAGAAATGATACTTAAGCTCAAAGTGCTTGGTTCTAGAATGTAAAACTAGATTCTTGGAGATATTAATTGCACTAGTATTGTCACAAAATATACTTACCGGTTCAGATACAGGAACTTTGAAGCTAGCCTACCTAATATCTACTGCAGAGAAGTGGTGAGTACACTGGTTTATACATTCAATAGAGTACACATCAAAGGAGAAACCGGTATGACACCTCATGAATTATGGTTTGGCAATACACCTATAGTTAAGTATTTCAGAATTTTTGGTAGTAAATGTTATATTAGGAGAGATGATACTACTGGGAAATTTGATCCTAGATGTGATGAAGGAATATTTCTTGGTTATTCTAATGAAAGTAAAGCATATAGATGTTACAACAAGAGATTGCAGAGAATAGTGGAGACTGCTAATGTCAAACTAGATGAGCTAAACAAAAGTCAAATTAGGGTTTATGAAAAGGAACCAGCAATGGAAATGATTATATCTGAACCGATTGCACCTTTACCAGAATAGAGAGTTGAACTAGTTACTTTGACAACATCAGAGAATTCTATAGTAACTGAAGAATAGGGAAGAGGAACAAAAAGTCAGAAGACTCCTAGGTATGTGAGATTGAATCATTCTGAAGATCAAATCATTGGGGATAAGAGAAATGGAGTGATGTCAATAAGAATATTGGTAACTAATGAGGTATGTTTAATTTCACAAGTTGAATCAATATCAGTAATTGAGGCATTGTAAATATGAACATTGGTTAAAAGCTATGGAAGAAGAATTAGATCAGATTGAGAAAAATAACACATGGACTTTAGTTCCCTAGCCTAAAAATAAAAATGTTATTGGAACTAAATGAGTTTTTACGAATAAATTCAATGAGGATGGTCAAGTTATAAGGAATAAGGTTAGATTGGTTTGTAAAAGATATTCTCAGAAGGAAGAAATTGATTGTGGAGAGACTTTTGCACTTGTAGCTAGGATTGAAGCTGTAAGATTATTCCTTGCCTATGTTGCTTATTAAAACTACATGGTTTATTAGATGGATATTGAATGTGCATTTTTGAATGGGGATCTTGATGAGGAAGTTTATATTGAGAAACCTAATGGGTTTTCACTATCAGATGATACATATATGGTTTGCAGGTTAAGGAAAGCTTTATATGCATTGAAACGAGCACCTAGAGCTTGGTATGCAAGGTTGGATAAATATTTAATGAAGCTTGGTTTTACTAAAGGCAATGCTGACAGTAATTTATATTATAAAATCATTGATGATGATATACTAAATGTTGAAGTATTTGTTGATGACATTATTTTTGGAGGTGAAGATAAGTTATACATAGAATTTTTTAAAAATATGGAAAAATAATTTGAGATGTCTATGATTGGTGAGATGAAATTTTTCTTCGGTTTGCAGATTACTCAGACAAAAAAAGGTATTTTTATCTATCAAAATAAGTATGCTAAGGAATTATTGAATAAATTTGGTATGGGAGATTCTAAACCGATAAGTACACCTATGGTTATAAGTGAGAAATTGACAAGGAAAAATATTTCTGCACCAATAAATCCTACAAGATACAAATCTATGATTGGAGGTCTTCTTTATTTGACCCAGACTAGGCCTAAGATTATGAATGTTGTTTGTATCATTCCAAGATTTCAAAGTGATCCTAGAGAAAATCATGAGATGGCGATAAAAAAGATTTTCGAATACCTGCAAGGTACATCAGAATATGGCTTATGGTATCCTAAGCATGATAACTTCACTTTATGTGCATATACAGATTTTGATTGGCCTACAGATGTTGATGACCAAAAAAATACTTTCGGTGGAGCTTTCTTTCTTAGAAAGAAGTTGGTTTCATGGATTAGCAAGAAATGGTCATGTACTTCTTTATCTATTGTTGAAGCTGAGTATGTTGTTGTTGCCACTAACTGTACATAATTTTTATGGATGATCTAAATGTTGAAGGATATAAAGGTGGATTGTGATCCACTAGTAGTTATTCACTGTGATAACTCTACTGCTATTGATATATCAAATAATCCGGTATTTCATTCTAAAATAAAGCACATATCTATCAAGTATAACTTTTTGAAGGAGAAGGTGGAAGAAAATGAAGTGAGACTGGTTTATGTGAACACTAAAGAGCAGATTGTAGATATTTTCACTAAACCTTTATCCAAGGAATCATTTGAGTACCTAAGAGACAGACTGGGAGTTTTTGCCCCACCAGTAGAGACTTGATTGATATGGTTTGGCAACAGTCCAACATGCACTATCAGAGATACTATTCATTCCAATATTGATGTGGGATGCTACTGCTCAGGGAGAGTAGTCCACTTTTCTGGGGTTTATTTTTTTGCTTTGATATTTTTGTCAAATTTCTGGCATTAATGTTACAGGGGGAGAGATATTGATGTGAAAAAGAAAAACTTAAGGAGTTGTATACATTAGTAGGAGTGATATTCAGAGCTATTTGTGGGAGTTTGTTGGCTATCTTCCACAGGGGGAGACTTATTTGGCATTTCTTGGTACTTAGAAGTTTTTCACATGTACTGTTCCCATCAATGCCAAAGGGGTATATTGTTGGCCATTTGGTGGAATTAATTATGTGTTGCATTTATTTTTTGTCATTGATGCCAACACTAGCTGTTTGGATGTGCTATCAGCACCCTTCTGGTCCTGATAGGTTAAGTGGTTTCTAGTTAACTTGGATCTGGTATGATCCGGTAGGATCTAGTATAGTCTGATGATGGAATTGGCTTGTTCATGATACTTATACTTATATTTGGTCAGTTAGTTTTGGTCTGGAGATAGGATACTATCTTTCTTGCTTAGAAGATTGGTTTTTGGCTCCGGTGTGGATTTCACCGATAGAGCTTTTAATGGAGATCTTTGATGAATTGCATAAGCGGTGTTGGTGCAGCTTCTGGTGGAGTTTCAGGATGATGTTGGTGATCATGTTTGAAGACTTGGAGGTTGGAGATTATTGTTGAAGCATATGGACCTATACTTGGTCTCGGTTGATCTAGGTTATGGATTGGCTTTAATGTAACGTGTGGATATGACCTATTGATGTATTTCAAGGATCTCTTATGTGATGATATTACTTGTTTGGTCTAAGGTCAACATGGTTTGTAATTATGTAATCTTATTATTTTTTGGTGGCCGACCTGATTGTTTATGGTCAAGGGTTTGTATAAATAGATGTAAGATCTCATTATAGATCATCATGGTTATATATAAGAGGTCATGGTCAAGGAATATAATGTGCGAATAATGTAATATCATTCAGGTAGAGGAGTTGGTCGATCATTGGAGATCTAATTGGGTTTATGTAAGAGGATTTGGTCCTCCAGTATTGAGCTTAACCGGAACTGTACTCAGGCATAGGAGATGCTATCTTTTGCATTTCAACATTTCTCTGGATTGTAGTCTAGATTTATATGTAGTCAGTGAGGCTCCTTTTGTGATGAGCTATGCACTCTAGGTTTTTGGCCTTCCTACAAGTGCAGGCCCCTTCATTGTAATTCACATACTTACTACATGAGTATTATCTAACTATGGGTAGGATTCCCACCATGGTTTTTTCCTTTACCGGGTTTTCCACGTACAAATCTTGGTGTTGCGTGGATGGATTTTATTCTATGATTATTGTTTATAAATGATTAACTTCTATTCCGGTATTAATGTTTTGGGTTCTGGTATTAAAGTTTAAATTGCTAAATATTCCTGTAATTTGAGACAATTGATTCACGCCCCCCCCCTCTCAGTTATCTTCTAGTTATTTGAACTATCTAAAAACCTCATTCTTATCGGTTGGATGTAATCAAATTTCATGCAATAAATCAATCTATTCTGCATTGCTTCCATCATATATATGT
The DNA here is from genome assembly GCF_030272615.1 of Cryptomeria japonica. Classification (NCBI taxonomy): domain Eukaryota; kingdom Viridiplantae; phylum Streptophyta; class Pinopsida; order Cupressales; family Cupressaceae; genus Cryptomeria; species Cryptomeria japonica. The sequence goes on along the minus strand of NC_081414.1, from coordinate 649,327,411 downwards.
GTTTCCATTGTGTTTACTCTTGCTAACCAGTCTGGATTGATCTATTTGAGGTCCCTCCTCACCAGTGACTGCTTCAGCTTTTATTTCATTAGAATAACCATGGAATATCGCTTTAGCACATCTAGGATCAAACTTTCTTATGGAATCATCCCTTTTGATATAGCATTTACTATGAAAGATTCTAAAATACTTAACTCTAGGTGTATGACCAAACCATAACTCATAAGGTGTCTTGTCGGTGTCTCCTTTGATATGAACTTTGTTGAATGTGTATACCACCATACTCATAGCTTCTCTCTAGTAGATATGAGGCATACTAGCTTCCGTCATCATATTTATAGCCGCATCCAAGATAGTTTTATTCTTCCTTTCCACAATACCATTCTGCTGACGTGTCCAAGGTGCAAATAATTGTCTCCTTATCCCATTCTTTTCACAATAACTATTAAAATCACCGGCTGTGAATTATCCACCCTGATCAGACCTTAAGCATTTAATATTCAATCATGTCTTTGTCTCAACTTTATCTTTAAAGATCTTAAACTTTTCAAATGCTTCAGATTTCTCCCTTAGAAAAGTAACCCACATCATTCTAGAATAGTCATCAATGAATAGCATAAAATATCTCACCCTGAAAACTTTTGATTCTAGAAGGACCACTCAAATCAGTATGAATAAGATCAAGAACATCATTAGATTTGTCTTGTATACTCTTAAAAGAAGTTCTGACTTGCTTTCCCATTTGACATTCCTTACATAATGGATTATAGGGATTCACAATCTTAGGTATATGTCTAACTGCCTTAGTAGAACTAGTCTTTACAATGCAATCAAAATTCACATGATACAACCTCTTATGCCATAGCCAACACTCATCAATTTATGCAATCAAACATGACATCTCACTGGAGTTCAAATGAAAGATGTTACCTTTAGTCTGAGTACTGGTTGCAATCTCCAATCCAGATCTATTGATAATCTTGCATTTTCCATCCTTAAACTGTAACTCAAATCCCTTATCCACCAACTATCCTACATTCAAAAGATTATGCCTTAAACCTTCAACATAATAAATATTATCAATATCATTATTTCCATCAAATGATACAGTTCCTCTTCCCTTGATCATGCATGCTTTGTCATCTCCAAATCTAACCAAACCGCCATCAAATTCTTACAAAGATAGAAAATTCCTTTTATCTTCAGTCATATGATGTGAACATCCATTTTCTATCACCCATTCATCCTTGTCTTAAAATTTAGCAGCAAGGGCCTTTTCTTTAGGTACTAGATCATCTTCCTTGATAGCCAAGAATACCCATTCCTTTCTATTGCTAGATCCACTAGCTGAATCTTGTGTCGGTTCATCATCAGAATCAATCACACCTTCCTCATCCACATAGTAGCATGGTTTGTCTTTGTTCCTCCTATACTTATGATTGTTCTGATAATCATGGTTAGGCCTAAAAGATCTTCTAGCTCTTTCCTCAAATCTTGAATTCCTTTGTGGACATCTAGATGCAAAATAACCTATCTTATTACATGTGAAACATTTAAAAGGTGATTTTCCTTCATACTTACTTCCTATCGGACCTTTAGGTACTCTTCTAGAAAATAGGGCTTCAAGTTGCTAAAACTCTTCATCTTCTTTCTTCATTTCCTCTAGTTCCTTAGCATATAAGGCTTTCCAATCACTCTTTCCAGTAGATGATGTAGATGCATGAAAAGCAAGTTCAAATTTTTCAACTCCAAAAGGACCAAATTCCTCAAGCTCAAAAGAAGATAACTTCCCAACCAAGGTATCCCTATTAACAAAGGTGTTTGCCATTATTCTCAACTCATTAATTGTAGTAGCCTTCATATTTTAAGTCAGTGGCAAATCTCTCAATACTTTAGAAACTATTTCATCTTCTTAGAGATCCACAACACTGAATTCCCAAAATAATTTCTTTAGCTCTCTCCATAAAAGTAGTAATCCTTTCATCTTCTTCCATCTTTAGGTTCTCATATCTCACCCAATAACCATTAAGTTTAGCAATTTAAACAATAGGGTCACCTTCATTCAGAGTCTCCAATTTATCCCATATATCCTTTTCAATTGATTTGCC